>NC_134653.1:5550120-5870620 GCF_030463565.1 Pelecanus crispus | reverse complement strand
TGCTGGGCTGGTCCTCGGCTGGCAATGCTCTGGAGCAAGGGCTGGTGCCTGATATTGCTGCCTGCCAGAGATAAGAGCTAATCTCTGTTTTATGGTTGTGAGTACAACTTGCAGATCAGAGTCTCTGTGCGGAAATCAGGACCATACAAACACTCAGGGGAAAAGGGAGCAGCCTGGCAGCACATCCCTTTTATTGAAGCTGTTTGTTGTTTTCTTGTGGGCCTGCCCCTACAAAGTACCAAGCTTTATTAGCATGGAGGTACAGCTCCAGCAAGCACTGGGTGAGAGGGACCAGATACATTGGTGGGGAAGAAGACTTCATTTTTTAAACTCATCGGAGGCTGGGCATGGGGAGATTGCCCATGAATTTCCCCTGAACACAGCCCCCTCGAAGGTACAAGGAAGAGAAGAAGGAAAAAAGGGCACTGTACCAAACGATAACCTGATTTCACATTGAAATAGCTCGCAAAGGTCCTGCACTAAGATTTTAAGGCATTTATAGTGTCTCTCAAGGTCAAGCCTTGGGAGGGAAAGAGACTCCACAAACAAGGTAGGAGTTGCCTGGAAGGGGAAAAATCTGGCTGTCCTTCCTTCCAGTACCAGCCACTGCCATCTCTTTAGGTGCACCCAACATCTGGCAGGAGACTTTGGGTTTTTAGCTTGCATCCTTCTCCCCCAGTGTCTCTATCTCACGAGCTCCCTGCCACACAAGCAACAGATAAGCTTGGCTCTTTCTGCTGACACTGGCTCCATTGACCAGACCACAGGGGATGATGGACTGGACAATTTTCAGGTTGCTTTTGGAGATGAATGCGTAGCTGTGGCCTCCCAACATTTGCCAGTCGGCAGGAGGGTGAGCCAAGTCTCTGAAGTGCCAAAGGACAAGACCACGTGGGATGGAGAGAGGAGATGGCGGAGTCCCAAAGCAAAAGGGTGGGGGATCAGGAAAAACATAGGAAAAAAGACAGACTGCAGAATCAAAGGGAGAAAATCATCTTGGAGACAGCGGTTTGTGTCTTGTTTTTTCCCTACTTGCAGGTCCCCCCAGTCTCGGCTCACTCTGGCCGAAAGCTGGAGAGGGACCATTGAAGGAACTATGCAAAAACCCGAGCTCCTGCGAGCTGCTTTCATCTCTGAGCCAAAGGAAAGGATGGAACATTCTTCAGCAGCTTCCTCTGCAACATCTGGGCTCCATGAGAGCCGGCTCTGCCTCGACGGGAGCAGCGCAGCAACTGCAGCCCCCTCAGGCACAGGATGCTCCCACCATCAAGTGCCGTGGATGCATCTAAGGGGACTTCTTGATCCTGGGCATAGTCTTAGTGCCACCAACAGCTGTCGTTCTGCCCCTGACTCAAGCTGTGGGTCTCTCCAATGTGGACAACCCAGTGTGCTCCAGCATCCTGCCCCCCTGCTGAGGTCTCAGGCTGTGCAATACCCGAGGCTTAAATGGTCTAAAGAGAGGGGATGGCAGACACTACCTCATGCCAAGTTCCTCATGGCCATCCATGTGGTTGTGACCTCCTTGACCATTGACCTGGAGTCCGGTTCTCCTGAGTTCCTTGTCTTCCTTCCCTTTAAATAGCATTTTTTTCCTGCTCTTCCTCCCATAAACAGGGCTACCAGGCTTCATGCTCCCAGGAAAAATTCCCACTCCTGTTCCCCTCATGGTCTGATGAGACAAAGTAGAAAAAATAATGGTCAGAGGGAAGAAGAAAGGAGCTGGTTTTGAAATGAATAGAAGCTGCTGGTCAGGCTGCCACCGAACAGACAAAGGCTTTCCAGCGTGCAACTGCTTGTCTATGCAGGGAAATTAATTGGAACAGCTTTTCCAAATTAGCTGCATCTGATGATGATAAAAATAATAAAAACAAATAGTGGATTAAGTTAAATTAGGAAAAAGCAGCTTTATTCTGGAATAGGCGTGTCCACATTCCAGCATATTTTATTCCACAATAGCAGCTTTGCTCTGCTCCTCTGTGCCGACAAGCCCTGACACCGACCTCATGCATGCTCCCGCTCCTCCTCTGCAGGGCAATCCTGCCTGCTTGCCCTCCCCTCCTGCTGCCAGAGGCTCCTCCAGGCTTTTTCCTTCAGGCTGCCATTTTCTACCACTTCTCCCTGCCTGAAAGTCCTCTAGGAACTTGGCCCAGGCTGTCTTGTGGACTCTTGGTGTTTCTCATCCCAGTGAAAGCCGTCCCGAGCCCTTACCAAGCATGTGTATGACCCTGCTCTCCTGCTGCCCCTGCTCCCTGCAACAGCCTCTTGGCCAAATTCGGCATCATTCCCACTTCGAAAATTCATTTGAGCGAGTTCTTCACTTTGCACCCAGTCCTTTCTGCATCGCCTGCAGCCCTGAAAGCTGGCTCCCCTATTGCACAGGCAGCTTGTCTGCCTTCAGCTTAGCTCCTAAATGACATTTGCACACACATACAAAAAGCCTAGATTTATGTTGGATGGGGAAAGATGAGAATTTGGCACGCACAACCAAACAGCGACCTTTCTGACCATGCTGCATTCGCAGAGCCTGGTTGCTGGATCCCATTTCATTGCTGCCAATTCCATGGGCTCAGTCTCCAGTGGGGTGAGCAGGAGTGACTCAACTGACCGTACGGAGCTACAACAGCTTGCATCAGATGAGGATCTTGCCCTTTCTGTTAGAGGAAAGACATAATTTTAATTATCTTGACATGTTTATCACTGTGAGCCTGGGCCCGTTATCTCCACGGGTTCGTTCTCAAATGTGCAGAGCCGCAAGAACATGATTGTCTTTTATTAAAATCCCGCTTGAGGTATTCCTGCAGCTGCACTTTATGTCAAAGGATAAAAAATGTGCGGAGTGACTTTCCTCGCATTGTTAACCGGCAGTAGCTGTTGTGTGCTGTGAGCCATTGCCTACACAATGGGGCTTCAGCTATTACAGCTAATTTATGGGTCTGCATGTGTTTGCCCTGTCAAACCTTCTTGCAGGGAGGGTTTAAAGCCATTAAAAAAAATGCTTTTTGTTAGTTTCCCTAAAAGTTGCTTTGCTGCACGGACTGAAATGTAAGAGTTACTGGTTTGCTGTGCATCGGGTTGACTCTAGGTCCCTCTCTTCTGACCCTGTGCAGCAAAGCTGGGACACATCCCAGGGGGCTGACTGTGCCCTGTGAGAAGGGCAGCACCACTGTTGTCCCTGTCCACCCATGGGAGCGTGTGTGGTTTAATGAGTTCCCCTTTGTCACTCAAACCCAGCTACCCCATCTCCTTCTCCAGCGTGCCCATAGCAAGACCCTACCAGCTCCTCTTCTTCTTTGATTCTCATTTCATCTCCACAAAGTTGTGCATGTGGGGGGTTGTCACTGATATTGCCCATGTGTATTTGGAAAAGACTTTAAACATCTGCCTTGTTGTCTGACTAGTTATCTGCGTGATCCTGCAGCCATCTCGCTCTTAGACTGACCAAAGTCCATGCCCCGACAACCTCATCCCTGTGGATTTCCTTCTCCCCATTTGAACAGCTGGATAGTTTGTATGAGATGTAGTAAATTCTTGGTGAATCATTATTTGTATTTATTATTTGCCACACCAAAGGGCTCA
Organism: Pelecanus crispus; assembly: GCF_030463565.1. Classification (NCBI taxonomy): domain Eukaryota; kingdom Metazoa; phylum Chordata; class Aves; order Pelecaniformes; family Pelecanidae; genus Pelecanus; species Pelecanus crispus. Next base: position 5,867,044 of record NC_134653.1, on the reverse strand, counting down.
GGCATCCTAGGCATGGGGTCCTTGACCAATGCACAGAAATGATTCTCTCTCCCACCAAGTTTTACGATCGAAGGACAAAGCACAAGATAACTGGGGCTCATCAAAGAGCCCCAGACCAGTGTCAGCCAGCCTCTAAATAGTCCCAGCATCAGCAGCAGGGCTAAAAATAGGTCTAGTGAGTTTTATTTTCATTATTATTCTGCCAGAATATGCCTTCTCCAGCTCATGACCTCACGCCAGCCCTGCTCCCAAAGCTTCCAGGAGCAGCTTTCCCTCCTCCTCTTCCTCATCCCTGTCCCACCATCCCCATCCCCTTGGGGACCCCCACACACAGCCTCCCACCAGCCCTGGGGGACCTGCAGGTTGCGGTAGCAGATGGCAGCCGCGGGGGCCGGGTGACCTGTTAAACAGCCACCAGTCACTGCCTGTGAGCCCCCGCCAGCCCAGGGCTCTGTGTTTATTTGTCTAACACGGACGACAGGGCTGGTCCCCGCCGGCCCTGCTCGTCTGGCAGCCTTCATCCCAGCGATGCTCGTGCTTTCCCGCCTGGATCATGCTGTTGATCCCCAGGGCCAGGAGCATGCTTTCCCCAGACAGCAGCTTTCTCCACATTTTACTGCTGGGGTCTATATAGTGCAATGCAGGGCTGCCAAGGCAGAGCCCAGTCAAACCCAGCTCCAGAGACATGGGAAGGAATAAAGCAATAACCCATCCAGGATAATAGCTCTGCTCCATGGCAAGCCTAGGAGAGCATCGCAGGGAGGTGGCTCTGCCCCCTCCATACCTGTGCTTGGGCATTCAGGGCAATGTGGGCACCTGTCACTGCCCCGTGTTGGTCCATGCGGACCTATTTTGACCTGCCAGCCTGGTGCTGGGGACGAGGGACCCTTGCTCAGGCAGGTGGGCAAAGTGCTACCGGCAAATGGTGGAGTGAAAAGGGAGGGTGGCAATGAGAAAGAGCCCACGGCCACAGGCAATGTGCAGGACCATAAAAGCACACTGCAGCACAATTATCAGGAGGAGGTTGGGGAATCAAATAGAGCAAATGGGTTATGAGAAGATGAAAAGGAACAATGTGGCCAACAATTTTTAATTATTCCTACAACAATAAGGGGAAACTAATCTCCAGGTTCAGGGTGCAAATTTAATTTTCCCCTTGGTTCCCCTTCCCACCATTCAGCTGAGCACAATGGCATAGATGCAGCCTGGGATGTTTCTCCTTCCCCTAGGGATGCCTCTCTGCTCTGCTGTGGCAGAGCCCATATCCTGGGATAAATACCCTAATCCCAGGGCTAGAAGAGGAGATTCCCTTAGTGGGATCCTGTCTCGTGCCTTTCAATTCACTGTTATAAGTTTAAGTATTGCAAGTCTCACTAGCATACTATGGTGCAAGGCGCTGTACAGAGCTGCTCTGCCAAAAACTGTTCAGAGTTTATATACAGCAGGCAAAAGGCAGCGAGCAAACTAAGGCACAAAGCAGGGACATGACATGGCCAAGTCCACTTGGCAAGGAGGGGACAGAGACTTGGTGTCGGCTATAACTCACTCTCTGCTGCAGTGACAAACCCTAGGGCAGCACTGAAGCCGAGCTCAGCCCAGCTCACATCATCAGGGATGATCATCAGAGGGAGTATGGGGGATGCCATGGGGGGCACGGAGCAACCCTGCCAGCCCCAGGGCTCATGCCACAGCAAATGCAAAGCATGACACCATGTGAGTGGAAGCCTTCAAGAAGCAAAACACTTTTCCCATTGGAGCAGAATTGCTTTCATAGCTACACCACAGCACATCCCAGCCTCTCTGTCCTTTGCTTAATTAACTCCAGAGCTTGTATGGTTTTCTTTTTTTGGGGGGGAAAAAAAATAAAAGAAAAGCAGAGAAGAATGCAATTTTTGAAAACGCCTCCCGCCTCCGCGGGGTAGCATGGGTCTGCAGCCCTGCGGCTGGCTTCCTCCGCCACCCACCCCCGCAGGACACTGGCGCTGGCCCAGCTCCCCCGCACACAGATGTGGGCTTCCCCGGGGCCCCCAGCATTGTGCTGGGAAAGGCCAAACCTGCCATGGTCCTTTCGCAGCTCTGCCGAGAACGTCACCCCCCACCGGGGCATCCCCCGCACCCCACATCATCCCCAGAGTGGCAGCCCTGAGGGGGTGGGAAGCACTTCGTTCCCTGCTCTGTCTTTCCTCGGTAGGAAGGATCCTGGGTAAATAAACAGCAGCTGCTGGTGAACTGGATCCGACGGCTTTTTCCCATTCTCCAGCCGGCTCTGTGATTGCGTCCAGGTGCAGGGAGCCGAGGCCAGAGGCTGAGCACTGAGATGCTGGGACAGATTTGGCATCATTCTGATTGAACAGTGTTGGCTGTGGTGGGATGACTCCGGGCTGACCCTCGACACATACATTGAAAGACAAGACCCCACGGGGTGAGAGCGACCGTGCCTCCAGCCCACAGGCTGTTGGCAGCAGGGAGGCGGTTTTGGGGAGCTGGTCACCATCCCCAGTGTCCTCTCCTCCCATCAATCCAGCTCTCGGGCCCCACTCCACAGGAGGTTGTCCCCATCACATCAGGCTATGCTGAAGCCAGCAGTGGCCCTCAAGCTCAATGGAAAGTTGGTTTGAGACACAGGAAACCAAACTCAGTTTCACTTTGGGTTGTTATTTCTTTTTAAATGTCAAGCTAGACCTCTAGATCCGAGAGCACCCCAAGTTCAAGGGCCTTTGCAATCTGGTCTCCATCCCTGCATGGGGAGCTCCCACAGGAGTCTCAGTGTTGCCTCCCCGGTGTGGGTGGCAGCCCTGGGCCCCCCAGCAGCACCCTGGAGCAGCAGGAATGCTGGCTGAAATGAGGAGCAAAAAGGCTCATTGCAACTCACCCTGCGTGCGGCAGCTCTGTGCTGTCCCGCGGGGACCCACAGCGCCCACTGGTGAAAGTGCAAAGTTGTATTTTTGCTCACTGGGGTGGGAGCTCAGTCGCAGGTGAAAGGAGTTGGGGTGGCCCAGGAGACACGCGTCCCACGGCTGCGCCTGATGCCACCTCCTCTCCCGGCACCCACAAACTGCCCACCTTGGTCACGCTGACTCCAGCAGGGACTTTCCCACGCTGGGGTGCAAACCAAAGCCGTTCTCCCTCTGCTATGCCAGCGTTGTTGCCGGACCCCGACAAAACCCAACACGTCCCCATGCCCGCTGTCCTCCTGCCATCCAAGGGACACTTTGTCGCCTGCGCTCTGCACCCACCCTGGCAATGGCACAGTGCCGCTCAGCAATGAATCACCGTCTGGCGCAGACAGCATCCCTCTCCATACCACACCTGCCACGCTTTGGTTCGCCCTTCCCCTGGACAAGTTTTTCCCCCTCCCTTTGAGAGTGGCTCTTTTCAGCTTCCCATGAAAGGAGCCTGTTCGCCCCGTGATGGATTGCACCTGATTTCAATATCAATGAGGGCATCAGCTCTGCCTGCACAGCCCCAAGCAGCCTGTTTAGCCGAGGTTTGTTAACAGGGTTGCCCTCCTCCTCCCTTCCCTCCCTGTCGCCTCCTCCTCTGCACCAAGGAGCGGAGGCAGTGGTTGATCCCGTCATCATGAATGGATTCTCCTGCCAGCCGGGCGGGCAGCACTGGCTATGGGTGCGTGATGCATGGGGCAGCGGAGGCAGGGATGGCCTAGCAGCGGGGTTTGCCGAGGGCTGTGTGATCGGAGAAGGGTGGTTAGCACAGGGCCTCCACTGCTGAGCATCCTGCCCGAGGATCTTGGTGTTGCCATGGTGCCCTCTCTCTCTCTGCTGATTTATAAAAAAAAAATGAGAGGAGAAAAAAGATTATCCTTTCTTTTCTCCCAGCCTTTTATCTCTCCCTCTAAGGCTGTTGCTTTGAGTCCTATGTCGAAAGCATCCATTGCTAAAGGAGCCAGAGGGTGCCATAAATTCAGGCGGCCCCGAGCAATGCCTCTTGCCCCCCACCCCATCCAAGAAGGCGCCTTTGTTGTTCCCACTGGCTGAGATTTATGGCCCTCAAGCCAGGGCTGTTCCCAAGAGTGCTACCCCCCTTGTCCCCAGGCTGGTGGACAAGCCACTGAGGAGGCACTGGGTGTGTTTTGGCAGTGCAATACCTGCCCTGAAAACAGCAGCCTTGCTACGCGCCAAACCCAGCCTGAATGGATGCCCACTGCTCTGCGTGGTGCATGTCCTGCGGGGATCAGAGTCACGATGACAACCCCCTGCTAACCGGCTTTGTAAAGCTATCCTGTGTTTAGGAGATCCTCGGCTCAATTCCCATCACATGGGCCAGATGGGTGTCAGGCTCCCAGCGAGATGCAGCATGGCAGGCAGCCTGGCGAGGCTGTGAACGGGCTTCCTAACTGCCAAGCTGCAGTTCGTCGAGAGCATCTGATGGGTTTCTTCAGCAATAAAAATCCCCTGCTATACTAATATCTTACCCAAGAGAGCAGAAAGGGCAGAAACTCTATTGATATCAACCTCCCGCATTGACAAAGTGCAAGTGAAACCATCCCAGAAAAACACATCCTTCCAAGCCATCCTGGCTGCCGTGCATGGTCAGATCAGAGCCCAGATGAAGAGACCACAAAGTCCCACGGAAAAGGTGAAGAAGAGCGATGTGATTTATTCAGCCAGCTCTGGCTGGCCCACAGGGCAATGCCCTGGCTCTCTCTGTGCCTGCACCCTGCAGGGCACTTAAGCCCATGCCTGTATTTCTGGGGGTCTTACAGAAATGCTGAGCTAGAGTTAGCACCTTGTTCCCCCCTCTCCTCTCCCCGGAGTTTAGTTAAGCTTCGTGTCACGGAGAAGAGGAAAAGGAAAACAGAGGGCAAGGGGAAGCAACACAAACTGTAAAAACAGTGAAGGACTCCTCCAGCACCCCAGGGAGCTGAGGAATGGGATTGAGGGTCTAAATTTTCCAACAGGAAAAATAAACCCTCCTGATGAGCCGGAGAGGTGAGTCCCTCCAGACAAGGTCAAGACGATCTGAAAGTTTGGAGCAGCCAGACAGTTCATCCGCCTCTGTAGTCCCCCAGCTTTGTCCCTTTGGGGCCTGGGCTTGTGTCTCCCATGTCTTTGGCTGAGTTTTGGGTTTCTGCAGTGGTTTCTGTGCTAATGCTGCTCCCAGGGATGCAGGCAAGTGCCTGTGGTAATGCCGGTGTAGCCCGTGTAGATTCTATTGCTGGGATAATGGCAGAGCTATCCTGCACCAGCTCTCACCAGGACCTGGGTGTTTAAATTTGACCCCATAAACACCCTGCCTGTTGCCCTCCTTTTATTTATTAACTGGCATCTGTTGTCACACACAACATGACGTGGCAGCACAGTTGATCACATTACCTCCAAATCCTGTAGTGACACCCCATGACAGGACCCTACGTGACAAGGGCACAGCTCGACCTCCCACCATGGTGCACCCTCACCGGGGTCCCCGTGACAGCAGCTGGGGTGGCCGTCCAGGCTTGGCTCTCGCCCTGCTGACAGCAGCTGAGTTTTCCTATTCTCTCTCCCTGGCTCCCATGGTGACAGTGGCTGCAAGTGCCTGGGGATGGGTCTTTCATACTGCTCATCCCTCCTTCTCTTGACTTGACCAAGTCAAGCCTTTACTGCTGGACTTCTCAGAGCAGGAGAAGGCTTTTGCTGGCTTTTGTTGAGAGTCACTTTCAAGGCTGGGCTGAGCAAGCAGCTGGGGAGGTGCCAAAGCTTCTATTTCGGAGACCCAGTCTCCAGCGGAGCTGCGGGGGCTGTTGGCAGCGAGGCGAGCAGCTGCGCAGCAAGACATTGCATCACGGAGGTGGATATAGGTGCGGCCCCTATGGCGGGCTGTTTGTGCCTTGGGGCTACTCTTTACTGCAGTGTCTGACAGGTGCTGGCAGGTAAGGGCTGGCCGGCAGGATCAGTGCTGTCTGAAACACAAATGCACACCAGAAAAAGCTGCCGGGAGGCAGGGATGGGTAAGCACACAGGAGTCTTCTTGACAGCTGGATTTCCTGTGCCTGTGCCAGCTCCCTGCCGCAGGTCTCTCCCCAGTCCCTGTGCAGCTCCTGGAGCTGCTGCTCCCCTGGAGATGAAGAGTTGGAGAAAGCCAGGGTGCAGCGAGGAGTCTGCAAACCTCCCACTGTGCAAGCGGCTTTCCCGATGGATTCGCCCCAGTGCACCCCGCTAGGAAGGACTGCAGGGGGGTAAGGACTCGGAGCAGAGCAGAGCAGCTTCAGCTCTCAACTAGAGACTGGGTGTGATGGAAATATTCCAGCAGGTCTCCAGTAGGAAGGTAAAACCCCTTCCAAGCCCAGCTCCTTGCAAAGGTTGCCCGAGGGCCCAGCCGGAGGTGTCTCGGGAGCTAACCTTACACAGGTGAGATGTGCAGCCGCCTTCTGCACCCGCTCCACTGCCTCCCACCAAGCCGTAGTCCATAAGACAGAAGTAACTGGATTCACATGAGCTGTATCTCCATGGGTTTTCCAAGTGAAGTCCTGGGAAGACTGAATAGGGTTGATCTCTCCCCTTTCTTCTCTGGAAATTCCCAATGAGTATGGGTTTTTCCCATCCAGCTGGCACATCATAGCAGGGAATCTGGTTTCGGTAGCTCCTGCCTTCCAGGTCCGTCCCTGGTGGGAAGCGTGAGCATGGCTTGTACGACAATGATGCTGGGTTGCACCACGTGCCCACTGAGTACTTTTGGCAAGTTCTGGAAGTGAGTAAACCGAGAGATGAACATAGGACTGACACATATAGAGATATCCGTAATATTTTCCCGGGCAGCTTTGTGGTGTACAGGGCATCAGCATTGTGGTTAATTAAACTATGGTCTCCATAGCAACCGGGCAGGAATAGGAGGAATTTTATATTTACTTTCATTTATAGTGGCAGCCTTCATCCTGAAATTAAATAGGAATCAGCCCCTCTCCCTGCACACACAGCAGCTCCGGGGCAGCTTCTGCAGCGGGAGAGGGAAGAAAAGGCTGCTTGTTTCTCGAGATGCCCTTTACTATTCAAGCTCCTTCTACGTGGTTTTATTCAGCTGCATCTTACACCAGGCATCAAACAAGCCCCAGACTATTATGTGCTGAAAGCTTTCCCCATGGAGAAAGCTGCTTGGATCTGCCTTGTGTTTTCCAGTCCATCTCCCCAGTGAGACATACAGACAAGTTAAAACAGGCAGATTTCAACAGGGCCCAGAAAGAGGACAGTGGAGGATCTGCCAGGCGTGGAAAGGCTGCCTCCCCTTGCTCCCCGCCCTTCCCAATGGAAATCAGGAAGGTCGCTGCTTTTCCAGCTCCTGGCATGGGGGTTTTCTTCCCCATCGACGCTCACTGGCCCCAGTGCGAAGGACACAGTGCCTGGCATGGGGAAAGAAAATCTACCCACTGGTGGTGGGGTGGGGAGGTGATGGGGAGCTGCACGATGGGGCTCCAAGCGAGGGTGGGGACTTTGCCACTAATGTGAGCTGAAAGGTGATTAGGAGAAGGCTGCTCGCAACCCTGGCATCCCCGCGTGTGCAAGCACCCTTGCATCCGGCTCCAAGGCATCCCCAAGGCTCAGGATGGGGGGGCAGGGTGGGGCATCTCTTTCCCAGGGGAGATTTCTCCTTATCCAGGGCCGGAGAGTTCCTCCTTTGGCCCAGAATGCTCCCCAAGAGGAGATTACCCCATCCTGGAACTGGGTTTTATGGTTTTCTGGGCTCTCCAGGGCTCCAAGAATTTGCATTCAAGCCTGGCAGCAACATTTATTCACTAAATGACCCCAAAAAAGCAAGTTTGCAGAAGAGAGAGGTTTAGGTGAGAGGTTGATCTAAGATGGAGGCAAAAAGAGAAGAGAGTGCAGAAAAATGGGGAACTGGAACGAGGAACTTCATGTGGCAAAGAGGTGCATTTTAAGGTCCTTTGGAGAAGAGGATCTTCACCTTTATCCAGAAACAACCACTTAGTCAATTGTTTTGAAAATTTCTGCTCACAGAAGCTTGGCGCCAGAGCTGAGCTGCTTTTTGGTGAACAGGATTGAGTTCAGTGAAAAATGTGCCCTTTTGTGGGGAACCAACAATGTGCAAATCCAGGTCAAATGCAAATGCAGGGCTTCAGCCAAAACAAGTGAGGGAGATCATTGGGAAGATGTCGAAACATTTGTTTCAACATTTTTTTTTTCAAAACAAAACATTTTTTGGCTTCTTTATTTCAAAACAGCTTTTCCTATTTGAACAGTGCTGCGAGCCAAAAGGAGAAGGGTTAAAAAGGTGCAAAGAAGACCCCAAAAAGGAAACAAAACATTGTGGGTTTGGTTGGAGGGATGTTTCAGGTTGAGCTTTTTTTTGACGTCTTGCCAACTTTTCTCCCCTTGGTATTTTTTTGGCACGGAGAGCGAGCGGAGAAACCCCATCCTGCGGAGCACCCCCCCGAACCAGGGATGGAGTTTGCCATGCAGCCGCCTAAAATACCCCCCTGCTGCTTAAAAAAAAAAAAATTTTTCCCTTCTGTCTGCCAAAATTTCAGAGCTGCAAATGCAGCATCACGCAGTCCCGTCTGCCTGGTGGGGACAAGCATCGGGGGAAGAGCAAACCCTCCCCAGGCTCAAAAATCCCCCCACGTCCCCGAGGAGAGCCAGCTGCTCCATCTCAACGGTCTCCCCTCTTCCCTCACCCCGGGCACCGCTCTGTTTTTCCACTGGAACATGCGAAGCCCAAACAGGGTGAGGAAGAATATGGCCCTTTGTGTGAGCTGAATACGGGCCATGTGTTGCGCTAATGCTGCCGGCGAGCCCACCCCGAGCAGCACATTCAGCCCTAGATTAGCGCAGCTATCAGGACACATTTAGATATGGACGATTTCCTTCACCGTCGCCGGCGAGGGAGGACAGAGTGTGGGAAAGCTCTTCTCCGGGCGCGGGGCCCTTCTCTTGCCCATCGTTGCCCAATCCCAGAGCCGGGGGCCGGTTGTTAATCGGATTCCCACCGTGCCGGGTGAGATACAGCAGCGGCGTGTGACCTTCCCGGAGGTGCGGGGCGGTTGAGGAGCCCTGTGGGAACCAGGGCGAGGAAGGCTCTGGTAGAATGGAGGAGATTTTTCAGGGTTCAATAGTCAAGGTCTTTTCCAGCAGGCCACCATGCCTTGCAAGCTCGCGTCCCACCTGTGATGTCCTCAGTTCCCGTACCCCCCCAGACAGCCCACCGAAGCGGGGCGGCATTAACCCTTGGTGGCCTGGGTGACTGGAAATGAATTTAGAGGGGCAGCAAACACGTGGGGGAGGGAGGGGAGAGGCAGATGCAGTGCCATGGTAGAAGCTGCATCACCCTGTGGCTGTTAATAGGCTGAAAGCCTCCCTGTCCAGGCAGGAGAGTTGGATTCAGCCCAGATCAGCAGTTGCTCACCTGCTATGTCATGAGCTTCATAGTGCTGAGCACTATGCAGGTGGTACATCCCCACAGTCCCGATGCTTGTCAGCCCTGCCCAAAACTGGGGCGCTGCATGGGAGCACCCTGCCAGGTGGGACTGATACCCCCTTTCTGTCACTGGAAGGAATTGGGGCAATATAGAGATTATGTGGCTTCTTCCCAATTAGCAGCATGACGGGCACTACCAGGCAGGACTTGTGGGTTCCTCTCCCCGCTAAAACCATGCTCTTTCGTGCAAATGTATGTCGTGTGCTGGTGCAAATGTATGCTATTGCTAGCAACACCATGCAGGCAGGACATCAGCTGTGACTTGCAGGGCAGACCCAGGCCTGGACCATGGCACTCAGCTCCCCACGCTGCGCTGTGTGTCTCCCCCTCCCAGCAGCCGGCTGCGGGGTGACTGGTGCAGGGATGGGCTGTGATGGGGACTGCAGCCACAGAGACCTGCGGGCAGCCATGGTCACTCCTGTCCTCTCCACCCGAGAGCCGAAGCACCCAGAGCAAACACTGGTGCCTTCATTGCGGCCCTAAGGATGGGACCATCAGGATGGTTCATGGAAAACTTGGGACAGGCACTGGGGGATGGGGCTCGGTGGGCTCGTGGGAATCGGCTGCAATGGAGAGCAAACCCCTGCGGGGACACTTCCAAAGCAAGTGCCAATCCTGCCACCTCCTCCTCCAACCCCTGTGGTGCCTCCGCACCCGCTCCCGTGCTGCCTGTGGCCTCCCCACTGGGAAGTGGCTCTCATTCCCCACCTTCTCCAAGCGGGGAGGAAGGATGGCAAACTTCACACCACGGTGTCAGGCAAGCTCCCAGCACACCTCCACAGCATCCTGCCCCTCCGCCCCCGTGCCTTCTCACCCACCTCCTTCTCCTCCCTCAGATGTTGCTGTAAAGACATCAGTGGCAGTAAAGAGGTTAATGTGTGTGGGAGGAGGAGGCAGGGGAGAGCGAAGCGGTTCCCATGAACCGGGTCCAAGGCTTTTACAGCCTCCTTAGCAAAGCAGAGCATCTGGCCATGGGGTTCATTTGCCCTGGAGCAGATGGTCCTGTCCTCCATCCATGCGTCTGGGCAGGCGGGCGATGGGCTGTGGCTGATGCTGAGCCCCAAAGAGCCTTTTGTCACTTGGAGATTTCTCAGGAGAGGGGGCTGAGCTGCATGGGGGGAGGGAGAGGGGCAGGAAAGAGGTGCCTGGGAGAGCTCTGAAACAGTCTGAACAGGCTCCTGTAGGTGTTTTTTTAATATAAAAAGCCTCCAGAGATCAGTGCCAACACCTTAACCCAGAGCCCCCATCTTTAGCAGTGCTCCCCACCGGCTCGCTTCTCCCCCAGGGGACCGGTGTCCCAGCCGCAGAATGGCACCGGGGCATCCTGGCTCTTGTGCTGTTGAGTGCGTGAGCACCGGTGCAGCAGGAGAGACTGCTCTGGCTTTGGTCAGCCTGCCTGGGCATGTCGTCTCGCTGGAAGGAGGGTTGGCACGTTCAGAGCCGCGTGTCTGGCGCTGTCTGCCTCATCACGCTGCCTGGGGAGGCTCAGCTGGGAAAGGCTGGGAGCTCCTGCTGGGAGAGGCCTTGGGGAGGCTGGAAAAGTCACATCTTCTGTCACCTCCCCAGGGCCATGATGCTGGGCTCCCGAGGCCTAAGCATGCCCTGAGGGCTATTTTGGGGCTGCCCTTCCCATAGCAGAGAGATACACCCCCAAAAACAGCTGCCCTATTCGCCACGCTGCTGAGCAAAGTGTTTGGTGGAGAACACCCTTGCCAAGGATGCCGCAAAAAAGATTTATGACATGATGGTTTAAGCCTGTAACCAGAGCTGAACTTAGCAGGTTCCTGGTTTCCTAAGAGGAGTCTCCTTCCAGTATGCAGGAGGTTTCCGTGCCTGGGGCTGCTGGGCAAGGCTGGAGCACAGTCCTGGAGCGGGACCTCAGCATCACATTAAATGTATCGTGAATCATGCTTCTGGTTTGTTTTCTTTCATGTGTGACATCTATCTGTGGTGCCTGGAGGGAACACGGGGCTCCATGTCCATCTACACTGAAGAGCAACCTCCTTGCTTATCCCCCTCTGAAGAGAGAGTTGAGCTTCCTGATTTACCCGTATCTGGCCTTACAATCTCTAACAAAATAGCTCTGGGCCATCTCCTCGGCAGCTGTGACATAATTATTGTTACCAGAGATTTAAGCAAACCCTCCCTTTGCTCTCCAAGCACTACAGCACTTTCTCACCACTTCTCCCTGCACTGGAGCAGGAGCCCTGAAATAGCCCCTTCCAAATTTCTGCTCCGGGGCTGAGGACCTGAGGTCCTTCTCTTAGATCCTTCTCCTTCCTTGGAGGACTTCACACCATGACACCACTTCTTTTCTTTTCTCACCAGCCTCTTAAAACAATAACCCATCTTCAGTCATGCCAGATGTTATGCAATGATTTTTAAAGATACCACATCACTGAGGGTTCCTGAGACCTCCTCTGCTCAAGAGGAGGAGGAGGAGTATCAACTGTGCTGGCTCCTCCAGGCTTTCTCCTGAGCTGGCCCGGAGACCCTGCTGTGCTGCTGCTGCTCTGGGTCCATGGAGGTGGAAGAAAAGGCTGAACTCAACAGGGACTCCAGATGGACCTCTATCATCCCTGCCATCCTGCGGAAACTGTCTTCCCCTGGCCCTTTGCCAAGAATAAAGAAAATTGATTAAATCTGTGACTTTGCCAACACACTCCTCAGCCCTCCAGGCCTCCAAGCTTCCAGGACAGCTGTAAATTATTCTAGGAGAGCCTATATCCTCCCATCCCATTGGATTTTCCTACCTTGGCTCCACCACGTCCCAAAGGGAGGACAACACTAGCACAGATCTTCCTCTGGAAGCCTGTTTACCAGAGGATGGGAGCAGTTTTCCAGATGTGCTGGAGGGAAGTGGCTTCATCCAGGGACCTGCCCATCGTGTGCTTTGTATCCCTGCTAAGACATCTTTTCCTTGCATGGAGGATGCGTGTGTTCGGCAGCCTGCCCGACTCGCATAAGCCTGGACCTGTTCCCAAACACCTCGGTCAGGGCCATGTCCGATGGGCTACACGCTCGCACATGCCACGGTGGCTCGGCAGCTGCAGGCAGCCAGCCCCACGCCATACTGAGGAGAGACCAGCCTTGTGCCGGCCTTGCTGCCACACTCCCCAGCTGCTGCATGGATGTTTCTTCCCATCCAAGAACATCCCTCCCCACCCAGGGACACAGCAGCAGGTCATGTCCCCTCCCCAGCCAGCCATCCTGGACGGCAGCCACCCCAGCAGCATCTCCCACCTGCCTGTCCCATCATCCCCAGAAATGCTCATGATTTCCAACCAAACTCAATGTGCTCGATCAGACTGAGCTGCCAAGGGCTGCCTCACAGCCTGACAGAGGATTGCTCTTCCCAGAAGACGTAGCTTGCTAGGAAAGGAGCCAACTTGGTTTAGAGAACTGAGAATAATAAAAGGAAACACAATGAGCTGAAGTGCAATAGGAAGTGAGTAGCTGGGTGCTAAAGACAACAGGGGAAAGTCAATGGCAAACAGCTGTAGTGCAGATGCTGAGCAGAACCGAAAGCCTCGGCTCTGAGGGCAGACTGCGACTAACCAACAGATGCAGCCTGGGATGAGTAAATCGGTTTATCACTAAGGGAGGAGGTCATTTCTCACCTTAGGCAAAACCAGTGTGTCACAAATGGGAAACTGCAAATTCTCCATGACATTGCACCGTAGGGGAGAGAAACCACAGACGATGCCGAGGAGAGCAGCCAGGACACTGGAGAAGGAAGCATTGGGCAGGAAGAGAAAGGTCTTGATCCAGCTACATCCCATGTTTAGGCTTAAGCAAGTAAACAGTCCCATTCATGTTCAAGTGCTTTAATGTTTTATTGGGCCAGGATTTTAAAAGTGATGAAAAGTCTGTATGAATCCAGAGCAGAGGCTCGGCTGAGACAAGAGGGAGGAACCGATCAGTCAGCACGAGAAGGCTGGAGATAAGGGATCAGTCAATGACTGGTTTACATCAGCAAGACTTCACCGGGGTTACGCAGCTCCTCAGCAGAGAGGAGCCAGAAGTGGCTTTACATGGACTAAATGCAGTTAGTATCTATGCTAAATCAGGCATTTTAATGGGATCAGGGAGGGGCGAGTGTTGATTTCTTTGAGAAGAAGAGACACTGCAGTCTCCTTGGACCTGTCAGTGCTCCAGATGTCATCCCATCCCGGGATGGGCAGGGTCATGCAACAGCCAGGCTCTGTCTATGCTGGATGGGGCTGGACAGGGCTGGACATCTGCAGATGGGACACCCAGCAGCATGAGCTTGGGCTGCAGCACAGGCTGAGGACCAATATCCCTTCTTATGTCTCTGGGAAGCATTTAGCATCCCTGCAAATCCCTAAGTGCAAAAGATAGCAGAGACAGGCAAGCGTCTCCCACTTTTTGCGAGAGACTGTAGGTGCTTTGTGCTCAGGACCAGCTCTGCCTGGCCATGCCAAAGGGTGCATGGGAGGAAACGGAGATGGCCCTGGGCTTTCCTCTGCATTTTCCCACTCATCACTGAGTTTTTGAGGTTGTTGCGGCTCCCCCAATGCAGATCCAGGGATGACAAGATGGTTTCCTCGCGTTGCCTCCTCCTTGCACATCCAAGGCACAAACCCAGATTTGTATGTGGTGTACCAGTCACCGTCCATTCCCCAGTTGTGCAAGTGTATGTGTGTGTCTCACCCTCTCCATCTCCATGCATGGGCTCAGGGACGCTTGCCAAGGGCACAGAGCTTCCATCCATATCTGCTCTTTTGTGGACATCTGAGTACAGAAGAGAAAGCGCCAGGAAGCAGATGTCAACACAACGTCCTCGTTAGAGATCTGTCCCTCTGGACTGCAGGAAGAGCTGCCCATTGGATAGGTCAGGAGCACCAGTGCCTTTCGGCATTGTCCTGCCACTCCAGTGCCGAGCCATGCCGTGGGTTCCCACAGCTGCACTACAATGGAGGCACAACAGGCTCCTCTGGGGACAAAACCTAATCTGAGAGATACCGAGGCTGAGAAAGCTCTTCCTAAAAAAGACGCAGTCAAAAGCTCTCGGATGCCCTGCATCCACGGATACCCGATACGCCCGCCTGCGGTATGATTACCTCCAGGCAGGCTTTGTCCGCTCCGGCTCCCCTGAATGTCACACTTGTTCCAAATACCAGCGGGGAACAATGTGGGGGCACACAAGGAAAAGCCTCCTCTGTCCCTCCCAGCCTGAAAGTAAATATCAAATGCCAGTGCCACAGGGGAGGGAGGGGAACCGCAAGAGAGGAGACTAAAAGGAAAAAGCCTGGGGCTGAGAAATGCCTTGGTGAAACTGGGTCATGGCTATAGGGTGACAGGCAGAAAAGTGTCCCCTCTTCTTGGGGAGGCTGAGCAGGTGCCTCTGCCCAGCAGCTCCTTGCTGCTGGTGACCTCTTGAGCAGACGCGGCTAGAGGGTGCCCAAGGAGAAGGGGAAACACGCCATCACTACTCTGTGTCTCTCCAGCTACCCTATATGGTATTTAATCTGGGGTGAGGTGTTTTGATGCTACCCATAAAATCCTTTCTGGGCTCTGAGAAGGGCAACCATGATGAGACCCAGCAGAGGTTGGAGGGCAGTGGCTGGTTGTAGGGTTGGCTTCACTGTGCCATGCTCAGACCCTCCTCGTGCTACTGCCACTGTGGCAAGAGACATCACCTTCATGGGGACAACGAGGCTTCACAAGGTCTCCTGGAGGCCCTCCCAAATTCCCCCAGCTTCCAGCCCACTCACATGACACATAGATCCAACAGCATCTTCCCCACAGACTGCCCGGACGTGAGCTGGAAGCAATCTGATTTTCCATCCTTATCTTCCCTCCCTGCTGCCGGTGAAGTCAAGTCCTCTTCAGCCCCCTCCTTCCTGTAGGCCACACATGCTTTCTTCCTCTCTCAACGAGTCCCTTTGTCCCTTGAAGGGGATGTGTGTCCAGCTGAATGTGCCTCTGGGCCAGCAGGCTGGTCGCTGGGTCTCCCGTGTCCTCTCCCAGATGGGGAGATGGTCTTCCCTGTGTTCCCATGGTCCCTGGAGCTTGGGCAGTGCAAGCAGGAGCTGGGCTTTATCAAAGGCTTGCTGGAAATTCAAATAAACACTGTCACGAATGTGGTCACTGTCAGCTGTGCAGCCTCTTCAAACAGCCGTAGAATGGCCCTGTCCTCTTGCCTGCTTGAGGGTGGAAGGGAAAATCATCTCAAAACATGTGTTTGTGTTGGCACAGCCACCCTTGCCCCCAGCACCCCTGGATCACTGGCCCCAGCAGCAGGTCCATGCCTGGGCCAGCACAGCCAGGGCAATGGGGCAGGAAAATAGGTTTTCTACAAGTTCAAGCTCAAGGTCTGACCCAAACTCATTGATGTTAGAGGCAGTTTTTGTCAGGTTTTGGTGCAATCTTTTAAGAAATCACTAGGAATGTGGAGGAGGCAGAGTAGCAGGAGCAGAGGGCTGATGAGGTAGAGAAACAAATCTGACTGAGCACAAGGGACTGTAATGCATGGCCTCCTCCTGAAAGAGATCCCTCGTTCTACAGGTAACTGAAAAGAAGTCATATTTCAAAGAAAGTGGAGAAGTTACTCAATACTGCATAGGATCCTAATGGAAGATCCCTTAGTGAGATCCTGTGGGCAAGGCTGGACGCATGCCATACAGTGTCCTCGGAGCAGAATGGATTGGTAGGGTGGACCATAATGGGAAGTCATCTGCTTTGAGCAGTGACCCACTGAACAAGCCATGGCAGGGCCAATTGTTGAAAACGCATTTTGGAGACACATAGAAGTTCATGCATTGCAAGAGTTGATAGAAGACTTCCTGTATAGAGAAGACAACCCAAGGAGCAGCCCCATCTGTTGCCAGACGGCCACACAGGGATTGTGACCTTGTCTCACAAGATAATGAGATTTATTCTGCTCCTTTTGATAGGACATTGATTAAGGCTTCCATGCCTGTGAGGGCATTGGGGGTTCAAAGGGCTGAGGGGACAGCACGGAGCAATGAAAGACAAGACTCTCTTGGCTTCACCCAGAGATTTATGGATGCTGTTTTTCTTAGAGCAAGATTAGTATGAACATCCAACTGCTTGTGACCAGACCAGAAAGGCAGAATACATCAAAACTGCCAAACTGAGATGAACTCAAAATAAGCCTCCAGACCCCTGGCATATCAGGAACCCAAACAAACCCATGCTGCCAGTGTTCATGGAGCCGCAGCTCAGCTGGCTGCTCTCCCAGCAGTGTGTCTTGCAGTCCAGAAGAGAGGAGCTCACCATGCAACAGGGCTGGAGATCAAACCCAAGCTGGAAGGGCAGTTTGTCTGTCTCGTGCTCGCTCTGACAGTGAGCCAGGGCCAATTTTGTACTCATTCAAGAAAAATGGCTGTTTTGAGTGGATGCAGCCACACATTCCTCATGCTTTTTGGGTGACAGCCTCAGCTAGGGCAACTCAAAGGGACTTTGCCAATGGAGCTGTGTCAATCTGGAAGTACTCCCTTGGAAATAAAGCTCAGCTGCACGTGCCGTGAAACAGGATTTGTAGCTCAGGAGCCTTCAGTGGACTGAATTCACCACCACTGGGTGATTTTAACCTGATATCGGGCTACTGAGCCTTTGCCACCTGTGCACGTAAGGCAGGAGGAGCAGTGGGGGCACGTGTGCTTTGCCAGCTCGCTGCCTGCAGGAAGCCTTCCTGCACTATTTTTGCAGCGCTGACCTCATTGCTCGTATCAGCCTGCCCTTTTCCAGCTTCCTCTCCCTGATATCTGGCTTTTGCCCCGTATTTCCTCGCACGTTGAGCAATCACCTTAAGCCTCTCTCCACATTTCTAGGATTCTTGTTTATCTCCCTGCACGGCATGGGGCTCTGACAAGGCCCTGCCTTCCTGTCCTGCCTGGCCAGTTCCTCTGTTTACCTATAACACCAATTATATTTGTTTGCTTTTTTTTTTTAATGCAGAACAACAACTCTGTACCAGGAGAGATGTTTTCTTCTCTCCTTTCTACTCATTTCTCTATGGTCCCAGTCATCTTCTCCAGTCCTTACCACCTGCAAAGAGTGTTTCTTCTGCCCTCACCATGGGCAATGTCTAAAATTCCTGCTACAAGCAGAAGTTCCCAGCTCGGGGAAGTCCAGAATCTCCCAAAGCCTCTAACTGGTCCCATACTGGCCACTCTTGTTTGCAGGGAGGTAAAAACTTCGATCCCAATGGGACACAAAGGGGAAATGAAAATCCCTTTGCTACCCCCACCTCCCTGCGCTCCCCCACTGACCCCTCTCCCCTCCATGATCCCACACTCTTCCCTCACAAAGCAAATTCTTCCTGGATTATATTTTAATATCTGCAAAGCCTCAAGCTTGAAAGAAAAACAAATGTGAAACCAGCTCATGAATTTTCTCGATGTGAAAAAAAGAGAAGCAGCTTCCATTGCTCCTGAGAGCCTGTATAGGAGCCGCATGAATGGATTAGGGTGGGCAGAGCTGACAGCCAGGCACTCTGTTAGACCCCAGGATTGAGACATCAGGAGCTTAAACCAAAAAGGGACGGGACTGTCACGCAGCACAAGGGTAGAGCAGGATGGCAACCATCTTGGGAGCTTAGTCTCTCTTTCCCCACACATTTCTGATTCACATCTCTGGCTAGTTTGGGCATTTATAATGTATGCTCCTGGTAAAAGTGATTAGGCGGCACTGCAGGGTCTCGGGCCTGGGGATGGTGCAGCACCAGGAGCATGGTCCTGCCTCCTGGGGAAAGCCTGTCTGCAACACCATCCCACCCTGCAGAGGCTGGGATCTAGCTGGGAAACAAAGTCTTGCTGTTCCCTGAGCTTTTTCCTTTTGCATTTGACCCAGTCTGGGCTTGGGGGAAGTGACAGCTTGTCTGTGCACGGCCCTCAGCGAGGAAGGCTCCAGCCCTGGCTGGCCCAGCTCAGCGCATGGGCTCTTGCAGCCCCTGCAGAGCACCGGCGTGTTTTTCTGTTTTGCAGAGGGATGGGGTTGTTACAAAAGGGAAGCAAGGTGAGAGATAATGATACAATATGGTTTCCTCTTCCCTCTCAGCTGCCAGTTTGAATCCAGCCCAGGTCGGTAGTGGAGGACGCCGTTGCCGCTGGGTGCCTGTCCAGCGGTGTGTGCAAACTGTGCCGTCTGGCTGCCGTCCCACTTCCTACGGGGCAGGTGGCTGCATCCCCTCTGTGGGCTTGGCACGCTCCCTGCACCCTGTTCCAGATGAGCAGCCAGCAAACAACTTGTTCCAGAATAAAAGTCATGTTATTCTGAGTGTAAAAACCAGGATAACTATTCTTGAATACTGTCCTTACTCCACCAGAGTGGACAACCCACACCCAGGATGCTATTCCTAAATGGAGATTGCAGTTAATTCTCTAATTGGGCACCACTTGAAATAAACCCAAAAGAAATGCCCTTGTCATCCTTAGATGTGGTCCTTCAAGGTCAGGGAACAGGGGACAGAGGCGACCCTCACAGGACGAAGTACAGAGGCCGTTCTGCAGCAACAAGAGGAGCAATCGCTTTGTCGAGGACTCCTAGTCCCTTCCAAGAGTACAAAATGCGTTGCCTCCACCCTTCCTGATGCAAACCTTTCTGAGCCATGGGGAACAACAGGAATAAGGAGTTTCCTCATTTTTTGCTACCAGGTTTTGATGATGATCACTGACCTAAATTTTTCCCAGTTGGTATGCAGAAATACTGCACAGTTCTCCACCACATCTTGGTTTCCCAGCCTGCAGTACACTTGCTTGCTTCTTGGCTCATCTTGTTACAGCAGGATAACAGGTGACACAGGCTGTCCATGAGTCCCAGGGTACCTCACAAACTGGGACAGCTGCTCCCAGAGCAGCCAGTGCAGTGGCTAGGCTGGGTTATTGTCTCCCCTCCCAGATAGGAAAATTAATTCCCAGTATTTTGACTCTGTTTCCTCTTTTGTGTAAATAAATCCAGGTCTGAAGAAAGGCTCTTGGCCTCTCTGGGTATTGGGGAGCGTCTTTCCACATGCCTTGCCTGGGGACTTCCCCACTGGGCTCTGTGTGTGGGACAGGCACAGGGGACTGGGGCACAGACATTGGCTCGCAGTACACGTGGGCTGTGCCTGGCCAGCAGGTCCTAATGTCACCTGGGCTTCCCAGGCACCCTGCTCATACACACGTGACAGTAACTTCAAGGGGACTGCTCAAAACCTCAAGTGAGTGACCGGTGCTGAGCAGCTTGGCATGAGGTTCCAGCACATGGAGGGAGCTGGAAACATGCGTAGGGTGGGGGCTTAGTCCCACAGTAAAGATCATCTGGGGGTTTGTCTGTGACCGACTGATCTGGGAAGAAGCGTTCTCAACTCTCTTATTGCCACATGGATTTGTTCTGACTTGTCTATGTTTTGGGGTTTTATATATTCTCTTCCCAAAAGGATCATCTGTTCTTGGTTAGCTACTATGAGGCCACCCCATGGTGCTTGTGGATTTCAATGGCTAGAAGGACTTGTCATGAAAGACTCTTAGCTCCCCAAAGGCTTTAAAAAAACACATTTTTAATGACGTTTAAGAAATGGATCTGAATGCTTCTGAGCAACGCGACCCCAGAGCAGCTGGGCTGAAACCTATTCATGTTGGAAAACCGTTTCTGCGTGTGCCAATATTGCAAGACCAAATATTGACTTACAAGTATTGCATTTGCATCTATGAAGAATTCTTTCTCTCATTTTTAAGTATCAGTCTTTTTCACCTGGAGCCTTTCTTCTGAATAAATCGCTGTTGTAAATTCCAGTGTTTGTTAACATCCTTGTCCTCAGGGTGTGGGTGTGCTCTTCTGGGCTTTCATGGAAACACAAAGAGAAGATCACCCTTGTTATACTGGGACAAAGAATTGCAGATTTTCTGGGGAACGTTTGAAGTTTGGGTTCCCTGTTTTTTCTGTATCTGCTCATGGTTGAGTTCTGTGTGGCTAATTCCTCCTTCACCTGCAGTTGGGCAAAATGCTTCCTATTTTCAAGAGACCTGAAAGCCGAGATTCTTGGGTTGGGAGGGATGCAGAGCCCGAGCACACCGCTCACCTCCAGGACAGCTGGAAGAAAATGCCTCCAGCCACAGATGTGGCAGCTCCTCTGCCCACACGGGTGGCACAGCCCAAGAACAGAGCTCCTGGGGTTATTCTGCAGCACTAGTGGAGGCTGCAGCCAGGTTCACTTTGAGATTTGCACTTTGAACTGTGCTACAATCTTTTCACACTGATCTGAAATGATTGTGCTGAGTGCCCAAACCCACCAGGAGTATTGCTTATACCAAGAGCTGTTCTGACATGGAGGCCACCGAGCAATTAAACTTGCCAAGTGCAAATTGTATTGCTATGATCTAAAGTGCTGGGAGCACTTTTGCGGGGATGAAGGGTGACTTCTGTGAGACCAGGAAATCAAACCCTTCTTGCACGAACAAGGCTGGTGGCTTCTTGCTGGTTGCTCTCACCAGAGGAAGGTGTGTAGATGGGCAGTGAAGGAGTCCCCGGCTGTTTGCATTCACAGGGAGATGAAATGCCTCCAGGAGTTACAGGTCAGCTCCATCAGGGTCCACCCTAGAAGATGTTGCACTTCAGTGTCAGATCATATATATTAAGTGGCTTTCTCTGCCTATGAAACCACACAGCCTGGATGAAGGCTTCCCAGAGGATGCTGCGGAGCAAGCGGTGCTCTGTAAGATGGATGGGGAGAAAGGGAAGGAAGTGCTAATATTAAACCCTGTGCACCCGCCCCTGTTTACAACATGGGGAGTGGCATCAACTGCGGCACAGCGGTGGGGTGAGAGGCAGCAGAGATGCTGCGCTGCGCCTTGGAGGAGATGGTGGCACCCGCAAGCAAACCCTTCTCCTGCGGAGGGGATGTGCTGGGGTCCTGCAGTGTTTCTGGGTCACTGCAGTCTCAGAGGAGCTATTCAAGGGGAAAGCCACATGCACATTCCTCAGCACAATGGAGCCCAGAGCCAGAGGATGCTGTGGTCCAGGCGCATCCTCCGAGGACGAAGCTGCACAGGAATACCTGAAAGAGGAAGACTATAGTTAAACTTCCAGTTCCCCCAGAAGGTAGAAGACAATAAGCAGCCATCAAAAGGCATTTCCTGCCCATCTATTGTTCTCTCTCTGGGTCTTGATCAAGCTTTGCACATGGTCTGCAAACAGACAGACCTTCTAATTACAGCACTGGGTGAAGAGCTACGCATACCCTTGCTGTCTGCGTGAGCCTTGGAGCAGTTGTTGAGCGGCTGGAGGAAGGTGTTTCTTGCAAACGGGTGCTGTTGGTGGCGTTTCTCCACCCCACATTGGGTCTCACCAGGCTCATGAGCTGTCCCGGCATCCTGCTCCTCTGCCGGGTGCCTGCACAGCTTCAATCCTGCTGGAGGCTGGCGCGGTGCGGAGGCTGCTCCCTGCCCGCTCGCCTGCCGGAGAACACGCAGCGCGTCTCCTCTCCAGGTTAGGGCACCCGACCTGTCCTCCATCTCTGCCTGCCTTTATCTCATCCCGTTTCCTGGCCCCAGCTTTTCTCTCCTAATTAAATGGTAAAAACACGTGGGATCCAGGCCAGGCACGAATGGTTTCAGCGAAGCAATTAGCCCTACGACGTGAGCGAGGAACAATTAGCGCTGCTCTCTGGAATTCGGCCATTGTGCAGCTCATTGTATATTTTTGCCTTAAAAGGGGGCCAGCATGTTGGGAGGAGAGCGAGGGCCCCCGTTCGCAGAGCCGGGCTGACATTTGCACTATGTTAGTCATGCTACATGTCAACATTTTTGTGAGCTTTCCAAAAACAGAAATTCTAATGGGATGTTTTAATCCCATCTTCACCCCCGCACCGCCCCCCCCCCCCGCCTTTCCCCCTTTCAACTCCCACCTCCCTCCTCCTCCTCCCTGCCTCGCACAGCGCTAATACCACCCTCTCTCCACTTCAGCTCCCGGAAACCGGGCGAAGCCAGAGCAGTGAAATTCCTATTTAAACTAACATCACATGAAAAATGAACTGTTGCTTTTAATCCCCTTTGCAAGGGGGATGGGAAAGGAGCAAACAGTTTCCCAGGGGTGTGATGGGGAAGGGGCTTTTGGAGACCACCAAGGCAAGCTGGGGGAAGTGGTGGGTGAATATTGCCTGACTGATCTACCTTTGAAAAACCACTCAGCAACTTCATCGGGACACCCCAGGGGCAAGTAAGAAGCCAAGAAGCTGTGGGGGCCCAGAGGGAAGCCAAGTTCCCTGGGGGTAGCCAGCGTTTGGCAATAGCCTTGGCAGGAGCGTATCGGGGCCGGGGTGACACACGTATCTGATCTGGGTGGGATGCAGAAGGTGTGCGCTGGCGGCTGCGGGAGCTATCGCTGCTCCAGGGAGAGCTGCGGGCGCCGGGATGCTCAGGTCTAGGCAGGGAGTTAAAATGCAGCCCTGATCCTCTCCCTGGCTCCTTTTCCCTGGGAGGTTTTGGAGACCTGGAGCTGTAGGTAGCTGTGGGCAGGAAAGGAGTGTCTGGTGTCCCATCATGGGGGAGGGCCAGCCACTGCATCGAACGTGGACCTTAAAGCAGGAGATTTAGGGAGTTATTAAGGCAGGTGCTGAGCTGAAGGGGACCACCGGGGGCAAGCAGCTGCCTGGGCTCATCTCAGCTCCCCGATGCAGCATCAGGGCTGTCCCCAGCAAGGAGGGTCCCGGCACTGCTCTTGCCCATGGCTGCTGGCACAGCTGGGCACAGCTGGGCTGTGCCCTAAGCTGGGCTGAGGTGCGGCGTTGCGGGGCCAGGCCTCACCTGCTCCCGCTTGCTGCCTGCCTCGGTTCTTGCCTCTGCTCCCTTCGCACAGGACCCACAGCGGCGGCTGCCAAACACAGTGCAGGGCTTGGCTGGGACGGGATCTGGGAGCAGCCCCCCCTTTGTTTGCTGTTCCTTATACTCCCGGTCTTCTGTTGATGGAGATGGGACACTGGGTTCACTGGGCCTTCGTCCAGCCCAGTATGAGACTTGACTCCTGCCTCCTCCTTGGGGTAATCTCTAAACGATTCCCCTGACATCAGCTTCTGGCTCATTTTCAGACAGGCAGTGGGGAGAGGGACAGCTCAGGACAGGAATGTGAAAAAATTTTCGCTCAGAAAGAATGAGAGGTCAGAAATTAAAGGCCAGGAGCTGCAAGCTCCTCTGACCCCACCTCTGGCTGGAAGGAGCTTGGGACAGGCTGGCCGTCATTGCAGCAAACCATGATCTCAGCTTGTTGTGCTCCGGCCCTGCCTGTACAGACAGACACGTACAGGCTCCATGGACAGCCCGTAAGGGAATCTCCCAAACAGGCAGCTGCCCAGGGGACAGGGACCATGGCATCTCTGCCGGAGGCCCATCACCTCTTGAGAAACTGAGGCACAGAGAGCTGGGCGCAGCTGGTGGGAGCCTGCTGCCCCACTCGCCTCTGTCTGTCTGTCCACCTAGCTGACCGCTGCTGAAGGCTCTGGCTCTGCAATAGCGTGTGCGGTGCAGGGCCGTGAGTCACTTAAGCTCTGTATAATGAATTATTTTCTTTTACCACCCCAAACCCACGCTGCCAGTTAAACCTAAGCAGTGTGCGACAGCAAGTCTCCAGCCCGGGACAGCTCTGAAACTCCCTGCTTTGCTGAAGGATCAATACCAAATGAGAGCCCTGCAGCCGGAGACAGCCTGCATCCAGCCCAGCCCAGCAGCAGTTCCCCCCTCCATGGTCTTGCGGGGAGGGGGAGCTCCTGCCCGCCAGCCAGGGGATTTTGGGGTGGGAGAGCCAGGTCTGGAAGGCCAGGTCTGCCCCAGGAGCTGCTGCTGGGAGGAGAGAGGTGCACAGGCTGCAGGAAAGCAGGGTTGGATCCAGCTGGTTCGCTAGTTCAGGTTCCCTTTGCCTCCTGCTTTTACCTTCGCTCCACGATACTAACATTAAAAACTCACTCCCCAAAGGAAGGAGCGGAAAGGTCCCCTCGCATACCTTGCACTGCCAAAACTCCCCTGAGACCCACCTCGACCAGGAAGCCCCGAGAGAGGCATTAAATCAGCAGCGGCCGCCCCACCGCCCTCCCCTCTCCCCACATTTACCTCCCCTCCCCTGGGCTGAATAGGGAGCATGAGAAACCAGGCCGGGTGGGGACGGCCCCGTGCCCCTCGCTTTCTTTCAGGATCAGCGCATCTACGGGGCCGCTTGTGTTCCCCAGGCCCCTCTCCCCCCGCAACACCGGGGGCTGTGATCTGGGGGCAGCGGGCTTGGAGATGGAGAAGAATGCGGGAGCGGGGAGGGGGGGACGGGGACCGTCCCCTCCCGCCACCACCACTGCCAAAGCCCCAAATTCTTAGACCTGGAGGAGTCACCACCAAATTCCATTCAACTGACAGAAAAGAAATCAAATCCTTTTAAAGAGAGCCCACTTTCCCCGCAAGAATGCTCCCTCGGCCTTTTGTTGCAGGGCTTTGCTTGCTCCCGGCAGCTCGGAGGAAGCTGCTCCAATACATTAACCAGTTTAACTTGCTCGTGACCCCCTCTGCCCAGCGCACAATGAAGCTCTTCGCCCGCTTTTTTCCCCGGCTCCTTTTCAGGAGCTAAATCCCCCGCTGTTCCCCGCTCGCTGCCTCTCGCTCAACCTTTCTCAGGCCTCTGCTTCAGCCCCGGGAAAATAATAACGCTTTGCATTTGTATAGCCCCCCGGCCCCGTGGGATCTCAAAGTGCCCTGCACGGACCGCATCGTGTCCCCCCTGCCCCACCGAGGGGACCCGCGGTCCCCCGAGGTGGAGGGGGAAAGCCACGCAGGGTCTGAGGGCACGAAGGGCGGATGGGGTTTGCAGCGGGCCCCGGCGCAGAGCAGTGCCAGAGCTGGAGCACACTGTGGGACGATGGGGACGCTTCAGCATCAGGAGATGCACCATGAGCATCCGTTGCGGGAGGCTCGGGTGCCGGCACCGATGTGCTCCACTCTCCACAGCCACCCCAATGGCACTGCCGGACCCTCTGCTACAAGGGCAGGAAGGTTTTATGTTCCCAGGGTGGTTAAAAAACCCCAACAGATGAAAAAAATGAGCCCTTGCGCTGGCCCTGAATAGCGGAGCCAGTCAGACAATGGGAAGTTAACCAAACCGGCCAGGGAGCGCAGAAGTCTGCCGCGGGGTGCTGCCGTTTTCCTACCAGTAATTGATGCAAAGTCTCTTTTGTGCTCTCAGAAAATCCCAGAAAGAAAAAGCAGGGGGTGAGAGGGGGACTGCAGGCAGGCTCCGGCTCCTGGGCTGCCCTCATCCGACATCTCCCTCGCACACCTCGGCCGTGCGGTCGGAGCAGCGGCTGCCTGGCTGCGCGTCGGGGCCGAACCCCGTTAAATACCCACGACAATACGACGGCGGCAAAGTCGGCACCTGACAGAGCTTTTAACCCCTGTCTGACGAAGCGCATAAATCGTGCTGGGCGGACAATGCAGCTTTGCAGCCCGAGCGCGGTGTTTCTCTCGGATGACCTGAACACTTTATTACTGGGGATTTATTAACCTTTTTTAGCAGCCCTGAGAACCTGGGAGCCTCTTAGGGACCACCTATTGAGCGCCGGGGTCAGGCTGCGAGCGGGGGCAATGTGGAGGGTTTAAACCAATTTAAACTGACCTAATACCGCGGTACGGCTGAAAGGGAGATGCCCCACGTGCAGCCCTGGCCCTGGGTTGATGTGGGGCTGAATCCAGCCAGCTCCAGTGAAAAACCAGTATGGGATTTCAGTGAGGCTAATTTGCAGTGGGAATGAGCTGGTGGGGTTCCTTCCTCTGCAGAGGGCATATCCCTGAAATTTGGGGGACTTGGGCAGCAGGTTCTTGCTCAGACCCATCTCTGTGGGGCTGGGCAGAGCCGGGAGCACACCACCACCCCGCAGCCACAGCCGGGCTCACCCTGTGACATCTCAGCAGGGTGAGTTACGGGCTGCATCCAAAATGGGATCCCTGTTGGATCAGGAAGTGAGACGCTGCTCCCGGTCCAGCCCTGGCATCCCTCCTGCAGAGCAGACATGATGGTCCCTCTCCTCTGGTTCTTGTATTCACAGAGCAGCCAAATTTTTCTGGCACCGGGGCCACCCTGGTTAGGGTTAGGCTCTTCGTACCCAAAAGGGTGGCTGAATGCCAGCAAACGGGGCACGGGGTGTTCCTGAGAGCATCCTCCCTGCAGCAACCTCCTGCTCCCCGCCCCTTGGGTACCATCCTGTGCCCACCAAGGGGTGAGCTGGCAACCGCTTGCCCCGTCGCCTTTTCCCCAGGGGGGACAGTGCCCCGCTGGGGCCATCCGCACGGTGGGTGAGGGCTGAGCCAGGAGGCCAGGCGCCTGGAGAGGAAGCCTGCAGGGACGAGGCCAGTGGCAGGCCAATCCCGGGGGAGTCTTGGTCCGGCGGGACAAAGCTGTCAAACGAATGCCTTCCCCTCGTCGCCGTGGCTCGCTGACCCTGGGCAGCTGGGCTGAGCTGAGCGCCAGCCCCGGTGGGGGTTTTACGGGCAGCACGGGGGGCCGGAGAGCCCTTGTGCCAGCGCTGGCAGTGGCACAGCGGCTCTGCAGACCCCGCCGCGTCGCTCGAGGGCCAGCAGCACACAGAGCCCGTATTGTCGCTCGCCCCGCGGCGCCGGCCGGGACCCCAACATCTGGCCGTGGCGCGTGTCCCCGGCCAGCGCTGAGGCTGCAGGAGCGGGAAAGCAGCTGGTCGGGGGAAAAGTGCCTTTCCTCCCCTTTTGGCTCCTGGAGAAAGGGGCTCTTTCTTCATTCAGAGTTTTGCCGATCGGGCTTTTCAGCTGCCTCTCGAGCTGCGGTTGCTGTGCCATCGGGTTGGAGACAAAGGGCGCCTGAAAAAAATTGAGTCTGGAAGGCTGGACTCTGCAGCAATAGCGGGAAGTGGGGAGTGTGGGATTCAGTTCCTGTGTTTGTATGGTCTAACTGCTTTTTTTTTTTCTTTTATTATGGGAGGCTTCTTTGGCAGCACAGGTCTCTCCCCAGGCACGGGCAGTGCTGTGCAAAACCAAACCCGTGTCCACAGCTTCCCCGAGCATTTCTAGCCCTGGGCCACGGTTCAAGGGCTGACCAAGGGAATGTATAGCCTGAAATCAGGAGAAGGCAAACGCTGGGACTTGCCTGAGGAAGCAGCCTCCCTGCTTCGTCCTGCCTGGTATTATGGTATTGTTTATCCAGTGCCAGAGATGAATGGAGCACGTGACACCAGGAAAAATGCAAGTTGGACAAGGTCCCTGCCCAAAAATGCAGCAGCCCCTGATTATGGCATTACATTGCAGCCCAGGCCCAAACCCAAATCCGCCTCCCTGTAGCAGTGCACACGCTGGGAGAGAAAACCCCAAGAGCTCCCTGCCTGTGGAGAGGGAGCATAAGGGAGAAAAGAGGCCCCGGGGTTTGGCGTCAGTAAAATAGCAGGTTGGTGGCACATCCAGGACCAGATTTCAACCCAGTTTTCCTTCCCAGCCGCCACTTCTCCCATCACTTGGCTGGAAAAACGGTGTCTCATTTAACAAGGCATCCTTATCACGGTTAGCTCTCACTGGGGGGGCTTGCTTGGCATCTGTACCGTGTTTATTTTCAGGCGCTCCCACACCGTGGGGCTGCCCATCAGCACTGGCTCCAAAGCACGGTGCTGCACCCAGGATGAGGTTAGCCAGGTCTGGAAGCATCTCCAGGTCTCCCCGAGCAGGGACGGGAACAGAACCCACCAGTACCCTATTCCCAAATTTGCCCACCAGACTGGAGCTTGGTGGAAGTGAGAGGAGTGTTGTGGGTTTTTTGGGGTTTGGGGTTTTTTGGTTGTTTTTGGTTTGTTTGTTTTTTTTTTTTTTAAATTATGCTTGGCCTCAGAAGAGACTGATGGGAAACTGCCTGGAATTTGGTCAGGCTGGTCAGCTTTCTGGAAACCTCCTGGACACATCTGTGAGAAAATCTCGGTGCCGCGCTCTGCGAAATGACAGCTCCGGAGGGGGAACGCGCCCGTTGCTGCCCACGAAGCAGCGAGCGGTGCTCCGGGCATGCTGGGGGCTGCAGGGACCCGCGTCCCCCCATCCCGCCCCCTGCCCACGGTCCCCCGGGCCTCGACGGGAGGGAAGGGGGAGCCGGCAGCCTGCCTGCACCCTGCCGCGCACTCCGGGCCGTGGGCACGGCAGGCACGGCGCAGGCAGGGGCCGAGCGGGGGCCGTGGGCACGGCGGGCACGGGGGCCGTGGGCACGGCGGGCACGGCGCAGGCAGGGGCCGAGCGGGGGCCGGGGCCCGGGGGCGGGCAGGACGCGCGGAGGGGCCGGCGGGGAAGGCGCGGGGGGGCCGGAGCGGGCAGGCTGCGGGCAGGGCCGGGCCGCGCTGCCCACGCCCCGCGTGGGGCGGCCCCCGGTACGTCCCTCCCCGGGGCGGGGGCGGTTTAAAGGCGGCGGCGCGGCGGGGGCCGGTGGCGGGGCGGGCGGAGCGCGGCCGGCGGCGCGGAGGGGAGCGGAGGAGAGGAGCGGGGCGAGGATGCTGAAGAGCTGCGGGAGGAAGCTGCTCCTGTCTCTCGTGGGCTCCATGTTCACCTGCCTGCTGGTGCTCATGGTGGAGCCGCCGGGGAGGCCGGGGCTGGCCCGGGGGGAGGCCGGCGGGGCGCAGCGGGCGCTGCAGAGCCTGGGGGCGGCGGCGGCGGCCCCCCCGGCGGCGCAGGGCCCCCCCGGTCTCCGCAGCTTCGCCGACTACTTCGGGCGGCTGAGCCGAGCCCGGCGGGAGCTGCCCGCCGCCCCGCCGAGCCCCCCGCGGCCGCCGGCGGAGGACATCTCCCCCCGCGATGTCTTCATCGCCGTCAAGACCACCAAGAAGTTTCACAAGGCGCGGCTGGAGCTGCTGCTCGACACCTGGATCTCCCGCAACCGCGACATGGTAAGGGGACGGGGACGGGGGCGGGGGCGGGGGCGGGGGCGGCCCCCGGCGCCGGCCGGGCTGGAGCTGCAGCCCACGGGTGTCAGCCGCGGGCCCGGCCCCTCGCCGGGCGGGCTCCGTGGGGTGCTGTGGCCTGGCAATGCCACCTCTCCTTTCCGCTCCCCCCGTGTCGCTGAACGGGGGCTTATTTCGAGGCTGTCTGGAGCTGGCTGCGGGTCTGGGAGGGTGAAATGCGGTGTCGCGGGGTGAGTTCGGGATGGGTGAGTGATGGAGGGAGCCTGACCTGGGCTCCTGGCGCTCGGCAGCCCCCCAAAGTGCTGCTCTGGGGTCCTTCCTGCTGAGCGGCTCCCATTGCAGAGCTTGCCCTGAATTGCTTTCCACTGGGGAAACTGAGGCACGGTGCAGGGATGCAGCCCAATCCACTGGCGCCTGATGCAGGGTCAGGTCCCTGCGGGCGCTCCCCTGGGCTGCAGGGCCTGGCTGCGGGTGAGGTCTGGCAGGGCCCTACAAGGTGCCTGCAGTTGGGTTACCCATGGGACACCCTGTTTAGCAGCCCAGGGCTGAGAGAGCACTGGGATGTGCCGAGGCTCTCCATCCCCTTGCCGGGAACTGGGCAGGACTGGAATGGCTGGGGGCTCTTGCAGGTCTGCTCCGGCTCACCCGCACTAGTGCAGTTCCAGCTACTCCGATTCCTGACCTTACTGATGTCCTGCCCAGAGCCCTGGCAGTCCCTTACTCTGTCCTTCAAGTACTGAAGCAAAATTGAAAAGGAAAAAAAAAATCAAAACCTGTTTCCTTAGGAAATGTGCCTTGCCATCTGCTCTTAAGATACTTTTTCTATCCTTAGACAGCTTCCCAAGTAAGTTATGCCTGGTCCTAACCTTTCCATCCTACTGTCTTCACGTGTTTCCTTCTGGCCTGGAATCGTGTTTCTCGCTTGCAAACTGGTTTTTTTGGAAATCGTGAGCGGCTGGCGGGGGCAGGGGATCGACCTGCCCCTGCCTCCCACACCCGAGTCTGCTGGACCCTGTGGGGTCTTGGCTCCTGCAACTTACCCCAAGTATTATCTTACATTTTTTTTCCCCTCTATGAATCTTGTCCCTTTTTTTTTTTTTGCTCAGGTCTCCTGGGCTTGGCAGTGGCTCTGCTGCCTCTCCTTGGTACAGTTCTTTAATGGAAACCTCTTTTATGCTCTGCTGTCACTGTGAGGGGGTAGCGAGTGGTGGTGGGGGGAAATGCTCTTTGAGCACCTACAGATGATCCTGGGAATGGCTGCTCTTTTTTTTTTTTCCCTCCCTCTTGTGAGCTCCGGCTTTCTTCTAGTTTTTTTTTCTTTTTTTTGTTGTGCTTCGTTTGTCCGTTTGGATTCCCAGAGACCCGAGGCTCGGCTCTCACGCTGTCCCCCTGGGCAAGCTAACAAAGCCCCTTTTCTCCTGGCGC
The DNA here is from genome assembly GCF_030463565.1 of Pelecanus crispus. NCBI lineage: Eukaryota > Metazoa > Chordata > Aves > Pelecaniformes > Pelecanidae > Pelecanus > Pelecanus crispus. The sequence goes on along the minus strand of NC_134653.1, from coordinate 5,836,302 downwards.
AGAGAAAAGGCTTCGCAGCCTCTTGTGTGGCACTTTCCATGGGAACGGGGGAGCCGGAGCCGGCGGTGTCCAGGTCAGGTTGCCTAGAGATGAGGGCCATGAAGCCAGGGGGGCTGGAGCCCAGCGAGGTGCCCGCCTGACAAGCCAAGCTGCTGAGTGACGGCTCTTGTACAGCACTTGAGGACAAGGAGCTGCCGAGAGAGCTGGAGGCAGCGCAAACTCCCGCGGAGCAAAGCGAGGGCTGGGGAGGGACACATGGAGGCAGAGGGGATGAACCCGCGCTGCCGCTGGCGATTGGCTCCAGTCTTCCCACGCTGACCCGGCCACCGGCTCCGGGAAGCTTTGGGGCACCATGGGGTCCCCCGAACTCGGCATGAAGTTGGGGTTTTTTGCCTGCAGAGTGCAGGACTGGTGCCATGGGGTTCCTCTCCATCGCTTCCCCCTCTCCAGGGGGGCTGTACGGTTCCTGCATCCCCTCCTTGCCTGGCCCCGTGGTTTCTGCCCCAGGAGGATGGTGTGGCGACAGCAGGGCGCTGCATCTGCTCAAACGTCTGTCTTGGTCTGAGTCAGGCCCATCTCTGCTCATCCTGTCCCTCTCTCACTCTTGTTTCGTTAACGGCGCTCAGGCGCATGTGCCACCTCGCCGACGCGGGGAAGTTCCTGCCCGAGGGCTGAGAATCCCCCATGCCCGATGCCGTGTGTCTCCTTCCCCTGTCCCTCCTCTTGTACCAAACCCCAACCTGCCTCTTGGCTGTTCATTAGCCAGGCACCTCTTGGGGGAGGAGGGATGCGGGCACTGGCAAGAAGGGGTTAAATCCAGCAGGTAACTCCAGGCTGGGCCCTGGCAGATAGGGGGAATGGCTCTTGTGTCCTTCCTTGGCTGCTCTTTGTTCTGCCCACAGCAGTCCCTGTTTCCTGCCCTCTGTCCCCTCCAAGATGCTGCAACAGGGCACCCCCTTCTTCCTGCTTCTCTCAGCATGGGGGGGGCAGATCCCTATTCCCTTCTGAATCTGCTCCCCGGCTTGCACAATCCAGGCCGGACAAGCTGCTGCTGGAGGAGAGTTATAGGTTTTCCCCTCCTTCCTTTGGGGAGAGTTTCCAGCTGTCTCAGTATCCTTAGGATGCTGGAGTGCAATCTGGGGAAACTTTGCACTTGAAAGACAAGAGAGGGGGGAGGAAAAATGGCCATTAGGCAGAAATCCTGGACAGGAGTCCAAACCCACTGGTTTCCTGCTGAGTCGGGTGATTTGCAGTGGCAGAGTTGCATAAGAAATGTCCCCTGTCCCCGGGGCACCCCGAAGGCGGCCGGGCGGCTCGGCACACGCCGAGGTGCCCGCAAGGGGTCTGGGCTGGGCTGCCGTCCCGCCAGCGTGGGATCCGCTGGCTTCCTCCAGCTCGATGCAATAATTGCAGGCTTTGAAAAATTCCTGCTCTCGGGGCAGAGGGAATGGGTTTGCCTTCCAGAGAGCACGCTCCTCTGATGGCCGCTCCCAAATTTCTCTAGCACCTTGGCCAGGGTCCCCATCCTTGGGGAGGCTGCGGCGGAGCGTGCCAGCATGCGAGTCCCACTTGGGCTTCCACCGGAGCAGCTGGGACCGGGGGGCTGCTCATTCCAAACCAGCTCCACGGTGCAGCCGGCTCCCCCCAGCCCTGGGCTGTGTGCCAGGGCCTGCTGAGCACTGCTGCACTCGGCTCATGTGTGAGGGTCCCTCCCTGCTGCCACCCTGGGCAGTCTGTGTGGGTTTTTTTTGGGGGGGGGGGGGGGGGGGGGAGGGGAAGCTTAATTGCCTGCCCCAAACGATGCTGCTGTCCTTGTCCATAAAAGCCCCGGAGCCGGTGAGCGGTGCGCGTGGAGCGCCAGGCGGGAGGGTGGGGGACCCTCACTGCACAATGAGCTCATTGTTTGCAAGGAGGTTATTAAAAAATTATAGCATTTGAAATTACAGCAGAGGATTCTTCCTCTTGCTGAAAGGAGCAGGGGGAGGAAGGGCCCGTGGCCTTGAAGCCTCTTCCATGCCTCTGCAGGTCCCGGCCCTGGGTCCCCTGTGCCAGCACAGACCCCTCCAGTCCTGGCGAAAGCCACCACCGCGCGGGAGTGGGGACGCTGCCATGGCAGGGACACCGCCATCACGCTGCTCCCGACCCGTTGAAGCGGGGTGGGGATTTTCCCTCCTAACCCCCTTCAGGCTGGAGGGAAAACATCTGCTGCTGGGGACACAAAGTCGGGCAGGGACCTGCTCCGGCAGCACCCTCGCCTCTCCCGGGGCTCCTTGCCCAGCTGGAGGCTGAGCCCCCCGCCAGCACCTCTTTGCTGCCTCCCTCCCCCTGCACCCAAGCGGGGTGGCTGCTTCCCCCTTGTCCTTGGGGTGAAAGGGGGTGCAGCCCCCCCCGGGCGCTGCGTAGGTGGGTGCCAGGGTGCTCCATCCACTCCCGGCACGGGGAAGTGAGACGTGACGCAGGGGCAGGATTTGTGCACCGCAGGGTCATGGGGGTGCCTGTCTGGCCAGTGTTCCCCTTTTTGGTGGGTGTGCTGCTGGGGAAGGTGGTGACGATGGCGGGCGCAGGGTCTGCTGAGCATGTGTCACCCTGGGAAGGCGGCTGGAGCGCTCTGCCAGGCAGTGCGGAGCGGGGCGGGATGACCCCGGGGTGGCCTCGGCCGGTGGGACGCCTTGCGCAGCACCCAGCCATGAGCGACCCACGAGCTCGCTCGTTGGAGGGGGAAATGAGTCACCACGAAAGGAGAAATGAAGGGGAGTGGGCCAAATAAAAATAAAAAAAAAAAAAGAAAGAAAGAAATTGGGCCCTCCCCAAGGGCGAGGAGGAGGCGGGGGGGGGGGGGGGCTGACCCCATCCCAGCCATAGGGACCCCGGGTGCCCCTCAGTCGCCGTACGCAGGGGCCGTGCATTGTGCGGGGCTGTATGGAGCGGTGGCAGCTATTGTTCAGGAGGGATTTGGCATCCTGTGTTTCTTGAAGCTGCAGTTTTGAGAACAATGAGGTTTCCTGCAGGGGCTGGGGGGGGCAGCGGGCCCTTCCTCTCCTGCACCCCACAGGAAAAGTTACTGGGGGGGGGGGGCCGAGAGGTCCTGGCACCCCTCGGTGCCACGGCTGGCATGGGGGCCAAGTGGGGGAGAGGTGGAGGGGAGCGGGTGTAAGGGCTTCTGCTGCTTTCTGCCTGGGAGAGGGGTGGGGGACTGGTCCTGCTGCTTTTGGGTCTGGAGATGGTGGCTTGGTAGGTGACGGCTCAGTTACCGTGTCCCACCTCACTTACCTCACTGCAAACTGGGCGCTGCCCTCATGCCCAGTGCCCTGCATCAGCGATGCCAAAGGCTGATCCATGGTTTTTCCTTCTCACACCAACATGGGGTTTTCTTGTCCCCATCCTTCCCTGGCCTTTTCCCTCCCAGGCTCGGCTGGCGCCTCTGCTCCTCTCCCCTACAGCCCTGGGGTGAGGGGACTGAGCAGAAAGGGCACAGCCACCCCCCCACCCCCCCCCCCCCCAAAGAAATGAAGACAAATTGATTAAAAAACAGAGGCTTTAATTTTTTTAGTTTTAATTGTATTTTTGTGGTGGGGCTGGGAGGGAGGTGGGGAACCTGCGAGGCCCCGTTAGCCCCTGCGAGGTGACTTGCAGGGCTGTGTGCCCCTGTCCCGGTACCCAAGGTGCCACCTGGCCCACCCACTCCAGGAAAATTAGGGGGATGTATGTGGGGAGAGGCCAGAGGGAAGATGCCTCGTTAGGATGAAGCCTTTCGGTGTGGGCGAATAATAAACAATTGTCCCTGTGGTCTATTTATAGCGGCTGAGCCGGAGGATTAGTTGCGGGGTTATTTTTGGAGCAGCTGAAGGCACAGTTGCTGGACGGCGTTTCTGAGCTAATCAAGCAAACATTTTCTGTCTCGCCTGTGCGGAGGCTGTGTGTCCCCCCGCTTCCCCTGTCCCCCTCCGGCAGGGCTGGAGCCTGGGGGGGGTGTGCCGGGGCCCCACGTGTCTTGGCCGGGATGAGAAAGGGCTTGTGAAGGGTTCATCGTGAGCATCCTTGGATGGTCTCCCCTGCCCTGGGTCAGCTCGTACCCCCAGCAGCCACCTGACCCCTCCCTGAGCACCTGGGGGAAAAAGGGGACCAGCAGCAAGGTGCTGGCTGGACCGTGCGTTGGGTGGGGGTGATGTCCTCCTCCACGCGCAGCGCTGACCCTGTCCCACCCCAGCAGTGACGCGTGTCCCAGGGCCACGATGACCATGGGCATGCTTGGCCCTGCAGCTGATGGGCTGAGGTCCCTGTCCCCCAGCTGTCCCCTCCTCATCAGAGGGTCCCCCATCCCCTAACCCTTTGCTCACAGCCTTCCGACCCGTGGGGGGCTGACCTCTGTCCCAAAAGGAGGGCTGCGTGGCGGGCTGTGCATTTCTGAGAATTTGCCTTCCCACCTCCTCCATCCTTTTTTTTTTTTTTTTTTCCCTCTTCTCCTTTTTCTTTTCTCCTTTTCAAGCCCAAAAGGTCACTTGCGGCCCCGTCCCCAGGAATGCACCCTCCTCCCCTCCCCTTCAGCCTTCCTGCAGATCTGGGCTCTCCACACCAGCCTCCCCGCTCGGGACCTGAGCGAACGCCGCGGCCGGGTTAACCAGCGCAGCTGTATGCTAATGACAGCCGCTGCCCGCTTAACTCTCCTCTGCTGAGTAAAGTCAACCCAGCTATTGTACCCACCTCCTCAAACCACAAAACCCCAGCGCGTTTCTGGGGCCGGCCGGCTGCGGGGTGGCACCCAATTTCCAGCTCACTTGTAATTCATCATCCCCAGGGCTTGGGCTCCATCGTCCCCCTCTGCCGCCTCCTGCCTCCCCCCCCCCCCCCAGCCCTTTTGTCTTTCTTCCTTTGCCCTTTTGTGCACGTCTGGTTTTTAATAGCGCTTGGCAGCTGGTTGTGGTTTCTCTCCTCCAGCTTTGTTTGCTGCCCGCTGATTGATGGCGATGCCTTTCCCACCCCCCTGCTCTCTCCTCTTGCTTCTTGCCCTTCCCCAAATCCCAAGCCGACAGCAGCCCCCACCAATCCTCCTTCCCGGGCGGCATATGCCAGGAATTAGTTGTGTAAATAGAGGAGTGCAGCCGGGCAGGCAGCTTGGGCGCCTGGGGAGGAGGTAGGTTGCTGCCTGGCACCGCGGGGACCGTGCCGGGGTGGGCAGCGAGGGACCGTCCCCTCCTCGGGGCTGGCAAGAGGCACCCGCTGGCACGGGCTCAGCCACCCTGGGAGGGGACAGGGAGCGGAGCCGTGAGGGTGTTGTGCAAGTGGCTGGGGATGGCCACGTGCTGTTGACACAGGTGGGGACGCGGTTGGCAGCCAGCGCCACGGGCAAACACACCTGCCTGGGCAGGGAGGGCTGCCGGGCGGCTGCTTTGGCATCCCCGGCCGCACATGCCGGCCACGCCGGCTAAAGTCTGAAGTGTCTGCTCAGATTGAGCCGCGCTCGGCACCCGCTCCTCGGCACCTGCTCCTCTCTGCGCACCCACCTCGTGCTGGGGATGGCTTTCGTGTCATCCAAACTCATCCTGCTTGCTGCTGCCCCGTGGAAAAGGCAAGAGGGTGGGGATGCTCAGCGCAGGTGCTGGAGGGGGCTGGGGTTTGCACCCCGGTGAGGCATGGCGTCGTGTGCCGTGTCCTGCCAGAATGGCTTGGCACCCTTCTTGGTCTGAGGCTGAGCGTGTCGTAGGTTTGCCTGGCTCTCCGGTGCTGCTTTGGGTTTTAGTGAGGAGGAAGAAGGGACCACCAGCACCCCAGCAGGACCAGTCCCCAGTGCTGCCCAGCTGTGCTGGGTGGTGTCCATAGCTGTGTGGCTTTGACTCCTCAGTCCTCAAAGGTGCCTCATCTTCTCTTTCAGACCTTCATCTTCACAGACGGGGAGGATGAGGAGCTGAAGAAGCAAGCACGTGAGTCTGTGGGCCTTGTCCCTTTGCATGTGTGACCTGGCCAGGTTCCCTGAGGAGCCCCCACCTGGGGAGCACGGCCGGCGTGGAGCCTGCTCCAGGAACTCAAAAAAAATGGGCAAAATGCCACCAGTTAGACACTAATTTCAGGGGCCCTTGCCACAGGGACCTGGGCTGAGAACAAGGCAATTTGTTTCACTGATGGTGCCTAAAACACCCTCTGCCTGGCACCCCCACCTGGGGACGGGTTTCCTTCCCAGTCAGCCCAGCCCGTCTCCTGCATGATGCTGCTGGGGAGCGCGCTAATGGCGTGGGGTGCCTTTGCACCTTGCCTTTGTCCCTGGGGTGAGCTGGGATTGAGGGGCAACACAGCCAGCGTTCGATGGGAGCATTTCCCTGGCAGCTGCTCCCCAGGGCCAGGGTCAGCTCAGTCTATTCTCCCCATGCAAATGACTCCTTTTCAGGCCGGGAAAAGGCAGTGGGAATAGGGCAGGATTTGAGCTGTCGTGTCCTGGGTGGAGAAGCTGGCGCACAGACACCCCCTCACTCCTGGGGTGGCTGCTGCACGGCCCCGGGATGGGCAAGGCGATGTAGGGTGGCGTCGTGCATAGCATGTGGGATACAGCTCAACCCCCGTGCATCTGCTGCATCCCTTGCTCATCCCTTCCCTTGTCTCACGGGGACCTAAAAGCCACTCCCCAAAAATTCATTCTTTGCCCAAAATGATGGGTGGCATGGAGGCCACAGAGCATCAGGGAGGTCCGTGGGATTTCCATCCCCTGGTGCCCCTGGAATGTGCGTGGTGAAGCATCGCTGTTCGAGCAAGCAGGGAGGTGTGGGACACCCCGGCACCAAGCTTTGACCCCCATCTCTTCCCGCAGGAAACGTCATCAACACCAACTGCTCGGCTGCCCACAGCCGCCAGGCCCTGTCCTGCAAGATGGCCGTGGAGTACGACAAGTTCATCGAGTCCGGCAGAAAGTAAGGAGCACCCAGGGCTGCCGTGGGGGACAGTGGGGCTGCAAGGGGGCGGAGCGGTGTAGGCAGAGGCTGTTTGCATTTTTGGGGCCGTATCTCAGCATGGGGTCTGGGGAGCTGCCCCGGCCCGGCCATGACACTGCTGCCACCACAGGTGGTTCTGCCATGTGGATGACGACAACTACGTGAACGTGCGGACGCTGGTGAAGCTGCTCTCCAGCTACCCCCACACGCAGGACATCTACATCGGGAAGCCCAGCCTGGACCGGCCCATCCAGGCTACGGAGAGGATCAGCGAGAACAAGATGGTGAGGCGGGGTGAGAGGTTGGGACTGGCTTAATTTGGGCTGGGGTTTGCTCCCCAGTCGGTGGGAGGAGGTCTCACTGCTGTTGCTTCCCGTCTCTTGCAGCACCCTGTGCATTTCTGGTTTGCCACGGGCGGAGCAGGGTTTTGCATCAGCCGGGGGCTGGCGCTGAAGATGAGCCCGTGGGCCAGGTAAGGGTGTTGGCGTTGCTCTCCCGTGGGGCTCGTCATGGTCCCAGCGGGGCACAGAGCGGCGACAACCTCTTTGGGGATGGACGCTGGACCCTGTCCTACCAGCTTGCTCTCTTTGCATTGCTGGGGGTTTCTGCAGGGGGCTTGGAAACAAGCTGGGAAGGACCTCAGTTGCCCCAAGTCTAATTGACTTTTAATTAGAGCTGGGCACCCACTGGCCAAGCCCAGACCCCATGGGGTGCCCACATCCGCCCCAGGCTTTGCTCCTCTGCAGCTCCTCTCTGTCTCCCCGCAGCGGGGGCCACTTCATGAGCACAGCGGAGAAGATCCGCCTGCCCGACGACTGCACCATCGGCTACATCATTGAGTCTGTGCTGGGGGTGAAGCTCATCCGGAGCAACCTCTTCCACTCGCACCTGGAGAACCTCCACCAGGTGCCCAAGACGGAGATCCACAAACAGGTATCCCTGTCCTGATGCCCTTGGCTGGATGGAGGTGTTGGGGTGGACGGTACCATCATCTGGTTTCATGTTGCCCCCTAAAAATTGGGCATCACAGCTAAGATATTGATTGACCTACTTCCAAAATGTCAGCGGAGGTGGAAAGCATCAGCCCATCCCTGTGGGGTGATGCAGAGCGTGACCGGAGGCTGTAGGAAAAGGGGTGAATTTTGCAGCCCCCACCATGCCCCTGCTTGATCCTCGTGGCCGTGTCAGCTGCTTGACCCCGCTGTGTTTCCTCCCCCCAGGTGACACTAAGCTACGGCATGTTCGAAAACAAGCGCAACTCCATCCACATGAAGGGAGCCTTCTCTGTCGAGGAGGACCCATCCAGGTGAGATGGGGGGACTCTGTCCCCCCCAGGCCGGGGTGCCGCAGGGCCGCCGCCGCCCCATGCTCAGCATCGCTCCTCTCCTCCGCAGGTTTCGCTCCGTGCACTGCCTGCTGTACCCCGACACGCCGTGGTGCCCCGCCAACGTGGTTTACTAGGAGACGTGTGTCCCCTCCAACCTCGTCCCGAATTTCCCCGGTATCCGACGGGCGTGCGGGACCTGCGTGCGGGTGTGTCAGTCCAGCCTTGCCGCGAGGCGGACGGACGGACGTCGTTGCTGTGGTATTGCACAGTGTGTGTGTACTGAAGGCTGCTGTGCGGCCCCTTGTCCCCTGCCCTGCCTGCCCTGCCTGCCCGGCTGCCCGTGCCCGCTGCCCGCTCCGTCCGGGACGGCGGGGAGGGACGGGTCCTGAGCACTTAACCGCTGGGCACCCCCACGGCGCTGGCGGGCCCCACGCCATGCGTGGGGAGCGACCGCAGGTGCTGCGCGGCTCTGCCTCCCCCAGGCTTGCTTCTCCTTTTTTTTTTTTTTTTTTTTTTTTTTTTTTTCCCCTTTCAAATGTTAAGTTTTTTGGTGTGTGCCTCCCCCACTCCGCTCCCGTAACCCCGCACCCGCCCAATCCTCTCTCCCAGCCCCAAAATCTCAGCAGCGAAGCTCCGGCTCCCGATTCAGATGAAGGGTCACGGGCGAGTTTTGCTCCCCAGCTCGGCGGGCAGGGGAAGCCTCCCGGCCGTGGCAAACACTGCTCCAGGGTACTGCAAAGCTGCTGGGCGCTCGACGGCCACACTGGAGGGAGACGCTGGGGTGGGCTGGGAGCCGGCGTTGGCGTTAGCTCCGTTTCACAGAGCTCCCCCCCACCTGGCTGAACCGTTGCCGGCAGCATCGATCTATGCACTATTTATAGAGACTAATGTAAAGACTTTCTATAAATACGAGGGGTGGGAGGAGGGCTTTTCCGGAGCTGCCGGCGTGGCGTGGGCGCTGTGTTTGTACAGGGTCTCCCTCCAGTGCCGCCTCCCTGCCTGCTCGCGGGCTGGCCGCAGGCAGCGGGTGCAGGCAGGCTGAGCACGGGCAGCCTCGCGCCTTTGCAAAGGAGCACTTCACGGTTTGGCCGGGAGCTGCACGGATGTCCCCCCGCACCGTGGGGCCGGAGCATCCTCCAGCCCTGGCCTGGCTGCGGGTGCTGCTGGGGTGGCTGGAGCACCCGAGAGACGCCCGGCCGGACGGGCACCCGCCGTGGGCAGGCAGCATTTCCCAGCCCAGCCATTGCTCTCTCCCTGCCGGGGAGCCAGGGAGGGATTTAGCTGGGGAGGGAGAGGGACCCCACATCCCCCCATGGCCACCCTGCCTGCCGCCGCCAGCCCTACGCCCCTGGGGTAAGCAGGCTGAGCCGGAGCTGAATGTTTCCAACCCAAAGCTGAGTGAAAATAGCCCATAATGGGTGCGTTGTAAATATGTTATTGCGCCAGTATTTTTTTTACTGTGCCTTTTTTTTAAAAAAAAAAAAACAAAAAAACAAAAACACATTGAGAAATATGTAGATTTTAAAATGCTTTTTATACGTTTTCTGTGGATCAGAAAAAAAACCCCAACCTTCTGATAATCTGTTTAAGAAAGAAAAGAAAAAAAATTTGCGATGCCTTGTAACTATCACTTACCTTAATTTATATGTTCCAGTATCTGGAACGTCACTCTCTGCTTTTTGTAACTAGGATGTGTTTAAAGCAATAGATGTGGGATGGGGAACCAGCATGGACAGTGTGTTCTCAGGGACTTGAACCCGATTGCTGCCACGGGGTTCCCGTGGGAGCCATCACCAATAAAGCAGCTTTTTTGCTGACCACAGTCACCTGGTCCTGGGCTCCGGCGTCTCTTTGTGGAGGGGCTGTGCTGAACACCCCTCGTTCCCCCATGGACGTTATCGCCTCTGACAAAGCTCTTGGGGATGCACCGAGGACGGATCGCACCTGCGTCCCTCTCTTTTCCCACGGGTACCGGGATCCGCCGGCCATTTGCATCCCAAGGCATGAGGGTCCTTTTCTCCTTCCCATCCCCAAAAGGCTCCAGCGGGGCTTGGCACCTCGGGGCTGGTTTTTCCCAGGCTCTGGGGTGGGAGCGGAGGTGGCGGGGCGAGGCGAGAGCCGGTTGTTAGCAGGGTGCTGTTAACAGCCAGCGGGCAGGCGTGTGCGTGGGAAGGTTGGGGGCTGCGGGGGGCCGAGCCCCAGCCCTCCCAGCCCTCCCTTTGCCCTCTCCGCCACTGTTCTAGCCGACACCAAGCGCCCACCTGCCAGCAAGAAGCCCCAGCTTTCATGGGCTGTGGCAAAAGCATAAGATCTGGCCCCCCTCGCCCCCCGCTCCTAAAACCAGCCCCGTTTGCGCCGCACCGGTACCAGCTTTCGCCTGCGCCATCCTCTCCTCCCCCCACCTTCCTCTGTACCCAGCATCTTTTTTTTTTTTTCCTTTTCGAGGCACACTTACTTCACAGTTTCGCTTGAATCGCTTGGTTATCAGGGGTTGGCCTTGCTAAAAATACAGCCTAGCAGGAAGTTGGTGTGTGCTAAAGCAACACCCCCCACCCCCCAACACCCGCACACCCTTCAGAAAGCCCCAAAAATCAAAAGTCCCCCAAACTCTGCAGCCCAAATGCTGCTGCAGTGAGGCGGCGGGGGGGCGGCTCTGGCTCCTGCCCCAGGGAACTGAGCACTGCCCTGACCTGCCCCCCCCCCAAAAAAAAACCCCACTGGTACCCAAAAAGCTCCCTGGAGAAAGGGGAGGGTGGACAGCAATGCTGCCTTCCCCAGCACGCGCTGACTGGGGCCAGGGACTGTGGGGGGGGGGTGCAGGATTTGGTGCCCCTTGGCCCCCCCGGCGCAGGGTCAGCGAAGGGGAACTGCGTCAGGCGCAGGAAGCCATGCCACCCGCCGCTCGCCCGCGTATTTTCCTATTGCTCATGGGGCCGCGGTTTCAGCAGCGCGGGCGCTTCCCGGCAGCGGTGCCGTCACCCTTTCTGCAGGCTGGCCCTCCCTTGGCCCCCCCCGGCTGGGATGGGGCGATGCAGCCAGGACAGGGCAGCACCCGTCTGGCCCCAGGCAGGGCTGGGTGCAGGGGCCCTGTTTACTGCAGAAACACCCCAAATCTTGTGTTAAGCATCCACCGAGGCACTGGGGAGCCAGGCGCTGTGGCATGGGGCTGGGATGTTGCTGCAAGGAGCAGGAGCCCCTTGGCAGGCATAAAGGCTGGGGGGGGTGGTGGTGCTTGGTATGGTGCAACACCTGGAGGGGGCTTAAAAAATAAAATAATAAAATAAAATAAAATAAAATAATAAAATAAAATAAAATAAAATAAAATAAAATAAAATAAAATAAAAATCATCCCACTGAGGCTTCGGGAGCGGGTGCAGGCAGCACATCAGCCCTCCGGCTTGTCCCACACCAGGGTCCCAGCTTCTCCCTCCCTACTCGTGGGCCGAAAAGTAAATAAATACATGCATTAATAAACAAAAGGAAAACAAAAGCAAAGCCTGCTGCTCTCGCATACTTGGCGGGCTCATCAGGCCAGCCTGCTTTCATCTGCGCCCTGGCGCTGTTGTGGGACGTCCTGTGTCCTGTTTACTCTCGTCAGCTTGTGGCAGCTGATAAGGCGGCCGTACCTTTTGGAGAGAGCTGGAGTCCCAGGGGGGCAAAGCCCGGCTTGATGGGGACACTGCCAGTACGTGGGGACCACTGCTCTTGACACCGTCGTGCCCAAGGGCTGCTCCAGCCCCATGCCCAAAGGCTTTCCTGGTCCCTGGGTGGTTGCAGCATCGAGAGCAGAGAGTAACGTGCTGGCTTAGGCCTTTCTGTTGCTCCCCCACCTCCTTCTTTTTTTGTTTTAATTTGCGTTTGGGTGACTTGCTATTCTGGACTTTGCGTGAATCGCCGTGTTCCCAGCCCGGCTGCAGCATGGGAGCTTTGTGGCGCGGGGACTTCTCACTGCGCAGCTGTGTCTGCGCGGGATGGGACGAGCACCCATCCTGGCACCGATGTCAGCGAGAAATATTTGAGACTTGGGCTGGGAGGGGGTGTTGGGAGACGATGAAACGTGTGTGAATCGGCTCCAAACACCACTTCCAGCCGCTCTGGCCCAGCAAACTGGAATATTTGTGGGAAATGAACATAAAAGAGGCCGAATTGCAGGGCCTGAGCAATGCACACAAAGCTCCAGCTGCGGCTTTGGGAGTCGCCCGTCCCAATGCTGAGAGAGGAGAGTGCTGGGTCCCCATGGGGGCATGAGCTGCACCCCACCACCTCTGCGCAGCTGGAGGCCATTAAATCCCCCCCGAGCGCTGTCTGTGTCAGAGCAAGGGGCTGCAAAGCCCTGTGGCAGACAGTGATGGCTGCAGGAGCGCCGAGAGGCAGCACTGGGGTGTGCAGGGCAGCCCCCACACAAGCAGCTCCCGGCCATCGCCCACATCCCCTTTATTTTGTCACCTTTCTCCTATTTCCCACCCCTGCATCACTTGTAGGTGGTTAAAAAAAAATACCCCCCAGCCCTCCAAAGTTTATTTTTCTCTTTCTGACTTTTAAGACCAGCCTTGAATTGATCAAAACCAATTCCCTTCCGCCGGCCCGCCCCAGGGCTCCCAGCACCCGCTGCTTCTGGTCTGCCTCAGCCACCCAGCGGGGCCAGCTCTGCTCCTGTAGCCATTTGGCAAGCCAAGAGCAGAGGAGGAGATGAATTGAGCATCTTAAAAGCAGCTGGAAACACTTCCCACGGCACTGCCGGATGAGATCCGTGAAGCTGCGGCACCGCTCTACGGCCCCGCTCCCAGCCCCTCCTTCCTCCTCCTCAGCAGATGTGTCCCCCTCCATCTCCCCCTAAACCGGGGTGGCTTCACCGGGGGGACGGTGCCAGTTTTGTGCCTGTTCCCCACTGAGGGCAGGAGACTGAAAGCAGCAGTGACACCACAGCGCAAAGCGGTGGCGTGGCAGTGTCAGGTGATGTTCTGACCACATCAGCCCAAGGAGCCCCCTTATTTAGGGGGACACGGGAGAGGCTGTTGTGTTAGGACACCCCTTGGGGAGCAGGGGACCACGCTGGCTCCCTGCCCAAGCAGCCCTCCACCGGCCCTGGAGCAGCAGCATTTGGAGCGGATCATGAGTGACCAAGTGATTTATGGGGTGCAAGCACCAGGTCCCGTGGTGCTCAGCTGGTGGGAAGAGGAAGCGGGTGGGAGACGGGCTCTAGCACCAGCATCTGCAACACCTCGCAGTGAGAAGGGAGCCGTGCTTCCTCCCACTCTCCTCCACGGACTGGGGAGGAATTAAAAATCCCTGGGCAGGGATTTTTGCTGAGGTCATGGTGAGAAACACCGCCTGCCTCAGGCAAAGACCTTCCTGCCTGCGGCCAAGGCAAACTGCCCTGTGGTGCTGCGTGCAGCAATAGACATCAGCCGCAGAAGGAAAAGCCCTTTTGCTCCTGCCACCACCCGGCCTGTCTCCATCACACTGAACGCAATGGCACGAGGGCACGGCAGCGTGACCAGTTGCTCCGTCGCGGTGGCTGGACCCGTGACCCTAGGCGGCCGCAGCCAGGCCACCCTCCTTCCCTGCCCAGCCACCTGAGCGGGCGAAGGCTGCCGGCAAACGTGCCGGGTGGTCACGTCCCTCTGCGCAGCGGTGCTGTGACCCACAGAGCTGGCCCAGGCCGGGCTGCAAACGCGGGGTGCGGGGAGCCCTGCTGAGGCCTGGCGCTGCAGCGCGGATGGACGGGCTCCGGGCCAGCAGCAGCATCTCTCCCCTCGCCCCTTCTGCGGCTGCCTCTGCTTGCAAACCCTTCCAACTGCCAAGAGCAGGGCTTCAGCATCCCCATGCGGTCAGACAGATCGGAGTCTCCGTTTAGGCTTTTCTTTCAAGCCGAGGGGCCGGCGGGCATTCAGCAAGGAGAGGCCATGACCCCCCAAAAGCAGACGTGGTCCAGCAGAATGGGACAGGGAGATGGGGTCATTCCTTGGCGACAGGGGTGCTTCAGAAGGGGTTAGAGGAGATGAGATGCAATTTCAGCTGCCTGCTGCCTTCCCCGGACACATGGGGAGGCAGAATCCTGACGAGACCCTACCAAAGGAGAGCTGTGACTCCAGCTCTCGAGTGCATCCGATGGAAGAAGCTGGGCAGATCCAGGCTTCAGCATCAGCAGCAGACGCTGTATGCACAGCACCACATTCAGCAGAAAGCATTACCGGTAGCACAGGCCACTTCCCACCCCAAGAGGTGACAGAAGATAAGGGCATTTGGTCTGTAACTGTGTCCCAGCAAGCACACCACAGCCACCCGCTCTGCCTGCCGGTTTTCCAGCCGCCAACCCACCGACAGCTCCCAGAGGCAACGCTCCTGTTAGCACAGCTCAGCACACCACAGGAACAAATGTATTTGAAAGCATCTCCCCAGGGCATCCCTCCCTGCCTTATCTTCGAGGACAGAGATCTAACAGACCACTACTGAAGGCTGATCAGAAGGCAAGGTTTATTCAAACGCGTACTTCACCCTCCCCTCTGTTTTCTCCCAGCTCCACGTTGCGCAGGAGAGAGCCCTGCCCTGCTCTGGCTGGGACAGGGAGCGGTGCGGCAGGGTGAGCAAAGCCTGCGGCTGCCGGGGACAGCTGGCTGGAAAACACTGGGAAAGGTCGCCGGGCAGGTGGCCTTCGCACGTTCCCATCCCTGGTGGGAGTCCATAAACCTGGTCAAATATTTACATGCCGACACTGATGGGGGCTTTATTTTCCTTCACACCATCAGATTCCCTTGACTGCTCTAAGCCCTTTGCACCAGAGAGCAGGTTTAATCATCTCAGATCAGGGATGAAGATGGAAAATGTGGGTTCCTCCTTTGCAGGGGGGGAAAGAGGGGAGGCAAATCTATCAATTATTAGTGAAGGGAGGAAACCCGGTGTTTGCTGAGATTCACAGCCATGAAGGTGAAAGGCAGCAAAAAGCCCTCTGTGGTTCTGCACTGTACCGATGGGCATGACTCGAGAGTAAGGATGTGGGTTTCAGCCACACAAACACACACAGCACTTAAAAAAAATACAGCATTACCAAAGACAGAGTTAAATTATTGCTTAGACCAGTCCGGCTTTCCAAGGAAACAGGACATACCTGTGCACGCACGATCCCATGGGGAGCGGGGCAGGACCAGCGGCACCGAGGAGGAGGGCGGTGCACAGGGCTGCAGGATGCGGTCCCCCCTCAGTGGCCTTCAAACCGGCTCTGCCACTGCGCAGTGCCAGCCGGGACTGTCACCTGGTCCTTGCAGCATCACTGGGTAGTTCGGGAGCTTTCTGCTTTAACCTGCAGTCGGATCAAGAGCAGTCAGCACTGCTGGAGCTATCTGCTGTCACCAAACCCTGCCAAGGGGCTTTTCCATGCCCCTTCCCACCCCACAGTTGTTTCTTCTTCCCCAAAAAGGCCCATGCTCCTGCATGAGGAGCTGCTCCGCTCCCCCAGCACTGATCCTAGGGGTCAAGTTCAGGCGCGGGGGCATCCGGCAGCAGGAGATGCTGTTTAGCTTGACCGCGGCTCCGTGGTGGGGAGTTTCCCAAAGACCCACAGCCGGTAAGCGATGGCCTGAGGTCAGGGGCAAGAACAGTGCAGGATGGAGGCAGCAGAACCACCCCTCGATTTGACTGGCAGCATTAGGCAGAAAACAGATCAAGAGAATTACAGGGCGGTAAAGGTTTTAGTTCACCACTTGATAGAGATGTGGCAGAATGGGCCTGCGATCAGAGAACAGTACAAACGAAGAACTAAAAAGAAACCCACGATAGCCCGGGGCAGAGCTGAGAAAGACGAGCCCACACTGAGCCGCACCAGCTCTCTCGACTCCCCGTGACGCTGCCGAAAGCACGTATGTACACTTCACTGTCTTCTGAAGAGGGACGCCTTTGCAGCGGCTGCGCTGGTGGTGTACCCCCACCCCATACCGTTTTTCCACACTTCTGCTGGTGAAAATGAACCGCTCGTGTTCACTGCTGCTCCAGCATCAGCACAGCAGCAGAAGGGTTTGGGGGGGCTATCCCACGCCATGGCACCGTGCGCAGGGTGAACATCTCCACAGGCTGATGTACACGTCCCCCAGCTGCTCCAGCATCTCCTGCAGCAGTGCCTGTACCCCCGGAGGTCCCTGGTACAAGGACAGCCCTGCAGCAGGTCCCCGGTACGAGGACAGCCCCGCAGCAGGTCCCCGGTACAAGGACAGCCCCACTGCAGGTCCCCGGTACAAGGACAGCCCCGCAGCAGGTCCCCGGTACGAGGACAGCCCCACTGCAGGTCCCCGGTACGAGGACAGCCCCGCAGCAGGTCCCCGGTACAAGAGCAGCCCCACAGCAGGTCCCCGGTACAAGGACAGCCCCACTGCAGGTCCCCGGTACAAGGACAGCCCCGCAGCAGGTCCCCGGTACAAGAGCAGCCCCACTGCAGGTCCCCGGTACGAGGACAGCCCCACTGCAGGTCCCCGGTACAAGGACAGCCCCACTGCAGGTCCCCGGTACGAGGACAGCCCCACTGCAGGTCCCCGGTACGAGGACAGCCCCGCAGCAGGTCCCCGGTACGAGGACAGCCCCGCAGCAGGTCCCTGGTACAAGAGCAGCCCCACAGCAGGTCCCCGGCACAAGGACAGCCCCGCAGCAGGTCCCCGGTACAAGGACAGCCCTGCAGCAGGTCCCCGGTACAAGGACAGCCCTGCAGCAGGCACCAGCCCAGCTCCATGCCCCCCTCCGGGCTGCCCCCTGCCAAAGCTCGCCCTCCCCAGCGCCGGCTGCAGACCGCTCAGGAGGGGTACGAGCCACAGCGTTTCTAAAGCAGGATTAGCATGGCTTCCCCTGGAGGAAATGTCCGCATCGATCATTTTTCATCAGAGGTTCTTTTGAAGCTGTCCCAATTCAATTTTAACAGTCCAGTCTTCAAATTGGATTAGAAATCCCAAAGTCCATGCTTTCGAGCAGCGACCAGATGAGGCTGAGACCTATAAGCGAAGGAAGAAAGCAGCCCCGCCAATACCTGTGCACATGCTTCACCTCACATAGCAGGACTGACACTAACAGCTTGATTTCTGTAGTACATGGCACTCACGTTCCTATTCCATCCACCCTCTACTAGCTATTAGACTTTACGGCTCTATTACCCATCCTCACTTCATGGATCTACCACGATATATGAAAGGTAACAAAAATTCAGGCAGGTTTATGAACAAGGAAAAAGAAAAAAAGAGAGAAAATAAGAATCAATAAATAGGAACAGTGGTTTTAAATCGTTTATTTTTAAAACATGAAACCCAAGCTGAATAGAAACCACAGAAATTACATTTAGGTTTTTTGTTTAGTATTTGCAAACCAAAAAGTTACAGTAAAAAATAGCTACATTACAATCGATAGAACTACAGAATTAAAAGTAAAGATACAAAAACGGGCTCAATCCTCTTTAACCCTCACAATTTAAAAACATTTTGGGTAAGTGCAGGAACACTTGAAAGAAACTAGCAGGTCCAAAGTTTTAAAAAAAATTATATATATTTATATATTATATATGTATATAAAGTGGTATGATATACAACCATTATGGTTAAGAAGAAAAAACAGAAAAGTTACAAAAAGGCCAGGTACATGTTTACCATTAGGTTTCTGTGCACAGTGTCCAAGAAAATAAACTTCCCTCTGAATGATGTGAATAAAACTCATGGGGCCTCCCGTTAACAAGGGACCTGAGGCACGCGATGTGACAGCTGGGCAGCTGGACCCAATGCAGAGGACAATGAAAGAAATGAAGCTTTTCTGGGACTTCAGCGGCCTCCTGGGCAGAGGCCACTGGAGAAGTCTTGGTGTGAGATTAAAGGAACAGGAAGGAAGGAGCTGGGAATTGCATAGTGAGGAGCAATGTGGTATCAAATATGCAGAGCACCTAAGAGCTTCATGCTACAGTTATCCTCTTTAGGAAAGGAATTTTTTGAACTTTCTGGTTGTACATCAATTTATGTTCCACTTTGTTCATGCATGCAGCCACAGGGGCTGGGTGAGCACCTGGGAGCTCCAGGCCACCAGTAACCCATCCCTTCTCTCTCCCAGCTGGGCAACACACTCACCATCACAGCTCGGCAGGAGATCCCACTCCCCCCGAAAAGCACAGATCACTTGCTAACCACCTAGGAACTGCTACCAAAACATCCCACGCTTCTGCTGGGCCTCCTGGAATGACTAGGGAAGCCATCCATAGCATGCACACAAATAATTTCTAGAAAAAGGGAGTAGGCTGTGATGAAAGAAGCCACCTGGTTAAAGGTACAGATTAAGTCTTGTCAGGTCTCTTCTCTCAAGGCATTAGATCTACTCCTTGGTATCTCCCTGGAGGGCTTCCCCCCACCCACCCCCACCCCGAGATGTTCACTGAGTTAAACAACAGACTTGCTGAGTTGGGGAAGACCCTGGCTTCTCCTTGGTCCCCAGGTAGAAAGTACTTCAAAGACAGCTCCTCTCCCTAGCTAAAGGAAAACCCACCCACCTCACCTACTCCTGAATCAGGTGGGGTGGCTAGAATCAACAAGCCAAGACACTTCCCTCCTCTTCAAAGGGCTCAGCATGGTATTTCAGTTGCTGCTAGAAGGAAGAGAAGGCGGGACCAGAAGTGAAGCATGGGTTTATCCACACAGGTACCTGTACCTTGCTCTTACGGGTATCCACCTACTCCTGTCTGCTATCACCCTGCAGCACCCAAAGCTCTCACGAGCAATGGCTAAGCAGCCCCCTGAGAAATGGTTTACTCTCAGAAAGGCCAAACTTTTCATGTATTTTCAGGGAACTGCTATGGAAATCCTAACTTAGGATCACTTAAAACCCCATGCACTGTGTCCCCCTCAAAGCACTCAAATGAACATTCTTGCATCTTGGCTGAGATGACTGTACACGGAAAATTAACACCTATCAAATGGAGAAAACTTAAAAAGGACAGGAGGGGAAGGGAGCACTCCATCCTTCACATTTGGATACGTGGATGCACGCTAAAAATCTTAGCTTGAACCCTTTTATCAGCACATAAAATGAACTCAGTTTAATAATACATACAGAATACAAACACTACAGTTATATTCCCAAGACAGCACAAGAAATTCACAGCCAAGTCTTGATTCGATTTCCTTTACAATTACAATGCAGTCTTGAACACTGGACACAAGAGTCCAACATGCTATTTACATTTCACATTGTGGAGATGTTTGTGTGCTTGGAAGAGTTCTCAGTTCCAAAAGAAAGTGTCATTCACACACGATGATGCAGTGGAAATAAACCAAGCCAACCAGACAAGCCAATGACCACATTTGTGCTTTTGAAAAAGTAACATGAAGTGTCTTCACCGATGCAGTCACCCTCAACCGGACAAGCTGCCTTCCATTTTGCAGTCAGCGAGGTGTCCAGAGGCCAATCTCATCTCCCCTGAATTCTGGACCCTTTTGCTAGCAACCAGTAACACGAGTAATGTTCCAATAAGGTCAGCTGGGACACACCAAGTGATATGGCCTTGGCATTTTGTCACATTAAAAACAGAGAGACACAAGGGAAGAGAGAGAAGTCTCTACAGCTTTACCTCCTACAGCTTGAAGCGTTTGGACTCCCTCAACCATGAATGCCATCTAGAACAGATGAGTCTTTGCCAGATAGCACCTGCTGTTCACCCGAGAGGGAGGCACAGAGTCTGGGAGATCTTGGCTTTTGAAAGTCCACTCCTCAGACAAAATGTGACCATATGGATGAGGCTGATTATGTCGCAGCCATAAGAATAGGCAAAGGCCATCTGTTCTTCAGCAGATCTGTTCAGACCAGCCTGCAGAAATGCCACACTGTTGCTCAAGGTTCCAGTAAAAAAAAAAACAAAAAAACCACCAAACCAAAAAAACCCAAAGTAATAATAAACCAAAAGAAACCCATTTGTCTGTGTTTCCTATCCAGCACTCTGCACAGCATGCAGCGGGGCAGCAGAGTTCCAGGATGCTTTACAAAAGTGCAATATCCATGTCAAGTAAAGGAAGTGCTGGCTGGACAAAGGTACACAGCTCACACTGCAGTCACGTTATGCTGGCCTCCAGAGAACAAAGTGTTATCTCCATAACATTCTTTCCAGTTATATTTTGAAGTCACAGAGCACATATATCCACATCCGTGCCTTGCTGCAAGCCCCAAACATTGTCAGAAGTTGTTCTGGATGTTACGAGTGGTTATGCCATACCTTGGAAGGAAGCAGGTCAAGGTGGCTGCTCTGTTAGATGCTGCAAACAAAAAGGCATAGGCTCGCTCCCCCATTATCCCTGCTGGCACAGACAATACCACTGTGACAATTTAGATCCAACCCAAAGTGCAGTCATGTGCATGTTCAGGATGCATTCTGTATACAGAAAAAACAATATACAGAAGCACTTGTTTTCACAGGGTTCCCCACAACCTCCAGCCTCCAAAACACTTGCCTTCAATGAGTAGGACCGGGCCACAGATTTTAGGGCAGCTCCCCTAAAAGTCTAAGTAGCAATCCAAGCACATCCTTGCAAGGAGAAATGATGGCAGAACAACTCAGTCTTAATAAGGATTATATGGCTCTTGCTTCTTTCTTCAAAGCGAGGGGAAGGTTCAGTTCCCCCCAGATAGCAGTTGCATGCTTTGGGCCCTGCAAGCGAATCATGCCACATGCTTGCACAGCCGGGTCTCCTGGTAGGCTTTAAGACAGGGTGGAAAACCTGGTGCTCATGAGCCACAGTGTCCCTCCATACCACCTGTGACTACATTTCCCTGCCCTTGTTATTTGATAACACAGAGGTATGTTAAGGTGTGAAGCCCATCAAATGTGTCTGAAAGGGCATACTCAGTCCTGAGCAAGAAAATCCTGCTTCCAGAGATTTATGGTGAAGTGTGAAGTTTCCTCCAAAACCTTCTCGTCCTGTCTGCACAGTGGTGCCTCCTCCCTGTCTCCCTTACTCCTTTGAACGGTAATAGCTGGCCTACAGCTTTTGCACTCTATTAGTGGTTTCTATCTTCAGAGGAGTCTCAAAGCTTGCTCTTCCACAGAGCTGGTACCATTTTACAGCAGATACCATCATCCTAGTTAGCTACCTGCTAGGAGCAATTCCTACCTCACTGCAAGAAGGCAACTGACTTGAGTAAAGGCAGATTGGTAGATTCTGTGCCCCGTACAGCAAACGTGGGGTAAACAGACATCGAGCCTGAACATCACTGAGGTGAAGACTAACTGCCTCTGCCAATGGCTCAACTCCAGTTTGAGAGACATTTCCCACTTTATTGACTCTGCCAGTTATTTAATACAATGCTCAGCAGCTACACTAAGATGCCCCTGCTCAGAGGTAAAAAGACAAAAAGGAACATCATAGTTACCCTACTGAAAGGGCAGTACTCGACAGTACCTCTCAAGAGGCAGTCTCCTCTTCCAGTAGGAAGCTGTCAGCGCCCTTCCGAGCACTGCTCTTCAGTGGGAAGTACAGCACCATGGAGGATGTTGCCCTCTGCAGGCACGCAGCCCCTCCGCAAGCCTTGTTCTGCCTCATGCCTAGAAAAATGCCTTACACGTGCCTTAATATGGTCAGATAGTGGTTAGCAACGTGCCTTGAAAAACAAAATGAAATAAAATAGAAAAAAAATAAAAACCTGTTCTGACAGTCACAATGTTCTCCAGATGTCATTTGGGTTTTTGATTTTGGAACACAGAAGACGACATAGTGACGATCTTGTGAGTTTCTTAGGACTGAGGTTCCAAAAACTTCCTTCAATGCCAGTTCAGCAACCCTGTGCTGTAAATTATGATTTAAAAAAAAAAGAAAGAAAATAAAAGGTCCAGCAGAGTTCACGGGTCACTCCTGCAGGGATAGCTTGCATTCGCTATAAGTCCATTGGTGCTTCCAGTCTCTCTTGCTTTTGCAAGCTGACTGTCCCGTAAGATCTAGCATCAGAGAGCTGAAACTCTTTAGTGCAAAAATACCCCCCATAAAGTCTTACAAGTCTTTTCCTGGAAAAATTTGGCACCAAGTGGGTGGCTGGCTCCTGTTTGACCTGTGTGTCAGCCTTGTAAAGGCAGCACCCAGAATGCCATCTGCAAGTACCTGGGCTTCCCTGATGGAGCAGAGAGGTCAGGTTCAGAGCAATGGACAGGGTAGTTGACTGGTGCTGGGACCCCCCCCGTTCCTCCTCGAGAATTCACATGCTAGATATAGTGGGAAAGAAAAAGGCATTTTCTTAATGGATTTTAAAAAAAAAAAGTTAACCAGGGTAGTGGAATGGTTTGCTCTAGAAGAGCCGCAGGCTCCCAAATTACAGTGGATATACAGTGACACCATGAGGCAGGGGTTTCCCTCCTCCCTCACACAGGGCACTGGACCAGAGGACTCCCAAAATGCTCTATCATGCATTGACTCAGCTTTCCCTCGTTGTACGCTAGTCACAGACACCAAGCCTCTGCTTCTTCAGTGTTTGACAGACTGCTGATCCCACTGCAGAAGTGAAGAAGATCTACCACCATCTTTCACCAAATCCCTCTGGGAAACAGAAGGGGAAAAAAGGGGGCAGAAGATATTCACCAACTTTTTCTGATAGGCTAATCTGACAAAGTTGGCCCCAGGCAGGCAGACCCAGTTTCTTGCCTGGGTGCTCTCAGTTGCTTGCCTGCACGTGCTTGCTCTCTCTCGCACATCAGGTACAACAAGGTGAAGGCTTAAATTCAAAAGGGGCTTCCACTCCAGTGGGGCAGGTGCCAGGTTGGAGGGGTAGTCTGGACTGGAGAAACAGAAGGAGCTGCACTGGATTTTGGGCAGAACAGCAGGATTGTTCTACAAGGACAGCACAGGGGCACAGCAGTTGGCACATTGTTTAGTCTGACTGCATGTGTGGGCTTTTGTGGGTTTTTTTTTTTTTGCTTTTTCATTTTAATGCACACTGCCAGCATCTGGACGAGGTTGGTTGGTGGCGAGGTATTTGGCTCTCATGCTGGAGGTGTACTGGAGGAAGACAAGACAAAAAAACAAAACAAACAGAACGGAAAAGTAAGTCAGAATGACTAATGTAAACACGGAACCACAGATTACGACCACCTCCCAGCATAAAATGGTCTGTATTTACAGCAAGCATATCAAGGAGCTGCTGCTGGCTTGGTTTGACAAGGAAAGTTTCACAAGCCACTGCATAGTCTAGGTCTGAGTAACATACTGTCAACCTGCTGCAAGGATGCTGGCCAGGTCAGTGCAGATGGGCTAATGATTTATCCAAGCTCTCTACAGAGAGGGAAATCCAATAGTCATTGAGCCGAAATATGCTGTACTTTGCTTGGGAGAAGAGAGGGAAATGGAAATGATGCAGATGTAAAAACCCACCTTACACCTTCATCCTCTCTTAGTCATGTTGTTGCTTTCAACCATGCCAGAAAAGGAGGTTGAAAAGAAAATGGGTGTACACTGCATTTTTTATATTGCATTTTATGGCAGTGAGGGCATCAGAAGACTGCATGCACCACAGATGGGCAGTTTGAAAGAAAAGTGTGGAAGAGTGAATCTCTGAACAATTTATGCCCAAGAAAGAACAGACCCTGTCAGGCTGGAAACAGGCTGCCATCAAACAAGATGATATTAGCTAGCAGTTATCAGATGGGTAATAATCCACTGTGGCTTGGGATCCAACCTGTGTACCATGCAGCAGCAGACAAGACTCCAGCTTGGGGGTGAGAAGAGTAAGTTAGAAAGATGAGAGGTTGTTTTGGTTTGGGGGGTTTGTCTTATTTTCTTTTTTATTCTAAGCAAGGTAATCCAAAACAGCTCCCAGAAGCTACTGAGGTTAACATATGCCATTCAGCTTTGAATAACGAGCCAAAAAGCATGTAAATAACACCCAGCAGTAAGAACAAAAGACTTTGCCTCTTTATGCCAATGTGTTCAATGCCTCCATCATGACCACATTAGTGCTTCTGGGATTCTGCTACCATGATACTAACAACGAAGCAATGAGGACTGACATTTTATTCCTCTTTTTATACCAGCTGGAGCTTGAATAATTCTATAATACCCACACCTTACTTCCCAAGAGTGCTGTTCAGCATACTGACTTTTTATCACCTTTAAAACTGAACCACATAAAATAGCCAGTTAAGCTGGCAGAGAGACGACTGAAAGGCAGTTCCACACCAGGAGGTATGATTTATCTTGCCCACTGGGAAAGAACATTATGAGGCATCTTTAGGCTCTCAAAAGCTCAGCTGTCCAAAGGGGTTTTCAGAGAATTAACAGTATTTTATCAGTTTTTCTTCAAAGACTGACCCAGGCTGAACCTCTGCACAATAGAAGAGAGAATCTGCTCCTTTGGCAGAGCTGACCCCTTCGGCACAAGATAAAGACACCTGTGGCTTATTTGCACACTCATCTTTTAGTGTCTTCCATAATTGGAAAGCTTTCTGCAGAACATGGATCTTGATATAAAACTCTGGCCTAGAAATGGCATCTATATTTAGAAGACAAAGGGTACATCCGTTCTTTCTCCTTTTAAGATGTATTTTTTGTCAGTGAGAAGGAAAAAGGTAGAAAATACCAAGCTGAGCCAGTTTAAGGACTATATTCTATAGAGTTTGTTAAATGATTCTATAGAGTTTGTTAAATGATTCTATAGGGTTTGTTAAATGCAATTATTGTTTCAGAAATGAAGTTTAGGGCATTATTAAGATATATGAGACTAACCCAACAGGCTCAGAAAGGCTTAGAAGTCAAAGAACTTTCTCACAGAGTACGCAGAGCACATTTCAGGTAGTGCAATGCTGAAATTACCAGCCAAACATCATGCTAAGAAGAGGCTCTTAGAAGGAAAACTGCATTTGATTGCTCATTTTCTATTTGTATTCTGTATGGTGACATGTGATAGGAGCCGAGTATGAACAGAGAACTTCCAGGTGCTAAGGTTTTGTAAGAAGTATTTAGAAAAAAAAAAATCTCAGATCCTGGAAGGTTATTGTGCATCTTCCTGGACAAGTCATACAGGTTCAGCACACAACATGCAACATCAACTTTCTTTAGAGCATTAAAATCAAGAAGGGCCGCTTGATGAACTGCATATCAAGGATGTACAAAGTACACCCACCATGGAGGGAGAAGTCGAAAAGAATTCACTCCTTCCTCCACCAAGAAAACACCCCACAGTTGTTTAATTGTCACTGAAACAAAGTAATCAGGAACACAAGATTTGGACACTCAAGCAGAGGGCATTTTACATTCAAACCTACCTGCAATCCACCACAAGGAATAAATCAACTCAGAGTAGTCAGAGTTAGGGCTGATGTTCTCTCCTTAACTCAGGATTTTTGTGCCTTTGTACCTTTTTCCCCCATTAGTTTGAACCACTTACTCCTTCTGTTAAAGTGTACTTTTAATGACCATAATAAGTGTGATTGAAACCTGGAAGGAGAGTACTAACACTTCACTGCACACCTCTCATAACCAGCACAGCTCTATCAGCGTACACTGGATCTTCAGTCACTGCATTAACTCCATGTACGAATGCTTTGCTCCACGTGCTGTTGACAGTAGTCCCTCATCCAAGTCCTTTAGTGCACTTCTGCTGAGAAGCAGAGGAAAGATGCCGTGGAATACACAGATCCCAACATCTGACAGGCCAGCGAAGACGTATCAGCAGACACTTGCCAGTCACATAGATATGAAACCAAACTATATTATCCATAGTTAAAATAAATAAGTCTTTAGCTCCTTTATAAAGTAATTCTAAAGACTTAAAGCCTGAGCACAATTCAGAGCTAAGGAGGTCTTGGACTCTACTCTGAGGTAACCTGGATGCAGTGCCTGACACAGCTATAAGGTATACAGTTGCATTTAGTTTCCTTTAAAGAGGAGCTTTCATAGAAGGTTAAAGAACATGCACAATGCAGTCATTCTTCCAGTACTCTTACTGGAAGCACCCATGTGCCTATACACCCTCATTTATTCTTTCAAAAACAGCACGGAGGACAAGTTTCAACCCATACCTTCACTGTCAGCTACCCTAAAAAAAAAAAAAGTACCTAAAAGACTTCTTGTTACCGTTTCTCCTGGTGGCTTGTGCTATTCAACACAGCACACCTCAGTCACTTACCTGTCATCTAGGACAAACACAGCTGATTGCACACAAGTTTATTTTTGTATTTCTCTAAAGAAAAAAAAAGTCTCTCCTTCACATTCAGCCTTGTTGAACGTATAAACTTTCATAGGTATGGTTTGCCAGCACATACTAGTTAGGTGCTTAACATGTATAGCCCGTGTACAAAGTAATCATTGGTTGCAAAAAAAAAAAAGGGAATAATCAGTTAATTTTGGAGACCATAAATTCTACCAACTCCTGTGAACTGTGCCAACCATGAGTACTTCACAGCTAACTGCACCATGCTGGAAGATCACTTACCATATGAAACCATGACTCCGAGTAGAAACCATTTACTATTTGTGGTTAAAAAAACCCACACGCATCTCTCTTCAGCTACCCTGACTTTGATTTCCTGCCAGAGTTATTCAGGTAATCCAGTAAAGACCAAAGCTTCTGGATTCAAGCACTTAAAGGTTGATCCACCTCTCAAATAGCTAGAGCACAGTAAACACACAGGGTTTGGTATCATTACATATGGGAGGTACAAGATGCAGGGAAACAGGCAATTCTAGCTAGTGGGTTCTGAATTCAAAGGGACTTAAGTTTTCCAAGTCAAAAGAACAGAGCTACTGTGTGTTTTGTTTGTTTTTAAAAAGTCTTGGAAAGAATGCAATGCCTTTTTCTTAGCCTTGCAGACAGCCACATTAAACTCTGGGTGTGACCTTAGGTAAACAGAAGACAGTGCAGCCTGAGATGAGGTCATGTTTCAGCCCAGAGGAGATTTCAAGTCCAGAACGAAGACACTAGAATTTCCCCCCCACCCCACTGCCCCAGCAATATTTTATTTTATGGAATGGACCCATCTAACACCACTACAATACCACCTGCAGGAACCAAAAAGCAGAAAAACCACCATAAGCTGACACCCCAGAGCAGTCTTTGCAAGACTTAAGACAGAAGAAAGTTGTGACCTTTAAAAGGGTGCTAGCACCATGCTTCAAGACAAGTTTGTTTGCATTCATGCACCATGGCAGAGGGCATCAAGACACCCGATTCAGACAGCACCCTTTGCAGCATGTCACAAGGCAGGCAGACAAATGGCAAGAGGCAGCAAGAATGCAGACCAAGCAGCAACATGACAGAAAGGAATCCAATGCAAGGCTGACGGAAGTCCCAACAAGAACGGCAGTAAAAAAGGAACAGCAGCTTTATGGACATGTATCTCTGTGAACAAAATGTAAGATACGGGTCATTGATTGCACAAGCCAAAAGCAACGGGCCTTCTGTTCCCACCGGAACCAACACCTTCCAGTAACTGTGTGACTGTAGTTCCCTTGAAGGAGCACTGTCCTTCATTCCAGGTGAGTTGTCTGGTACCTCTAATTATACCCTATATTCAACCAAGCTAAAAAAAATACAAGGCTTAATGCAGACCACCTACTCTTTCCGTAGGCACGTGGCTTTGTCATGAGCTACTGTGAGGGACTTAAAACTGGCTATCTTGGAGAACATCAGCAACTACAGCCCATTAGGAATTCCGACAGTGAAATGGTACTAGGAGGGCCCTGTTCACGGAGCCTGTGGGACATGGATGGGATGATTTGGACAGACACAGAACAAACAAAACAGTAAAAGGTTTTGAAAGAATGAAACAGATCTTAGTGCTTATGTCTGGACCCTTAGGGAAGTTTTTTTTAATCTTGCTCCTTTCTGACTTTAAATGCAAGGATAAAAGGAGAAGCTGCACACAGATCTAACAGGCAATGAAGTAACTCTTCAGGACAGGCCACCATTACCAGCTAGGATCCTTCAAGAAATTAAAAATCCTACTGAAGCGCTTAAAGCTTGTGGCAGGTAAGTATCGGTGTTGTCGGGCACATAGTGTTATGACCAGTCAAGACAAACAGAACAGCAGTAGGGCTCAAGGGAAGCTAAAAGCTGAATTAAGACAACCAGTCCCGACTGAAAAGCTGCTAGATTGGTTCTCTTTACTTCTAGAAAATGGCTTCTTGTCATGGGAGAACTTGTATTCTGCATTTGGAAGGGAAGGTCAGGTCTATATTCAAGCAGCACTCAGTACTAAGTGTTCAAGCTGTTCTCAAGTGTGGACTCTGAGTTGAAGCTGCTGTGCGTTAACCTTTGTGAGGCACGGGTGCCTATAACCTTCACAATGTGCACCAGAAGCCTTTGCAAGGTTGGTACTGCTCCTTGAGTCTGCACCAGAGCAAAACTGCTTTTAATTTTAACCCTTGGCAGGAGGGAATGGGGTGGGAGGTGCAGAGGGAAGGAATGTGAAGAAATAAAAGGCACTGGCCTGGGATAAACAGTGCAGGGATGAAGGGAGTGGTTGGGAGTGGAGAAGGGGTTGAGCAAGAAGGACCTTTTTTCCAGTACCTGTTCCATTTGCGGGCGCTGTTACCAGTATGTCCGTGCACTGTCCGAGGGCTTAAGCTGCCAGCTCATATGGCTGCTACTGTCCATGGCAGCCAAATACAACTGTGATGACGCAAGAAAGAGAGAGAAAAAGAGAGTGCAGCCTCAACGTGCATGAAAAACACAGTGCAAGCAAGTGAAACGCTGTGGTGTGTGTCAGCGACAAGGTGGGCTCTACAACCCTAAGGGAATAGCCCTGTGGCAAGAAGGAGAAAACAGAAGGAATGAGAGAAGGGAAAAAAACAAACAAACAAACAAAAAGCCAGGAAAAGTAACGGACAAACAATGCAGCAGGATCATCACATCTTAGTTTTCACCATCTGTTCACAGAAAGCTAAATGGAATATATCAGCTCTGTCTACCCAGTGGACATAACCTATTTGGATGGTTATCCCCCTCTCCTCCCTCCCAAAAAGAGGCAGGGACATGTGCATTGGTATCCCCTTTTCATCTGTCTCCTCCCACAGATGATTTGCTACAAAAAGTTGCAATTTCCTCTGCCTCAGTATGGTCTCAGCCACCTGCTATGGAGAGCTGAGAATACAAAAATCCCAGAAAAGCCCCCTTCCCTGCTGCCTGCCAGTATGAGAGTAGACTCTTTTTCTTCACTGCCTACTATGTCCCTCCAGAAAACACATTTATCCTACAGCCTGTTCCTTGCCTTGTCTAGGGAAAAGCTCCCCATGTCTATAGGTGCAATGCTGTACTCTCCTCCTCCCCCAGCTCCCGCGCTTCCCTATAGCCCATATTGATGGCTGCCAAGTCAAGTTATTCTGAAAAAAAAAAAAAAAAAAAATTCTCATCTTTATCTCCTCTCAGAAACCAGCCTAAGGCACCAGGACTCAGATTCCCCCTCAGGGTATTAATGCAAACAGCTACTGAAGAACCAGGGAATTTTTTGCATAACTAAAGCCCCTGCGGAAAGAAGCGTGCTTTCTCTGAAGCAGAAGAGCTGTAGGGGAAGGGGAAGCAGGACCTCAGTCTACAGACATTGAACGAACACACGCCTTGGCAGTACCAGAGGGATTGTGCTCTTCCTACAAGAGGAAACGCCAGGGGTAAAGCATTTGCCACACTTTACTGTGTGCAGCACATCAGCTCTTCTTTAAGGACCATCTTGTTGCCGAGAGCAGATCATGCTACCAGAACTTGTGATCACAGTACCACCAGGGATCAGGAAAAACTCTTTGTGAAGGTTGAAAGAGGCCTGGCCAAGTACAGAGACAAGGATCAACTCCCCGCTTCTCCGCTTTCTCTACAGCAAGATGAATTGGTCCTTTTGAAGTGAAAACATGAATGTGATGTCCACTTTTCCACCACAATTCCTACTCCTTCATCCTCCAACCTCCTCTTCCTCCCCTTCCCATGAATTTGAACCATGCACCGCAGAGTGTATTTTCTTTACCTATACCTGAAGACTGGTTGATTATTAAGCATGCTACTACTCATCCTCTGTAATCACACCACCAAGTTAGTGTGCACTGCGATGTCACGTTCTCCAAGTTCTGGTGTAAGGTTTACAGGATCCAGTGAAGGAGGGCAAGATTCATCTAGTTCTTACACAGACATGAAGGCAAGCCCATGTTTTATCCAGCATACAGAAATGGCTATCAGGCCACTCCAAATACCAAAACCTTCCATGAAAGTGTTTTTCTTTTTCCTCCATAGGAAATTAAATACAAAAATAGATTCTAAAGAAAGTAAAACAGTTGTGAAAGAAAGATTATAAAAAAAAAATCTCAACAAAAAATAATACAGGTTTCATCCTACCATCTTTTTAGGGCAGATTAAGGAGAGAGATTCAGCAATAACTCTGAATTTACTACTTTAACAAGTTTCTTTTTAAACTTGAGGAACCAATGCCACAGATAGCAAGTATGCTGCATGCAAGTGAATCATCCTGCTGAAGTCACCCACCAAGATACTCATGCACTTCCGTGGTGGCAGGACTGGGCCCATAGTGTTAATAAATTTAGTTTTACTCTTTTTATGTGCAATGTCCAAAGTAGTATAGCAGGGTTTTATTCTCCATGGCAGGTGAGACATGGCTTGTCTATTCAAATTGCTGCCATTTATGGGCCAGATCCTGTGTTTGGCTGCACAATCAGCTCCCTTGAGAGTATACAGGAGTGGTAAACGTGTATTCCCCAAAGTTGCTGAAGCAGAGAGGAGCAGTAAAGAGAGACTTACTGAGGGAGGTGGGGACTCCCGGCCAATGAGCGGGGTATTCTCGCAACGGGGGTTCTGGAAATTTGCATTCTGGCTCCTAGGAAAGGAAGACACACATGGTAACAGGGGGTATGTGCCATGCTTCTCTGGGGAAGGTCTCTGATGGTGACATGGGACAGAGCACACGCACCCCCAGAACTACAGTATCAGGTCAGTCTCCCTCAAAGCTTTTCTTACAGGCCAGGTGGATCCCCTTTTTCAGACACAGGCACAAAACTAGCATTCTTTTCCTCAGATTAAGCACTATCTTTACACTCTTACTCAGAAGGGCCCACACTGAATCATGTCAAGTGATTTAAAAATAGGTTCGTGTGAAAATCTGCCTCTCTGCAGCATGAGAACTGCCAAGCTGCAGAAATAGAGATAAAATGAGGACAAAGTCTAAGGGGAAGAACAAAATGATGTACTAGCCTAAAAAAAGATGGGCCCTGAAGGTAGTCCAAGTTTGATCAGGGTTAGGCACTTCTGGAGAAAGCTCTGAAGATCCCACCTGAACTAGGTAGCTCTGGAATACAACAGATGTCAGACCTGACTGCAAATACTGTGGAAGGACAGAGCCTGCAGGTTTTGTCTTGGCTCTCAGGAGGCTTAAAGTCTTCTGGCAAGACTGCTCTGTCTGAAGAATTAAGTCTTCTGGTGATCAGAACCATTGCGTAATAAGGAGCCCAGACAATACTTTCCTACTTCTTTTCTCTAGACAGATTTCAAATCCTGCAGGGCAAAGCTGTTCACATTTTGGAGCATGCTGTCTAATACAACTCTTCCTACTGCAGCACTTTTAAGCTGTTCCCTTCTCCCAGTAGATGCCAATCAGAAAACATGCCTTTTGACACTTCAGACAAAATCCTTCATCACTTCCTACTGCTTGGTCAAAAGCGCCAGCCTTGCAGCACTTAGTGACGACAGAAATCGGAGTGAAGCAATTTGGACAAGCCACAATACAGCCTTCTTGTCAGGATACTCACATGTACTCTGTGACGGGAGCATTGCTGACTGTGTGTGCTGCTGCTGGAATGCTGGTCTCACTGCCATAACTACTCCCACAGCTATAGAGGCTGGGCATGTGCACTCTGTAAAGATTATCGTGTGTTTGTCTACTCCCTTGAGCAGCTGATTCTTCTTCCCCATCATCATCTGAGCTTCTGCAAGAAGGAGAAAAAGTTCCTCCTAGAACCCTACAATTACCCCACATGTGGGGTTTGCAGGAAACCATGGTAATCCTAGGAACCTCCCAACCATCTTCCACGCCTCCACATTTATACCCATTTGGGATGCCTCAGGGTGGCAGTGTCAAACACAGCCTACACCACAGTGACTCAGACCTCCCACAGATACCATCTGGACTTTTACACTGCGTGATCCCCTACAGTCTCCCTACGGTCTTCTCTCAGGGCCTGGCAGACAGCACAGTTCTGCAACTGCCCAGTCATACAACCGAAGGATGGACACACATCCTGAAATACACAACACACACACACAAAAAAAAAAAAAAAAAAAAGGCAGGCAGTGGGGATGTAGTGCCATGCACCCCACAGAAAGCATCCTTCAAAACTGCAACCTGTGTCCTTCCATTTCTTGTAGCCATGTCCTTCCATTTCTTGTAACCATGTCCAAAGAACTTTTAAGGATAAGTCTCTGTAGACTTCTCTGAACTCTCATTCTGGTTACAAAGGGTCTGCTTCAGCTTCTAGCAAAATCTCAGAAGTCTTTACAGAGACTAAGTTGCAATATTTGTGTCTAAAGGCTTTATTCTCTCAAAAATGCTAGGGTTTTACATCAGTTTTAATGCAGAACAGAGCTGTTTGCCAGCCGGTTCCTTCCCCCCTTCCCATAGTATTCTCTTGTCCCTCCTATATGATATACACTGCTATCTTATCTCCCTAATTATGGGATGAAGCACCAAGGTTTTAAATGTATTTTAGTGACGCTTGACAAAGCTAGTAAGAGGTTCTACAGGAAGCACTCTGTTGCTGGGGAAGACAGCACAGACATCGCTAGAACACCCCAATCATCACCTGCAGCTTCTGTACCACAAGGTGGCACTGAAGATTTTTTCAGGGAATTGCAGCCTGCACAGTCTCTTACAGGCAGTAAGTATGACATCCTTCACCTCCCGGAGGGAGGCAGAGGAAGAAACGGTGCTCCAGGGAATGCAAGAGGGAATCCTTGAGGGAATCCTTCAGTTCACAGCAGCAGCCTGAGCCTGCTGGGGTTGGCGGAGCAGGCAGCAGCCCACATGGAAGGCAGCACAAGAGATTACACTGTGTAAACCTTTCTCTTTCAAATGGACAGACTACCCTTCTCTTGATTACGCCTCTGCAGCTGCATGTGGAAGAGGTAAGGAAACCAGACATTTTCTTAAGTGCTATTCTCACGCATTTGCCAAGCTTTCTCTGTGGGCACTGCAGGCCTGGCGGGCTCTGGCATCCTGCTATTGTTCCGGATGTTCCATTTTAATTTGAACCTTGAGCCTGGGCTTAGACCACAAAAATCACCTTTCAGGACCACAGAAGAGAATTTGCTGCAGAGTATACTGCTCTTCTGCAAGAACAGAAACTCAAAGCCATTTTAATAGGTACATGTGGTGAAGCAGCCAGACAGAGGAGCAAAGGTTTGCTCAAGACTTACTGGTCAGCCTGGTTACACTAGTGTGAAACAACTCTGCTGTTAGATGATTGCCACCAGTTTGCAAGTACCTCATCTGCCCATGCTACGGCCAGCAAGATGGTTCCCGGTTTCTATTAGCTATGCAAGTCAGTCGCCCCAGCATGAGCAAAGCCAAGAAAGGCAAGTATGAACTGCTTCTCATTCCAATTCTCTTCCCCATACTAGAACAAATGCCTCAAAGCAATGCAAGAGAATAGGTACTTTAGAGATAGCACATAGTTCAGGCATTACCTCTCTCTACAGCTATAATCATTCATCTCTGACTTGACTGATAGTCCTACAGTGTACTGAATACTCTGCACACGTAGTATCTCAGTGCAATAAGGTTCAGACGTAAGTATTAACCACAGCCAGAGCAAAAGCCAGTATTTTTTTTTTTTCTGTTGGACCTGTGCTTATAAAGCCTCATCCCTCACGCTCCTGAGATTATATGGGAAAGAGCTCCATATGCTCACAGGCACAAATCCAATAGCCAGTCTTCATTAGGAAAGAACTCTACAGGATCTAAACCCTCTCTATACCTCTTTTGCTGCCAAGTGTGTGGGACGCTGCACACAATAGAACTGAACATGAGGGCTGTGACGAAGGAGAAGAGAACCAGGTAGATGAGGCCTTCCACTCCATCATAGCAAAAGCCCGTCAAAGCCTGGACGTAATCCTGGAGAGAAATGAGCAGAGTTTTCTGGTCACTAGAGAGTTAACATTCAGCTCTACTTCAAAAGCCCTTCCCCTGGACTACATTCCCTGAAACAACTTACAAGATTGTAGTCCCTTTTCCAGATCATACTTTTATTTTAATTCTGGGGACCTCAAGTGTTTTTCATAACTGATCTTAACCCTTATTTCTCCTCATAAAGCCTAACTCAGACAGATGTGGGAATATTTTCAACCCCACACAGTAAGAGTTTAAAAGGGGGGAAAAAAAAAAAAAAAAAAAAGAAAAAAGTCAAGACAAACTTATCCACCCAATTTAAGATACCACATTTTTCATTAAGCCTCTCAGCTCCCTCACTGTGTCCCATTGCCCAAGAACACAAGCATGGACTATCTGTTTCTGTGCCTTCAGAGATGCAGCTAGGGCAACAGTTAGGCCATGCTGCACCACAGCTGTAAGGCATTCCACTCCATGGGAAAGGCAACAAGCTACGTGCTATAGAAAAAAACAAAAAAACCTGAAGGCCCCTGAAACCTTAGGGCTGCAGCTTGTAGATGTATAGAGGCGTGTTATCTAGTTTCCTATGTTGATCTTTAAACAGAAAGCTAACTTGATCCAAATTCCCATTCTCCTTTCTGCTGGAGTCAATCAGTAAAAGCTGTTGTAAACTGTTTTGGCACACCACAGATCTGAAACTCCAAAATAATCAGTACGCTAGGGGCTCTACACCCTCTTTGTTCTTTCTTAGCTCAAGCCCAGTTACCAAGTACTCACCAAATGCAGACTCCGACAGTCTACTAAAGCTGTCAGTTGCTGCAAGTTGATCTCTGTTGAATTTAAAACCTCCTGGATCCGAGCAAGATACTCCTGTAAGCAACAAGCTAGTGATTACAGCAAGGAAATTTCTTAGCAGAAGCTGATCTTGGGCTTTGTATAGGGGTAAGGGAAGCCAGAAAGCACAGGGAGAGCAAACTTGAGGACAGTTACCTTGGAGGTGGGGTGCTCTCTGCTTGCTGACCTCATGAGTTCTGTAACATCATCCTGCATTTCCACCAGAGCCTTGTGACTTCCTGACAGCTTCTGCTCAACACAAAACATGCAATGGTCAGCAATTCAAGCCACATGAACCAACAGAACTCCTGAGAAATAAGACTTAAATCCTGTTCCCAGATACTGAACCATCATCTGTATGAATGGTACAAGTTAAGGATGTCTCAACTGACATGAGTGCAGCTGTGATAGGGTCAAGTTTGACTTTTACCAACCTTGAAGAAGCACAGATAGAAAGAAGAGGGGACAGGAAGAAGAAGAAAAAAGCAAACCCCACCCCAAACCAACCAAAACACATACACACACACAAAAACCATACACACAGCTGGGGCGGGCTCCAGGACAGAGGGGAAAGAGAAAGAAAAGACACAAAGCACTCATGTTCTTACCACAGACCACAGCTGGATTTTTCCTACTAAATCAGATGGCTGAGAAAGACTTATGTTAACACTAGAAGTTGTTTGTATTGGGGGGCAGCTTTCGCATCCCATTAAAGCATCCATGGGGATTTCACATGCAATAGCATGTCAGAGAGTATACTGAGCAACCAGAAACGCAACAGATGGCAACGGTGCATCATACCACAGCTTGAAGAGTTCTTACCCCACCCTTTAAAACAGAGGAAGACAAGACTTAAAAAATCCTAAATATAAATGGTGAAGCAGCTGGTGTCTGCCAAATGGTGGGTGGTGTGGGTTCATTCTGGCCTCTGATACATAAGACAAAGTTTGGGATGGGCCCAGGTGCTGTTCCTCAGCCCCCACACAAAAGAATAGTGACTCACATTTATAGTTCAGGATACAAACCCTTCAACATCTAAGGGAATTAAGAGGCGTATGTGAGAATCACTCCCTCACCCACAGAAATGGCTGCATTTTGGGAGTGGAGTGTTGCCACTGTTTAACCCAAAATATCCTGCAAGAAGAGATTCAAAGCAGTAAGTATGTAGTTTCCCACCCTGGCATTAATTGTGGGTGCTCTGTCTCCGTGTTGCTGCCTTTAGAAGAGTGCTGTGTAAACAGAGGTACCGTGAACAAAGCCATGGTCCTCACCACATCACGCATGGGCCCCTCTAAGAGGGCATCCTGGACCTGAAGCTATGCAGTAGTGACGAAGGTGGAAAAAGCTGCGCACTAAATCACATTGCCACCTCTTGCACAGCTGGAAAGTAGCTACCAAAGCTTTACCAACAGGTGGAGTGCTCTAAAGCTAGCACCTTGCAACGTGCTGCATGCTGGCATCAAAAGCCTTTAACTTATACCCTGCAGGATGCTGAGAAGGGGTGAAGGGAGCTAGGATGCTTACACTCACCTGCTGGAAAGGGTTGGGGTATCCAGCACTACAGGTAATGTAATATCGGAGAGTATCTACAACGACAAAAGAAAATAAAGTCATGCTAGATACACTGTTCCAGCTTTGGAGTATTTTACAACTGCCACAAGGGAGGTGTTAAGTTCTGAAAAACAATACACAAAATGAAAATGCAATGTAAATGGAAATATTTCCCTGTCTCCTTGTAGGATTACAGTGCATGGATGGCACTAGAGAAAGGGATGTAACCTGCCTTTGGGGAGAAAAGAAAGATTTGGTTGTTTTGGTGGGGGTTGTTTTTTTGGTTTTGGGGGGTTTTGGGGGTTTTGTGTGGTTTTTTTTTTTTGAACAGCAAAAGCCATGGGGCTGCCGCACTTCTATAGTTAGGTGAACCATCAAAAAAGTTTTATTCAGAAGTCAGCACTATCCATAGGATAACCATAAGACAAGACCTTAGCCTACAAGTCATCCAGCTGGATGTTTAATTTCTGCAGCTTCCAAGTGTCACAATACCATTCTACGGTCACTGGAAGCAACCAGAGGTACAGACTGCTGCCTAGGGCACACAGCAGAGACAACTTAACTTTCAGACAATTCAGTTCATCAGCCACAAAACATTAGCGCAGGAGAGGTAATAGTGGTGACTAGATACAGGCTACTATCAGAAATACCTGTGGAACCACACCACTGGGCCAAAGACAGTGCAAATAAACATCCCTATGCTACTACACAAAGCTGAATGTACCACTTCCTAAGCGCACAAGTTCAAGTGTTAAAAAAAAAAAAAAAAAAGAGGAAAAAAAGACCTCTTCACAACTGGGGTTTCTTCTATTCAAGGAGAGACTGGTTGTAGGCAGTGTTCTGTAGAAGATAAGAAAGCCCTCTTCATTCAAGAAAATCCTAACTTTCAGTAATATTTCCTAAAAATGGTATCACTTTGAAAACAAGTGAGGAAATGGATGGAAAACAACAAGTTCTTGTCTTTCTGACATGTACTGGAGATGAACAAGTAAATAGTATGTTTTCTGATGGCTGTCACTTGCACACAATTAGATTTTAATAAGATGCTTTAATTAGACTTTAACTAAAAGAGTGTATGTCATTTGTTTTGCATCCTTCTTTCGACTTATGCAAAAAAAGTTGGTTTTGGCATTGAGTCAATACTACAGACTTGATCAGGAAAGAAAGCTCTTACCATGTATTAGGACACCAGCAACACGTTATCTGTTCAAGGGACCTCAGATCATTTGCTGATAACATCCCAAAAGTTAGTCTTAATACCGAGCAGCTCTATCAGTGATCACAGTACAGTGAAGATGTACTCGGAAACTTCCAGATAAGACTGTTACAGTGCTCTGCTAGCAGCATCACCCATTTCCGGGCTTGAAGACACAGTTTTATTTCTCCTTATTCAGATGTGTATGAAACCAGCCTGGTGCCCTCACAAGCCCTCCATAATGCTACACCAACTGCCAGCACGCGCAAGTTACAAATGTCGGGCTTTCCCCTGCCATTCTCAATAATGCTGTCGAGGGAGGGAGCTCTGAAAGACTCAATCATCCAAATACCTTTAGATTATTTCTCAAACATTTACAGTTCCTCTTCAGATGAATGGGAGTGCGTCAGCTCAGCATAATCAAGGGTGAAGTTGGCTCGGTAAAGACAACAAAAGCCCCAAAACACACATACACTCTGCATTTCCCTCCCCACTAGCATCCTTTCCTCCATTCCTTTTAATCTTCTGTCTGTGATTTTCAGTAACGCATATTCCAGACTGCAAAGGTATTCTAATCAGTCCCAACGCAGAAATCGATAAAACGCACAACCACAAGCGAGCGGAGCTGTGAAGGAAGCAGACCTGACTGTATCCTGACTCTGCCGCGCTTCCCATAAATATTGAATGCACCTTTTGGCAAGCCAATGCTCTGGAGACCAAGTGGTACAACACAGACTGTCAACTCCCGCACACCGGCAATGCAACCTGACAGCTGTTATTTATAATTCATTAGCCTACTTTGGGGCAGCTTCTGCCAGCTGCTCCATCTGCCCCCCCCCCCAACTCTTTCTCTGGGATGACTTACATCTCCCCAGCCAAGCCTCTAAACAGCAATTAGCAAAATCTGGGCAGATAGGAGGGCAGCAAGAAGTGCTTTGTGTGCCTTACTTTGGGCAGACCACAAAAACAACTGTCCACAACTACTGAGCCGAGGAAAGGACTGCTCCTCCCAGGCTCATAAATCACTCAGTGGCTACAGAAAAATGGATGAAAACGCACATGCGCTGAGAGAACAGCATAGCAACTGCAATCCACAGCATCACACACAGTGACCTAAAGGAGCTGTGATCTTGTCACCTGTTTATTTTAAACCAACAAATGACTAAAAGTTTCTCTTAGACTCCCACAGTGGTATCAAGTTTGCATCGCTTTTGTAGGTGCATTAAGTTGCATGACATACCACTAATACACAGCTCCAGAAATGTTTCTTCAGGGCCTTCTGGATCATCCCTGGTGGGCAGATGACAGATGAGAGTTCCTGATATCATCATAGTTTGCAGCTTGTAAGCCCAGGATAAAGATTGCTGTTTACAAGTGAAGCAAAAAGCAGTACAGTGAAATAAGTGCTTCCCTTGCTTCACCCTGGAAGGCAGGATCAACAAGGCTTCACTGTGGTAGTGCTGGCTTTGCAGCTGACAAGTGTGACACTCTGTATATAAAACGTGCTTTCCAAAATGGCAAAGCCAGCGGGAGCAGCCTTCCCTTGCACTGAACCCAGTGTGCCAATAGCTGTGGTGCTTTAAAGCTAAAGCTACAATAGGCAGTGAAGTTGCTTTAAAGTGATCCTGTGCTGCAAAGCCTGGAAGTTAAGAGGAGCATGACCCCTGCCTCTATACCACCAGGCTGGGAAAGACGAAAGAGCAGGAGGCACCTTCACCAGTTTTAAATCCGGTGAAGGCTATCCTGTACAACACCAAATCTCAAATTTCTGTCCAGAAAACAGCTATACTAAGCCATCACTTGCACTCTGCTAACAGCTCCAGGCAATTTCTTTCTATAATTATCTTTCCGATGCATTTTCCTCTCAAGGAGAATTCCTGAAGGTTGGATCTGATTTTTGAAGCTGGCCTTTAGGCAATCTAGTTTATAGGAGAAGGGTTAGGCAGGGCCACAACTGCAGCTGCCTCTGCCTGCTGTTGCTAGCAGCAATCCTCCCGACGCGCTCTCTTGGTGCACAGGCAGTGTGGGAGCAGAAGGCAAGGAGGGGAACTACCCAAAATGCTTTATTTTTGCAGAGTCTGTTTTTCCTAGAAAGGAAAGTAGAACTGCCTACTAAAGACAGCTTCAGCTGCTAGAACTACTTAGTGCTTCTGCAACCATGGAGATTTACTATTCACTTCAAAGCCCAGCCGAAATGCAAAAAAAGGCATTATGCACCCGCCAAAAGGCAATGAGAAGGTCTGTAGGGTAAAGAGCAATCAGAAGAAAAGAGAACCTAGTTAAAAAATCCTCACACCTAGAACAGCTTTTCCCAGTCCTCCTTCATCTCTACTTGAGCATTCTCTAAGCAGCTTGCATTTTACGTATACACCCAGATGAGACTGTCTCTGGGGGTTCAATCATCAGAAAAAGTTGAAGTATATAGCCTGCGATGTCGAAAAAAGACGACTCTTCTGGACAGATTTTCTTGCCCAGGTAACATGTTCTCCACCAGGAGTTTTGTTTCCCTAAGGCAACAGTCTGACAGCAAAGGGAAGTATCTGCATAACATTTATATTACTCTCACATATGCCACTCATACTGGTGAAATCAGTCATTGCATGCCTTCAGCAAAGAGCTCGTAGCCATCCCACACACCCTACACTCAAAGCTTTCTGCTATCAGGAGTCCGACAAAACCACACAGCAAAACACAGCTTCTCAACACCGACATCAGCTCAGCAAGATTCCTGAGAGCATTTCTTTGGGCAAACTCTTTTCTGCAGGGCCCACTGAGCCCATGTAATAACTGTGCAACCACCACATGCCCCACATGAGGTTTTGTCCTGACCTTACTTCTAGAGAGGAAAGGGAGGTGGTGGTGGTGTCAGTCCTCTGGTTAATTCAGCTCTGAGCTTCTAAGATGAGAGTGAATCAGTGAGAGGCCAATTAGGAGGCCGCCCGTGACAAGAACGCTTGCTGCTTATATCTGAGCAGCTAAGTTTCAGCATCCAGCCTGACCAGCTTGGCTGGACCAGAGCTAAAAGGCTCCATTATCCATCCCCTGAGGTTTACAGTTCCTTCAGACGAAGGCAGTGGCTGTTCGCCATGCAGATTTCTAGTAAGAGAACCTGGAGAAACCTTTTCCTGTTGTTTAGACAGATTGTGCCTTTTTATTTAATTTCATGCAGTAAGTCATCTCGTAATAACATAATATCAATGAAAAAGAAGAGACTAGAAGATGGCCTCCTGCATTGAAAATAAACATCTTGGCTGCACTGAGTCTTTTTACTAGCAGCAGGAGCTGATTATACAGCCACTGTTCAACTCCATTGGCTTTATCTCAATTAATGAATACTGAGCGAGTTAGGCACATATATCAGCCCCTTCTGCAAAATGATTTAAGTCTCTCCTTCTCCAGGAAACCTGCATTAAGGCTCTTTGCCCCCCATTCCCCCTCCTTTTTTTAATGCAGCGCATTTTATCTACAAAACAAGGACATGTCTCCAGCTAAAAACATGACAA
Organism: Pelecanus crispus; assembly: GCF_030463565.1. Classification (NCBI taxonomy): domain Eukaryota; kingdom Metazoa; phylum Chordata; class Aves; order Pelecaniformes; family Pelecanidae; genus Pelecanus; species Pelecanus crispus. The sequence continues at coordinate 5,794,898 of NC_134653.1, read as the reverse complement.
CAATAATAACGCACTTAATCAGATTATTCTCAGCTCCATTAATTCTATTTAGATTTGCAAACAGCAATTAATACACAAACAGGAATATTAACATACTAGTTGCCCAGTATCCAACACAGTTATTTTTCTGTGCAAACTACTATAACCACCATGAACAAAAAAGCATTACAAATATGCAAACCTAGATGACTCAGTCCTAGTCTGAATGCCAGAGCACAGGGCTCGGAATATCACAACGCATTATATTTAAGAACAACTGAAAGGAGTGATTAAAGGGAAAAAATTGACCCAGCACTAAAGCTTAAGATTACTTGTTGGTTCTTATACCCTTAAAATTAGATGGCAGCACCTAGCCCAGCACCAGCCAAAAGCAGACACCTAGGCAAGACTGAAAACATGAGTTGGAAAGCACCACCCACAAAGCAGAGGCCACAAACCAGAGAGTGTGAAGAGTCCGTGCACTGGGAGCCTTCAAACAGGGCAGCTTCCTCCGAGAGGACAGCATCCATGCTGGCTCCCAGCTGCCTGCCCTGTCTCCTTGAGCTCGTCACTCTTGTTGTATAAATGGCTCAACTGACCACAAAGTAGCTGCTACAATTTACAGCCAAGCATATTAAGGGATACCAACACTTACTTCAGACTTTTAAAGATGTTTCTAAGGAGCTATTATTGGGATTAAAGTGTCATTGAGCAGTGCCACACTGCAGTCCTCGTGTTGTGATTTTCCTTCCTGCTCAGCTGCACAGGACGGTCATTGGGGACCAAGAGCTATTTATGTAGCTTCCTGATCATAAACTATGACACAGCAGTGAAAATCCACATGGGAAGGTAGAACATTCGATCATCTCCCAACCAGCTGCCTAGTGCGATGGCAGGCTCAGATGTTAGACTGATTTCCTTCTGAAAAAAGGAAAAGGCGCTCACGAATGCTCAACGGCTGCCTAACAGCAGGGAGCTGACACACCAGCAACCCACGGAAAGGGCCACCCTTCCAACTCAAGCCTGTGACAACACCTGCTCTTCCTCCTCTTCAGCGTTTCGCTTAGATCCATTCACTGTTATTTATGAAGCCTTAACAGTTGTTGTAACTGACAGTGCTGCCAGAACAGAGCCTGATTTCACCCGGGGGAGTCGACTGTCCCTGCCGGGGGAAGCAGGAGGAGGGACAGGAATGTCAGTCCTGCACTCACCATTAGCGTCCAAATGAATGATACTGATTAACGAAAAACTGCAGGAGCCAAGCAGACAAGGACGACTGAAATGGAGAAGTAGCACAAAGGGGCATTTCTTCGGTTTCCCAGGGTCAATCTAATTGTTACCAAACATGCTCCAGAGCTGATTTGGGTTACCAAATTATTACAAGCACAGCTGGCATTAGCATCTATTAGCATAGATATTTCCCCTTGGCCTCACTGACCCATTTGTCTCCTTGAACAACTAGGAGACTAGATTGGTACCTGAAGCCACATCTTTGTCACCTTCACAGCCAAGAGAGGATTTTCATCTTGTGCAGTGTTAAACACTCATTCTCTTCCCTTATTGCATTTCTTTGTTACAAAGACCCTTCTGTATTGAGCTGCCTGGCTCTATCCTCTCCTTCCCAAGAAATCAATAAATAAGGCATTCCAAAAATAAGCTGTAGGGTGGTAATATCAACCTGTACATACTCTTTTATACTACATTCTGCCTCCAGACATAAACATTTCTTATTGCTTCCAATCCCTGCATCCTCAGCCATAGCTACATACCTAATTCCCTACCGGTTGCACAGCAAGAGGCAGCATTTGGCTAAGCGCATGGCCATACACTAGACCTTCGGTACACAAGGCAAAGATTCTCTGGTTCTGCTAAATAAAAACCAGGAAAACCACAAGTGGCTCTTTTTGTAGATTGGTGTCATTGCTTGTTTGTGTTTTATCATACATAGAACTATATAGAGGAACTATCAGGGGAGAGAAGGTAGGAGAAAAGAAAAGTTAACTTTGTTATCTAAGAAGCAAGCTCAGTCCTGAAAAATACTTTTCCTTTTTAGCACTTACAGTATCTCTGCTGGCAGGCGCCCAACCACTTTTTTGTTAAGCCACAGTTCTGAACTACTTTTGCCCCCTGGAGGTCCAAATTGAAGGCACCCCTCATCTCACCAACCACTTCACCCTAAATTAGGAGCAACAAACCCAAAATTCATCAGTGCTCCAGCTGGATGCCACTGTGACACAGGCATATTGCTTTAAATGGAACAGGATAAACAAAGCAGTCAAAATACTGCATTTATAATGGAAAGGGAAATTCATACTTCTCTTTGTGGCTGTTCCCATTCATTTACCCTTTAAATTAGCTTTAAAGAGACTCCTAACTTATAGCCACCATTAAGAGAAAAAAAAATGTGTCTTTGTTGATAGCAGATACAAAAAGAATATTGTAGATTCAGGAATACAGACCCAAGAGCAAGTTTTAAGAATTACAACTCAAACTGCACACTGCCATTGCCACTGTTCTGTCACTTAGAGAGGAGAACAAGATTCAAGAGTGCTACATTTAAAGCAAAATAATCCAGGGACTTCAGTTGTTCCATCTTATCAGTTACTTCCACCTAAGGCCCAAGACAGAAGAAAGGTTCTGAAGGCTATTCTGACAAAGAAAACCATACATGTGCACTTCTGACCAGAGTATAAATGCTTCTTTGGGAAGAACAAGGGTTTTCCAGAGCTCCATGCACATATGCTTTTCCTACTGTATGCAAGCTCCTCTGTTCCAAACACAGCCTTAAATTCTCAGTCACTGCCATGCTCCTGTGAGACAGCTGGATCCGCAGTACCCCATGCCAAAGCCAGTCCCAGCACTTACCAGCACTAAGCACTGCATTCTCTTCAACCACTTTGGAGACATAAGCATCGGGGTTAATACAGAAGTCACTGGAGCCCTAGATAGATAAAAGACAAAAGGGAAAAAGAATATCAAAGAACAGCAGTATCAAAGAGCAGTTGAGCCAGGTTAACATCAGGGAACCCTCTACTATTAGGGTGTTTCAGATGCTGAAGTCTCTCATCGTCATCCCCACTAGCGCTGCTTTACAGAACCGCAGCAGCACTAGCTAGCACACCACACCACGGAGGAAGGAGGAGCTCTGTACTTTTCATAGATGCAAACTGCTAGGACAGCTACTTAGAACAAGATGCGCTATAAAACAGGCAACAGCGTAACATTAATCTCGTCTGATAAACCTGCAGAGGGTGAATGGGACCTGGATCAGAGCCACTTACCACAGCGACAGCCAACTCCAGACCCAAGGATCCCCAGCTGACAATCAGGGCAAACACCCCAAGCAAGCACACCCTGTGGGAGACAGACAGATGGCAGATGTAGAAGCTCCAATTTCAAGCAGATCCTTTCACAAAAATGTATTATTTTGAGTCCAAAGCAATTACCAAACACAAGAAATTATCAACCACTGTATCTTCAGATAAACCAACCCTTTTTATGTATCGTGGATAGCAGCAGCCAGCGAAGTTTATGTCCAGTAGTTGGTTGACATGTTACCTGGCCCTGGGGCTGCAGGGGAAGGAAGAAGAGGGTGGTAGCAAAGTCTTACCCTGCTTCTAGCGGGGAAGCCAAAGGCACAAAGACAAAGGGGTGGCTGTAGGGAAGGCAGATTGAGAGAGGGATAACTACAGTCCCATCACTTCCCCTGTTCCCATTCTGGATTCTACCTTCCCAGTCCAAAGATACTCAGAGAAAAATATGCCATATCAAAAACCCCACAAAAATATTCTGATCCAAAATTAGACAAATCCCTCTTGTTTCTAGAATAAGTGAGGTTGTCAGGTGTAAGCACTGCATGGCTACAGGTGGGTGGACACCTGACTTTGGTTCCAAGCTGTGTGCATCTGAATGGCACCTAAGCATCCCACATAGCCCCAGAAGAGAGATAGTCACCTGCAAGCAAACAGTTCAGAGCAACAGTTTAGGTGCACACCACTGCCATGTGAGTCCATCTCTGCACAGATTTAAGAGTTTTGTTCTGATAGCTGGACCTCATTACCAACAGAAATAGTGGGAAGCATCTGCTATCAAGCAGACACAAGGCAGAGGGATGACAGAGCAGTGGTCTCAGTGACATTCAGCTAGCACACACCGGTGGAAAAGGCTTTTGCACTTCCCCAACTAGCACATTAGCTCTTCACCTTTGCTGTCAGTATGAGTACTAGAGATATGCAGGCATAAGTGCTCCTGAACTCCCTCAGGTATGGGGATGCAGACTAATAAGCAGTTTCATTTTATGTATCCCTGTCTTCAAAGTAAAGGGACACTAGCTTGCTCTCTCAGGGATGCTTTTTCCTTCAGGCTTTGAACACAACTAGGTTTCTCCTGCCCACCCCTTGAAGAATACAAACCAAAAACCTGTCCATAACCAAGATATTCTTTATTCAAACCTAGTGCAAGCATCTCTGAGGAAAGGACATATCTCTTTCCTACTACATTTGTCTCATTGAAGACTGGAGCTTTAAAAAAAAAAAAAAAAACCAGTCTGTGGGCCTACATTGCAAAACAAAAACAAACAAAAGAGATCCATCCCTCAGTTTGCCAACTTATTTTCAGAGTAATCCCCATTCTCTGAATGGATCTGTGGCTCATCTTGCAGAAGTAATGGAGCTTCACCAGACTGACCTCTGTGCAGCACTCTGAAATAAGATGGCTGAAAAATTTATTACACTTTTTCCAAATGGATGCAAAAGTTATCAGCCATGGATCAGCAAGGTTCTGTGGTTTTATGACATAAGGACAACACGGCTTGGTGCCTCCAGCTGAGCGTGGTAATCAGTTCAATAAGACACATTTGTTGTTTTACTTTAAATGAAGACAACTGGGTCAGTAACTGATTGCTTGGCTAAAAGATCTAAAACTGGCATTTCACCATCTTGCTTAGCTGTGATATGCTTCTTTATGCCATGTGCTCCCTTTGGGGAATGCCTTAATATGAACTTCTGGCTAACAGGGAATGAGATTCTAATTTAAACCCTGGGTTTACCATCTGTGCATACACTTGGACCTTTGTCTGTATAACCTGCCAGGTATGAAGTCATCTGGCAAATAATCAAACTGAATATGCATTCCAATTATTAATGGCATCACCATGTACCAGGATAAACTCTTGGCCATGTCAGTTGTCGAACTGTCACTATATTTACGATAACAGTATCTTTGCCAAATATGCCAAACTAAACCAAGCTATAAGATAGGGAGAGGAATATTTTTTTTCTTGTAATGGGGCCTGAGCATGGCAGCATTTGCAGTGCTTTTTAGAAATAGGCATGCATTAATATTGCAGTACCATGGCAACAAGACTCCTCCTCATAACTGTACAAACCATTGCTTGTTCTCAGTTTAACACTTCTTCAGGTGTGACAGCCAAAGGTAAACAAGAGCAGATCGTGACACAAAAGGCACACTACCAGGCTGTGAAGACACATGCAATGCTTATCATCAATTAACAAATGCCTTCACAGCTGTAGAGAATTAAAGAGATTTTTAAGGCCTGTAAATTTAAGGGAGGATGTTCACATTGCTATCTCCCAGCATATAGAGGCTACCAATGCTACCCAGCAAAAGGCAGACCACCCAGATGAGTTGCTTGTCTTTGATGCAAAAGCAATGGACACCAGTACCATTACATTTTATAGCTCAAGAACCTTCCTGTGAACATCTCTCATGTAGCCCTAATCCTATCCACAGAGCTAGGCTCTACAAAGTCTCTCTATACTGAGTGGCAAATTTAAGCTGTTCAGTCTCAGAAGTCCTTGAAATCAACTGACAAGTCTAGAGGTTTAAACTAGCAGGCACTTGCATTCAGCTGGCCTTCCTTTATGCACTGAGCCTGGGTCAGGACTTACCCCACAAGAATGGCCCTGGAGTTCCTTATGAGCCCAAAGAGCACCAGCAAACAAATCAGGACATGGAACAGGAGCAGACCCAGGTATCCCAGCCACCTGCAGCAAAAAAAACCCCAACACATAGTCTGCAAAGGAAAACTGGTCTATAAAAGGCACAGATCAAGAACCTAGTGTGACTCGTGGGAAAACGGCGCCCTTCTGTTCTTCAAGTAAAAGCCACCACTAATGATTAATCTCCAGAGAGCTCTGGATATTTGCTGGATCTGGAGCCAAGGCAGGTAAAAGCATTTACACAACACGCCCAGCATACACAATTGTTGAGAACACAACTGGACACCATCAGGCATTGCAGCTTCTTGAACTTCCTAGACATTTGTTCGAAAACACTTCAGTTATTCCACATGTGTGGATAGAGGTTTTCTTTTGTGGAATACATTGGATGCAACCTTTTATCAAAGAACTTTAATAAAAAGGAATGTTAGGGTATGGTGTTGACATATGAAACTAGTTCAGTTTTCCACTCTATTTAGTTAATGTATCATACAACTACAATGCACCTATTAGGACACAAGAGTAGCTATATCTGTGGCTGTTTTTTTCCCCTCCCTGTTAGAACACAAGCTACAGATTTCGTACATTGAGAGTAAGTTTCCCTTCAGCTGGTGGTAAACACAGTTAAGAAAAAAGTTGTTGCCATGCATTTTGATTTAAACTGAATGCAATTTTGCTGTGAGAAACAAATCAGCTGGGTGGGCCATGAACACCTGCAGTCATATATATAGCCTTTGGCTCAGCCCCCTAGAGCATGCACATCACTGTTGCAAAACAGGCCAAAATGGATGCTACACACCTGTACCAGTCATAGAGGTCAATCTGAATTGCCAGCTCCTCCAGAGACAGCTCTTCATTCTTCCAAAAGGGGATCTCAGTTGTTTGCCTGACCAGGTCATCCAAGAGGCCTTGCAGTTTCTGGATAACATGCAGGTAGTCTGTCTGCTTCGTAAACATCTCCTCCAGGATGAGCAAGTTTGGTTCCGCTGTTTGGTTCAGGGCCACTGCGGTATCTAGTACCTACAGTATGGCAAAAAAAAAAAAAAAAAAAAAAAAAAAAAAAAAGACAGACAGGAAGTCAAGGAAGTAAGAGGATTCATCCTTACTAGCAAGTTATGAACAGCTTCCAGATTACCAGTCCTCTGCCTTAAGAGGCTCAGACTGCTTACCCTTCAAAAGCATCTATAAAGTAGATTGTTTGCAAGTAGTCCAATGATGGCATCTCAGCTGAGCCTTTAACACATGTACACATTTTGCGGCCATCAGGGTTGCAGAATGATGCCATGAAATTAGAGGTAGCACAGCAACAACTGATTGTACTAAAATACATTTTGCTAAGAGACTTGTCTGCTTTGGCCTGCCTCCTCTTCCGGGTGTGGAAGAGAGCTGATCAGAAGCTGTTTTTAAACCTAGCAAAGAGAAGACTTCATTTAACAAGCTGTGTTTGCTTTGTTATTTTTAGAAGAGCTGAAGAAAGCACCGCTCCATTAATGGAACTTTTAGCACATCTCTAAGCCCAGAGACTAACAAAAAAATAGGAAGAGATACAGGCACAACCAGATTCAAGAGAAGAGGTGCTGAGCAAGTCTACTCATTCCCACACTCCCCATTTGCTAGTGTCTCCCCTAGTGCTTACCCGGTCTTGGACACCTGCCACAGTGCGGTTTGCATGGCGCAGCGAGTACGTCAGCCGGTGAATGCCATCACTGGTCTCCCCATTCCCATAGAAGCCAACAGCAATTCCAGCACTGCAGAGAAAGAAAGCAAAAAAGGGTAGACTTAAAGCTAAAAGGCAAGCTATATAATGCACAGCTTACTGCTACACTGCCCTTCATAGTCACATCAGCACTTTCCACAGAAAGGGAAGCCGTGTGCCTCTGCAAAGGGTAGCTGAGGTAGTCATGCTCCTCAGCAAACACTAGAACAATTCACCTGTAAACATTCACCTGTGTTTTCCATACAGCCACCAATTCTCTGTATAGCATCCATATGATGAACAGCAGAACACCATACCTTCTCAATATCTACGTTTCATTTACGGTACAATAATGAAAATCTGTTAGAGAACTGTTAGAGAGTTCAGATCTAGCCACGCGCAACCAGAAATCCATCCAGCCAAGCAGCTCTCCAGTGACTCCTGCAAGAGCTGCCACTGCTATGTCAGGAGATGAATACCTTCTCTGGACATGAAATACAGATTGTTTCATTACTTTTTTTTTTTAAAAGCAGGACACAAGGAGCTTGCATTGATTACCTGCCCACAGTGGTGGTTCCTCTAGACACATTATCCATGCCCTCTTCTCTACACTGTGAAATATCTATCTTCATTTATCTTCCCATTAGAAGCATTTGTGTTGTGCTGATTTAGAGTACTGGGAAGGAAGGCTTAATAACTTACTGGAACAAAAGGCTTATTTATTTTTAAAGCAAGCGAATTTCAAGCTTGCAGACACAATTCAACTCCAGCTGCTTAGCAAATTACCACCTATCAGCTGACTTGCCATAACTGTCCACACATATCAGTCTGCCCCAATTATGAAGTAAACCATATTAGCTTAAGCCTCACTTAAAGGAGGAAGATCCCGTAAATGAGTTGCAACCAGGAGATAATCTCCTGGAAGTCACCAATACCTGTTCTATTAAGACATTGCTGCAGAAACTCACAGCTCCTCTTCCCAAGCCCATTTTTCCTAATAACAGAGGAGGAAAGAACTTCTGAAGGGGTCACACAACTAAACTCAGGGCAAACAAACATTACCAAGGTACAAATTTCATATTCTCACGTCATATTTAGCTTCAGAGCACCCAAGATCTCTTCTGGGAAGGTTCCCAAGACACCAAGGTTGTGTTTGTAGTAGTGGAAAGGAAGGTGGTGGTGGTGGTGGTTTTGGTGTAAACCTGAAGTTATTTTGGATGAAACATCTAGTTTCTTCACAACAATTTTGTGCTTGGGTTATAGCACAGAGCTGGTTTGAAGGAAGAATAAAAGAGGAAGGAAACAAGCCAAACAAGAGCTTTCAGAACCAGTAAGTGTAGTGCCTTTGTTTATCAGGAAGGGCCACTAAAGGACGTGAGGCATTCTTTACCACCATCACCACCCGGCTCAGAAATGAACCCAAGCAGGCAGGCCAGAGCGGGCTTTGTCTAGGTAACAGACCCTTGCACAGATTTGCTCTGGCACATACATCAACCCGCAGTCCAAACAACTCTTTCTGGCCTTGCTCTTCTCCTGTAGGAAGACAGCATCCCTCCCTCCTTTCCTGGGCTCATCCACTTCAGAAAGAGCGAGCAGAACAATACAGTTCACCTGGTTGCATTTCTACTTTCTCCTCATACATACAAGAAATGGAAGCAAAGATCACACACTGGAAGCGGATCCACTATGAAAATCTGTGTCAGCCTCATGCTTTTTCCCAACAACTGAATCTCCACAAATTGTAGAGAGCTTGGCCCATAAAAGCCTCAGCTGAAGAGTCTTCCAGGAACAGTAGCCAGCCTAAGTCATACACAGAAAGAGAGGCAGCAGGTATGTAACTCTTAACATTTAGTTTTAATACAGTAAATCAGCCTCTCTCTTCATGAACACTATTCCTCAAACATTTTCCTAATGCAAATGATGCTGATAATTAAAGAGAGAAAAGCCCTCTGCATTCCCCCCTGGTTGCAGCTATTATCAGAGCCTGATAATGCATGCCTAGGATGCATGGGGGTGGAGGGGATAAAAAAGACAACACCCTCCCCACCCCCCGCCTTCCCCTGAACTAGAGAGATTACAGATCCGGAGCTAGGCCCAGGATAAGGCAACTCAGCATCCCACTGCAGCAGTTCCAAACCTCTGGCTTGAATTTCCCCTTGTCTTATCAGAGCAAACAAATTAAGATAGACCCTTTCACTCCCTTGAGCAGCAGAAAACTTTAACAGTTGTTCTACTACAGACACCAAATAAATTCCAGAACATTCTTGACATTGAATATGCATATCTGACCCCTTTAATGGGTGAGTGATTTTTATTCAGCCTGTTACAGCTACTAGAAGCCTATTCTTTCAGCAAAGGCTTGGTAAGTGCCCCAAACCTGCTGCTTGCCTCTCCCTATTCCCAGCACAGTAGCACTGTTTTGGTGGAAGAAACTCAGAAACAGCACTCTGAAGTAGCAGCAGTCCTCTTGTCCTTAACGATGCAGCACAGCTAGGTATATTAGCCAGTTTACTCAAAGGTGCCATTTATGAAGTGCTAGCAACTACAGGCAATTGACTTGAAACTCCTTACCCTATTCAAAGCAGAACCACCCCAGCAGCCGTCCTCATAGGCTTCCTATGCAGCCCTGCATGAGCCACAGCTTCAGCTGCCCTTAACCCTCTAGGCACAGTCACTACTCCTGAAAAACACTGGACCGACAGGAACTGGGATAAAAGCCATTTAATTCAAGTAACAATTCCTCTAGACGTGCGTATCACACATTCACTGGAAACTACACATAAGAAAGCATTAATTATTCCATTACTGCCCAGCAAAAGCCAGCTCTGCATTCACACCCTGTGCTAGCAAGAGCCACTTACACAGCCATTCCTTCTCCGAGGAGCAAGCTGTACAGCTTTGCGGCAGTTCCCCTTTCTATCATGCTAGAGGGGGAAGGAAACCACCCCCGAAGCCCAGGCTGGGGGCAGCTGCCTGGAGCCGCGCTGTGGCTGAGGAGGGGGCAGAGCTGAAGGGCAGGCAGCGGGGGAGCTGCCCGTGGCGGGAGAGAACCACTGCTGTTTAGTTTTCTGTTTGCATTTGGCTTCATCTAAATCCAACAGTTGTTTCAAATCCCTGCCTACACACCCTGGTATAAGTTGCTATTGTTTAAAGCAGATTTAAGGATTTGCACTAGTTTTTAACTACCTTTTATTTGATTCAAGGGAAGCAAAGGGGCTCCTTCTATTTAAGCGCATTCTTTTAAAGTAAAAATAGACCAACTCATCTTAACCCAACAGCGAAGTCCTTGAGGTCAGGACAAATCCCATGGCTTCTTGCACAAACCCTGGCAGGCTCAGTAGCCTAAGATACAGCAGATCCATCTCCCGGTACAGGATGACAAAATCATTGCCCAATGGGGAAGTCTGCATTTCTGTCACGCAGCGTGGATACAAGAACAGCATTCCTGAATGACACAGCTTTTTTCCACCCTAGCACCCTCTGGAAGAGACTCCAACGCATTTTCAACGCTTCTATAGGAAAGTCATCTCCACTTCTGTTATTCTTGTTTGTCACACTCCCCTCCCTAGCACACACACCCCTCTCTCCTCCTGAATCTGCACCGTCCCATCCTTAGTTCTTCCTCCCAAACCTACCTTCGTCAGTCTCCTGTTGCTTCCACCACATCCACCTCACCCTTGCTTCCTTCTCACTCCTATTTTTGAATAAAAATCTTTTCAAATAAATAAATAAATCTACCATGGTCTTCCGGGCCATTTAAAAAAGTTGCTCCTGCTGTTCAATACTGTATTTAAAAAGCCACTTGGCTACTCAGTCATTTTGGCAAGTTTTAGGAAACCCACTTATGTTAAATCAAGAAAACACTGTGCTCCTGAGGTTAACATTATCATCACCAGTGCACATGAACAGAAACACACTACACACATTATGCTATACCAGCTCTTCAGAGTTATATGATGCGAGACAGGAGAGTAGCATGTCACGATTTCTGTGTATTCCTACAGACACAACAGTATGATGTAAGAGTACTGCAGGTTGCGTACACACACTTTAGTATCACTTATCAGCAAGACTCAAGAAATTCAAGTCTGGACAAGAGCTTTCCTGATGTTTGTATGCAAGAGTTACGTGGGCTTAGGACATCCCCTGATAAAGGACCAGAAAAGAAAAATCAAGTGTAATTCCAGATTAGCTTGCAACACGACATGCAAAAAAAAGTTTTCTGGATTACACGAGGTATACATGAACAGCAGAGCGTTAATCTGATACAGAGAGCATATACATGCCTTCCGGCAGAAAGATCCTCCCATTGTAATACCCACGCACACACCGTGAAAACCCCTCTGGGTATCCAGTCACCAGTCTGAAAAGATGAACACTAGCCATTCACATCACATCCTTCGAAATGAATAATCTAACTACACCAAGTCATCTTTAATTACAGGAACTTCATAAAGAGAGCCCTTTTTAGACTTCATGTTCTCAGGAGGAATGTGAATTTGTCTGTCTAATTACCACCTTGCACTTTGGCACCAAGGGAAAGCTCTATTACCCGCACTTGAGAAAGCAAGTTTTCACCATCTATTTGTACCCATTTCTTTCAGGTATCCTCTCCGTGAAGCTTCCTACCCACCTGTGGACCTGAGCTCCCTTCTGGGAGAGTTAGGGTCACCTAACTGGTGGATGAGATGATTTATAAGACAACTCCCCATGCACAGGAACCGATGAAAATTGGTAAGGACTAGAAATAAATTATGTATTCAAGGAACAATCTAGGCAAATCATTCCTGCAGTTTTGTGGCTAGAGCAACTGGAAAGACTCATTAGAGAGACATTTTGCTGGAGAGCTCCTGTTAACCAGTTATTCATTCCTGCTGGCTCAGCATTCTCCCTTTTGCTCAGCAGGAAATATCGAGTCATTAGGAAACAGTTATCCATAGTACTCAGCAGGATTCACAGTACAAACAGCCCTCTGGGATTAAGTACTACCTAGACAAGCATCTACTAGTCACGGCTGGACTTAGCCAGAGTTAACTAGTTCTCAGCTAGGAAGACAATAGTCCACTTCATGGTACTCAGACAGACCAGACCAGCTGCTGTTTGGAACCTTTCGCTGCTTCAGCATCCAAGCTACTTCTTTCCCCTTGCATACCATGCTGCAAGCTGCCTCCCAGGTCAGCCTACTGTCAGACAGACATTCAGAATAGCCTTATTCCCCATCACTCGGAAACACAACAGCATCTGCCAGTCTGGCACTTCTGTTATCTGTAACGCACAGCTAGGATAGGATATATCCAGTGGACTAATCTTTAACTGTTGGTATCTAACTGGGACTTCCTGCTAGCACAGACTTGATTCCGTGCTTGTCAGAAGCTGTATCTGTATCTGCCTTCCCAGCCAGGCGCTGAGCGGAGAGCACCAAGAAGCCCCGGTTCGAGTGCACTGTCCTGTCCAGCTGCTCTAAGAGGGGCAGAAAACCAATCTCGGCTTTGCAGGAGAGCGGCAGCACTTGGACAGCACCTTCAACTCACCACAGATGGTACCAACCTGCTATCGCTCAAGCGCACCAACTTCAGAGTGGGAATTTAAACTTAATTAGAAAAAGTCAAGATAAATATTCATCCAATATCACTGTAGATTCAGGTAGAATCTTAGTTTTAAGGGTACTCCTGCATTTAATACTTGCAAAGACGAACAGTACACCAAGGATGAGAACCAATGGTTCAGATTTTGAGGAAGTCTAAGCAGTTTTCCAGCTTGTGGACTTGACTCGGAGTCACATCAAGTTTAGCAGAATTTATATGATGAACTTCCAACTTTAAATTGTCTCACACACGCTCCGGGAGATGCGCAGAGTATCTCCTTGTCACCCTTTCTACAACTGAAAACAAATGCAACTATCACACTCTGCAGCAGCTGTCTTGGACACACATGCTGCATGACAATAGCTAACAAGAGCCTGTAGCAGCAGCACAACTATAAATAGCATCAACTAGAGCTTCTGTAAGAAAGGGTTAGGACCACAGCACTTTCAGTGGATTGGAATGGATGCAGCTGAAGCTCCTGAGATCACTAAAAGAAAGGTGAACGAGGCTGAGATTTCTTCTTTGCAAGTTGTTATTTGGTTTGCCTTTCTATTCCAGGCACCTATTTGCAGTCAGCAAAGCATGGAAGAGCTCCCTGCAAAGATGGCAATATTGGCTAGTGAACTAGCTCTCCTCCTCAACACTGAGCCCCTGCCTCTACAGGCAAATCCATCCCCAGCTGCTAAACTCACAACATAATGTCTGCTCTGCACTGTTTGTTCCAGTGCTTCAGGGGTTTTCTATTCTCTTAAGTATGTGCCTCAAAAGAGCAAATACACAAATGCATTAGTAGCACAATCTAGCCCTTGAACAGCTAAGCCTGGCCTTCAAGGAACATTTCTGCCTCCAAAAAAGATCACGTACCAGATCCAACCACCTATCAGCAGGTTAATACAAAAAGTGAACCACAAGACACTGCAAAAATACAACCATCTCATTGTTATCTCCTTTCTGAATAGGGGACTGCTCCCAGACCTGCCAGCCCTGTGGAGGGTCAACTAAGACCGCCTGGAGTCTTGGGCAAGAGTAGATGATGTTTGGAATTGGCAAGAAACACAATGCTCAATCTCAGGGCTCATGTGCATAGAGCTCAGCGTATTCATTCTACCCAAGTCAAAACAAACTAAGCACAAGGCTCCTTCCAGAAGTTTGCAAGCATGTCCCTGCTTTCAGATGCCCCATCATTAACTTTCTAGGAAATGGGATCCTCATCTTTGTTGACTAAGAAAACCCCAAACAACCCAGAAAACAAACAAAGCGTGAATTCTCGCCTTTTAACTTCGTCTGCACATGTTTTCCATTACTTAATTTTTCTTGTTTTTCAGAAACCCTTCTTTTCACCTCACTCCAAAAACTTCTGTTGCTCAGTCATAACATGAAATGTTGCTGACACTAGCACCATTACTAGCAACCCTTGGAGATGGCACATTAGTACAGATAATGAAATGCAGCAGTGTCTTACAGTGGCTGCAAAATCTGAACGTCCATTCCAGTCAAATACCAATACTTCCAAACCCAAAAGAATCATCTGTGCCTCTTTCTTCCTAATCTACTCTCCCACGTAGTCATTCTTTTTGGACACCAGATTCTAAGAAATCTCCATCTAGACCTGATAAATATTTCAACTGTATCTATCCTATTTAAGCAATAAGCTCCCAAGGATGCAGTGTCCTTGATTTACTGCTTGGAAAGTATCAAAGAGCAGGACATTAGCTATTCCTTTTCACATTGCTCAAGCCATTAGGCAGTTCAGCAAGTGGTAGAAAGGAAGAAAATACATTACAGATTTAAAACATATATATACACCAAGCAGAAAGAGGGATTACTGCCAACGTTCACTACAGACGCAGCGTACCAAGTATGCACAGGATACACCACCCCAAATAACAGCACAGATCCCTTTCAGGCATCGACCGTACCTGCACACCAGGGTTGCGATGATGACACACCATGCCGTACAGCAGCAGTCAGCATTTAGATGTTCTTCGCTCTTCCGATGGCGGCAACACAGCCAAAACGAGTAGAACAAGAGAAAGAGCAGGTCCAGAGCAAGGCAGGAAAGAGCGATGCCACCCAACAGCAACAGGGCCTGCGGAAAACAGAGACGGGCGTCACGTCTGACCACGGCACAGCCATAGCAGGGGATGTGAATCAGGGCCCAAACGTCTGAGGGCTCTGCAATAAGACAGCGCTGAAGGCATACCCTGAAAACAAGGTGGTTTGTCGTTTTTGTATATTTTTAAAAAATAAACCGGAGATTTTTAGCCCCACTTTCTCCCCTGTCTGCATCCCACTTGATGAAACCACATTTTGTACCTAAGCAGTAAATAGCTGAGCCATTTTCTCTGTCCCAGTCTGCAAACAGCCTAAGTGAATCAGAGAGGGTTTCCTCTTTACTCCTGATCAGAGGTCAGCAGATTTAAATTAAAAAAAAAAAAAGTTCAGCCAGCTGCCTCTATCTGTACAGTTCTTTAATCTTCATGAATAAATATGCAGGCTTATTCATTAGAAATCCAAGTGCATGTGCATGAGTGGGTTTGAAAGGGGGTGGAATTTATTATACATGCGTGAGATTGATTTAAAAAAAAAAATGAATCCCCATCCAATGCTTCTGTTCAAGGTAGACCTAGAATAAATGCTAAACCCCTCCACATACCATCCACATATATAGGTACAACAAACGTCGATGCTACAGACACATTGGCTTGAAGCCATCACAAGCTGATTTTATTGTGTTATACCTATTTCTAGTCAGAGGTTCCTGGGAGGAAAGGGAAGCAATAAGTGTTTAATTCCCTTCCAATTTCATTTAACTCCATTCGAATTTCTTTTTATTTGGAAAATCCTGGGTGAAACCCAAAAATGCAAAACAATTTTGTTAAATAAAATTAAAAAAAATTAAATCCATTCTAACACCAAATCCAGCCACACTTTCCCACGTGAATGAATCAACTAAAAGGATGTTATCTTATCCATAAGCTTTTTTGGATAAACCCTTGGTAGTGGTAAGAAATGCCAGCTTATTAGAAGTGACTTAAATATCTGGAAAGGGCCTAAGTCGTATACTGCTGCCCCAGTATCAGGAAGACAGACGTGGATCTGTATCAAACCTAAAACAAAGGTTTGGGGTTTTTAAATTGGTATCTCTTTTCCTCCCCATGCACAAATTCCTTAAAGGACATTTATACACTTCCTCCTGACTGAAACAATAACTTCCTCCTGGTCAAAGAAATAAAACAAAGAATGCTGCAGTTAAAGTAAGATTATCAACAAAACTGATAACCATTTCTAACAGGGTCTGGTAGGAACTTGCTCTTCGTAGGCTTTCTTCCCCTTCTTTCCCCCCAGTCCACTCCATAGGTACTCCCTGCTGAGTTATTATCCTGGGAAACTATACAAGCCACACAACGTACTTTTCAGCCAAGCAAACGTCAGTGTGTACAGACTGTAGGGCCCATCAGCCGTATATAACGAGATTCATGCTAGTTAAACCTAACTCTGCTGCATCACAGATACTCCACGTCGCCATGTGCTGTTTGCTTTCCCAGCCTGAAGAAACCCATCCAAAGCCCATCAAGCACATTAGGATGGGGAGGGGGGGGGGGGCGGGGGGAAGCTTACAGGTGCTGCTTTCCCAAACTAAACAGCAGAAACCCAGTCCCGTTGTAGAAAGTGAACTTCGGGATCTGTAATGGAGAAGAGTGGGGGTGGAAGGGAAAAAGCCCTATCCCCCTTTCCCATGATTACGCCAGATGGTGTGCGCGCTGTTTGAGTTCCTGAGCAGAAAGGGGCCTTCGAGAGGGAAGCTGCATTTGGAGCCCCACGTTCTCCCACTTCTGAAGGTCTGCCATGTACGAGCACTCAATGCTAATTTAACTAACACATTCGGCGTACCAAAGCTCCTCGGGGATTTTCTGTATTTTTTAAACACGTCAGGCTGCTGTAATGCAAAGCTTTCCTGCACTGCTTGCCTGCACTTCTTTCTTCACACCCTCAACCTTCCTGTGCATGTTAAAAGGCATTACTGCTGGAAAGATGAACCCAGCTGAAAACACCCTCCCAGCGACTCTTTATCAGCAAAAAATTCACACTGCAGCTCCAGATGTAGGGGAACAGCCCCCATTAAAAGGAAAAAAAAGAAATACTGAAAAGAGAAAAAAAAAAATTAAAGACTGCCTTGCAGCAAGCAACCCAAAGTTCTCTACACTTAATATATGCTTTAATTTATGCATTTGGCCAAAAGGACTTGGCTGGCCACTACACCACGATCTGTGTTTCATTTTCCAGAGAATATTTGTTTTCCATTAATGGACAAGTGCCATGACAACAAGTGAAATCATACAGCAGAGCAGTTATTAATCTTTCTGACTGATGAGTCAGTTTAGGACCCAGAGACTGGCTGGCAGCGAAAGCCTGGTCGCAACCAAAGATATGCCTGTGTCTGCTTCTCAGGATTAAATGACAGTATTTAAAAAAAGGGAGGTTGAGGCTGGATAAACCCTCAGATACTCTATCCTGCAACAGTAAATCTGGGACTCGGTTATCCAAGGCCACATTATCCCGAGTAAATGTAAAATTATGCACTGAGCCTTTTGCCACAAAAAAGCATCAATTCGTCTTCCAACATTTGCTGAGCTATCAGAACCTTTATAGCAAATGATGCATGAACCGCCCTTACAGGAAAATGGGGACAACTTGGAGGAGCAACATTTTACCACTGTGCTGACACTAATGGCAGAAGTGGAGATGGAGCAGTCCCTGAAAATGAGTGTAAATCCAAGCGGTATCAGCCAGACTGGCACGAAGCAAAGCTACAGCATCAGGAAGCGCCTCCAAAATAAAAGTTAACAGCAGTACACAGGGAAGTAACCATGAACAGCATGGCTAGCTTGGAAAGGCACCATGAAGCCTCAATACGCTCAGCCTTGTGCAGGGATGGTGCTTGACAACCTGCTGCAGTGTTAACAGCCTTTCTCAGCTCCAGCATGGTTGCCAGGATTCATGGTATTTACTCTCTCAATGGGAGTAAGAAGCCAAAAAAAGGGCAGAAAATACCTAGGTCCCCATGCAGAGAGAGGGGGGCACCATCACAGTAAGAAACACAGGGCATGGCAAAAACAGGTCCTGCAAAAATGCCTGGGGCTCATTAGTTCTTCCACATGGTATAAAGGTACCCATAGGTGCTGATATTATACCCAAGGACATATATGTAGATCAGCCTTCAGTTACTCCAAGACTGTGTCTTATGTTACTGTGGATCAATTCAACCAATATACTTGTATGGAAATTTTTCATCCAGTAGACAAGACAGCTGTTTTCATCTCTCAGACTGCAAGTTCCAAACTGCGAATGACAGCATTAGTTACCTGAACATGTCTCTGACCACTGTGGTCCTAGAAGGCTAATTTTAGCTGCTGAAACTGCACTTAAGGTGATGTATACTCCATCCCATCCTACATAGGCAGCCACGAAGTGAAGTGATCTACATAACACGAGAAAAGGATATACGAGATACAATTGAGTAGGTTTCCTTAGAAGGGAAAGCCTAAATGAAGCCACAAAGCATTGTAATACAGGAGGTAAACATTGGGTTGCATTCACCTAAGTGTCAAGGTTTAGCGGTGCCTTAAGTGCTGTTTGTTCGTCACTCGACTGTACAGAGGAGCGTTGGCCTAGGGACACCTCCTCACACCACCACCTCCCCTCTGCCATGAAGGTTACTTGGCACAAGAAGACCTGGCAGCAGAACAGGTTTAGCAAGTTAATTCTGAATACACATGGGTTCAAAATAATCCATGTGTTTATTAAGTACAAATTTTACCAATCTCAACCTATCCAACTTCCAATTACCACATTCTTTAGACCTTAACTGCACTAACAGCAGCATGGAGTAATGAGCAGCTCTTCACATGGAATAGATGATAGCTATTTCTGGATAGCACTGCTATTTTACTACTAGTTAGAAAGTCCACTAAAACCTCATTAAGAAACTTGAAAGCAAAGCTGAAGCCTTCAGGTGGTTCCCGAAAAGCGTGCGGTTTCGCTTTTAATCTTCCATCAATAATTTTAAAGTTATTTCATCTTAAAACTTCATAATTTCAACCCACAGGACAAAATAGCTACAGCTTTAGAGCATCTCAACAACACAGCTGTCTTAATTGTTGCCAGATTGAGAACCATTTATAGTTTTACCTTAAAGTTAGCTTGTGGCGAAAGAAAGCTTTCCACTGAATCTGCAACTAATGTTCCTTCTGGATTTCCATGCAGCGACTTGAGATTGTGATAATAAAACAGAGAGAAGAGGTTAAAGGAGTGTGGGAAGAGAAAAACGTTCACCCAGAAGAACAAATGAAGCAAACTGGGCTGCTGCCAAAGGAGCACTCATCTCTATTTATTCCATGAAGGACGGAAGTCGTCTTAGCAAGAAAAGAAACTGCTGTGGGACAGTGTCATGCCTACACTCTTCCTACACTGTTTTTTTGCAGACTTCATGACATCTCTAAGAAGCTTACGTACTCATGGATGAAAAGTAACTACATCCTACCACACTGATTATTTTTTTTGTAACGCTGGCAACATGAGGAACACACTCTGACCCCCTCATCAACTTGTTCTGAACAAGCTGTGTGTTCAGAGACTCAATTTTCATTTCTGAAAAGTGCTGTACGTGGTGTTTGTTGAGATACTTAAGTGTCTCAGGATGTCATTCATCCCACAGCCTCTACAGAAGGATGCAGGCTTTGGTAGGGAACGCAGCCAACTGCGTATTGGCAAATGTAATGCGGGGGGAGGATGTGGAAACCACTGCTGATCTCAGCACTAAACCATCCATATCTCCTCTGCCCGGGGGACAGGCCTCCTCAGGCCAATTACTGTACTCAACACTACAACTCAACAGTAGAGGAGCAAGGCTGGGCAGGAAGCTGCTGTGGAAGAGGCTTTTCCCACGGTACCGAGATGCATTCTCCTTTGCGAGGGATCCCTCAGCAGCATGGAAGAGCACCATGGAAACAGAGGATAGGTTCCACTGTCTCATCTCCTCATACAGACATCTCCCAGACAAAGCATGCTGTTAAGGGAGTGCAGTATATATATATTTTTTTATATGTATATTTAGGGCAAGTCCACACTGGAGCAAGCAATATAGGTCAACAGGCTAGCTTCCTCAACACCAAGAAGCTATCTACACAGGCAAGGGCATACCACAGTTAATTGGTATTAGAGCTGTGAACTAAAGCCACTTTAATTACAAATGAGTGTTCACACAGGTTTTTGATGTAGTTTAACTAAAATGACCTTAATTCAGTGTAGTTTAATTCACTTTAGTGCATTTAAAGTGGTTTAACTAATCTGCTTTGAATTTATTCCTCCAGTTAATTCAGATTAATTTCTCAAGTGCCCTTGTACAGGCAATGACTGAGAACAAGGCTAGGTTGATTAAAGATTCATCATCATTTCCTCCATACTAACATTCTGACCCCTTATTTCATAATTAGAGACTTTCAACGCTGCCTTTATATTTGGTCCCATTCACAGAAGCCACCGATGCAGAGGCCGAAGACACACAACGTTGCTGATACTTGGTTTATTGCAGTAACCAAAACACAATACAATCATCACCAGGGTTCTGAGAGCTGTAGTTAGGCAATATATAGCACAGGTACATCTACACACCTCAACTTCCACAGGTTACATGGAGGGGCAGGTGCTAGAATTCATCAGAGCATCTCATATCACAAACCAAAGAGAGATGGCAGGCACTGAGTAGAAAGGATTTGCTTAACAATCGGGTTGGATTTTTTTTTTCTGCCCACAAATGCAGATCTAAGCCGTGCTAATCAGCAGTGAACACTGGAGTCCTATTGGGTTGAAGTCAAATAACAATCCATTTATTCCCTTAGCTGTTACCAACTCAGCAATCTCCATCTTACACAGCAAGGAAACATTCCCAGAGGTAAGGGGGTCCTCTAAATTGGATGTTCTTATCTCTAGTTTCTCCATAATGCTGGCTGAAAGACTCTATGCACTACAGCGATGAAAAGAATGAGACACTCTCACCAAATTCAGTTTCCACTGACAGGTCCCCACAGACTAAATCTTTATTAAATGAGGCTTAGCTCAGAACTGGCAGCTTGTCAAATGAGCATTCTCACTGAAAAGGCGGATTTCCTTTCTGGGGATTCTGCAAATTCCCTTGCAGGGCTCTAAAAAAACCACCACAGATGCATCAGTGTTCATGCAGGTCTTTGCCCCAAATCCCAGGCCAGCAAAAGGCATAAGGAATCCTCTTGGGAACAGGCCTTCACCTTTATCCAACTGGGAATACTAGGAAGGAGCAAAATTCTAAAGTTAAAACCATTAGTTAACTTCATTTAAAGGCAACAGTCAGATAAATGTTTGGAATATTGAGCTGAAGGGCACCAAAAGCATAGCTGGAAGAATTCAGTGGGTCTCCTGCACTGCTTTGCATCCATGCTCAGCTTGCCCAGCTCACCCATGGCAGATCTGCACAATTTCACCAGACATTCCTTTCCCACAACAGATTAGCTCACACATTCCTGCCCGACAGCGGCTCCTCTACTCGAGGTCTTTTAGAAGCAGCTTTATTTCCTTGGTTAGAAAGCTGTATCATCCATTAAAGTCTTAAAACACAATCTCCTCACAAGGTAATTTTCCAGCAAACTGGATAATGGAAAGAAACCCCGTGCTATAAAGGAAGTAGGAATTTAATGCTCCTACAACTCAGGGATAAGCAAGCACTGCCTGCACTACCTGGCTCAAGCCCAAGTGCTGTATAAATTCCCATGCCAAGACAATTCCCCATCCCCAGCTCTGCAGCGGGAGCTCAGCTATGCTGCTGCTGGCCTCAACTCCCTGAAGGCAAGACGTGGCACTGCCAAGCTGCCTGTTGCATGCAGGCAGGGACCAGGGCACACTTGCACAGCCCAGCACGTGAGCTAGGCAGCACTGGTTTATTAAAGAAAAAAAAAAAAAAAAAAAGCAGGAAATGCTCAGGCCTGAAGCCCAGTGACTTAATCCAATTTCCATCCTTTTTCCCCTTCCCCCTCCTACAACGTGGGCTCTCGGAGACAACACACTTCATGGGGGGCGGGGGGGGGGGAAGTATCTCTCCTATGTGCCTATCCTTACACACTATTAAGCAAAGCACTGGGACACCGCATTTTTTTTTTTTTAATCTAGCTATGCTGACCATGCATGCTCTGGAGTGGACACTAACCTCCAGGATCTTCTTTCAAGACTCCAGCTGTAAAGGAGTCTGTGTTTTTCTGCCAGCTAGCTGCTCTTTAGCTGTTGCTGTTTCTTATTAGATATGGTTTGAAACCCAAGTATTCACACTGCTGCTGTGAATTTCGAAAGTTCTCCACAAAGATAGGGTCTTTCAGTACAAATGATTACATGCATCATCTACGAGCCTCCTGTTCCTCTGTAGGACCTAAACCCTGTCCTTTCCAGGACTGGATAGGTAATGACATGGCACCAGTTGAGATTAAATGCCATATTGAGGCTCACAGCAGCTTCTTGATGTTCTTAATCATCTCCTCTTAAAACAGCCAACCAAATCAGAAGAAATCAGCCACTACAGAGTTTGAAGACAGTGAGTCAACCCTCAGCTCTGATGTCCAGAGCAGAAAAGGCCTGGCAGAGAGGTCACTGCAAGCTGCAAACACCATGCAGTACTCCCTTAGCAGGCAGCCAGTCTGCTTCGAGAGGCTTGCGCACACCATTTCCATTTGGAAGAGGATAAACAAGGTATTGGGAGGGAGGGGAAGGAGAGCGGAAACGAGCAGAGCCACCCCTAAGTGGAACAGAAAACAAAAATTTGTCCCAGTTGCGGAAGGTTTCCCTAAAGGAACATCAACAGAGTTAGCCCATCCCATCATCACGAATGGCAGTGTTTCCATAAGCATGACTGCTGTAGATAATGTGGTTCTGCTCACTTCTGCCATTATTTTTCATTAGTTTGGACTTGCTGGTTTGTTTTCAGTGATACAGTACCACTTCACCTGTGTTAGTTAAGTTTTGCTGAGCAAAGAAGGTTTGTTTGAATTTCTTAGCAGCGTATGCGTTCAGTTGCATAGGACACAAGCACAGACATCCAGCACAAGCACTCTTCCTCTCGCTATACTTTTCTGGCATCCTCTCTATGCAGCTCGTGACTTGCAGACATATCAAAGCAGCTGAGAGGAAAACAGTTCGAGTATGGCCACTTCCCATCTACCCCAAGTGATAAAAAACTCACATGGAGTTTCCAAATTTGTCTCCAAAATTTCCACATGAAAGAAGTTCATTTTAAGAGAAGGTATTTTTAACCAGCACGCTTGGACTGAAGTGATTCTGGAAAGCCAGGGCAGGCTGCCTTTCACAGGTTTCCGCTATGGGACTGAGCATGGGGCCTCATTCCCTTTACGACATTGCTGCAGCCTTCCACTGCCAAGTAATTTTGGTGGGACTGTAACCAGGATTTGATCAGGCTCAAACAGGTAGGGGAGCTCGTTCAATTTGGGGAGAAGTGCAACAACAGGACTAACAGACACAGCAACTTGACCTTGGTTCCCAAGCACTGTGTGCAAATAACACAGTCCAGTGTCTACTCAGACCTACCAAGCTCATTTTTAATGAGACTATTCAGGGTAGAGCAATGATTTATGGCAATAAATCATAACTGATCTGCAAAGAAGATTAAACACCCCCCCTCTTTTTTTTAATCAGCTATAGCTAGAAACAAGGAATTAGTACTTCTTTCAGACAGAAGGATTATGAAAGTGTCCTGACTGTACCACAGGAAGACAGAAAGTATGAAGAAACCCAAGAGAGATGAAGAAATTTAAGACAATGTAGAAAACATGATCATCACTGGGCAATCGATGATCGATGGGGTTATGTCCTTGAATCATTTGCAGAATGATGTCTTGCCCAGAAAATTCCCAATGGCAACATCTCTGCAGATACCATTTTAATTCCATTTATGTCTTGGGAGTTTTTATACCATGCATCTACTGCTGCACACTATAAACTCAAATTTGCTGCACTGAACCACAAAAGTGATGCAGAACAATTTGAGAGAGAGTCCAAATCAGAATGGAATCTCTGACATCAAATTGTTACTAATGTTAGACTTGAAAGGCAACTTAAGGTGCCTGCTAACATTTATACAACTTGTTTCATATCATTAGCACCATGAAGAAGTCTTTTTCTAAACAGCAGCTATTAGAAAATGTTTAAGCCACAGTAAGAAGCTCTAGCATACACTGTGGCATTTGGAGGCACCAGAGTTTAAAGAAAAAATAATTAGGAGGAAGAGAGATACTTTCTGGCCAAGATAACAAATCCACTGCAAATGGCTTCATAAACTGCTTCTATTAGCACTGAATGGACAGGAAGTAAGCTGCTATAATTGGGCTTCTGCATTTATACCTCAGTGATGGGAACGGGCTGGATTGGTGCTATTCAGGTGTCTTTAACATGGAAATCCATGTCCAGTTTGTGCTCAGTTTGCAACCTGAAGTCAATCTTCAGAATCAAAAGTGAGAAGTTTGGAACAACAAGAAAAAAACCAACAAAAATAAAAATGGGGCACTGCATTTCCATTGATATTTACCCCGTTCAGCTTCACTGGCATTTGCTACACAACTGAAGCAGGCCAAATGGCTGTTTACACAGAAAAAACTTAGTGTAGTTTATAATACATATTAAGCCTACTACAAGGTGAGAGAAATAGCACTCTTGATTACATTAGCAATTACACTGGTCTAGCTGCCCTGATGGCTGACCTCTGGGAGGGGATAAAGAGGAAAATCAAAGCCAAACTGCCCTACATCTTTAAAAAGTCACAGCCCATTGTACTACAGCTAGAAGTCCATGACATCTTCCTTAAAATAATTTATATTTTAAGTCAGCTTTAATGCAGTATGTCAGTCATGCAGAGAAGCTGTGAAGAACTGGAAAGGGGCAATATCCCATAGGGATACCTTCTGTAATTTGGGGAAGAAGGAACACAGACCTCTGACCCGTCTATTGACTGTGGACCTGAAGTGACCTCCTTGCACAAACAATGCAAACATGCCATTTAACTGTCAGAGACAAACAAGTACCACGCTTATCACCATAAATTCACTCCAAACTTCCTCTTTGAAGACTACTACAGTTGGGGTTAAAGCAAAAAAAAAAAAAAAAAGGAGGAAATCTCTTCCTTCAACTTAAAGCTGTGCATTTCCCTCCCCCAAAAGAGGCTCATTTAAGTGCAGGAAACATTTCTATATCAAGTCTTCCTTGGCTTTATTTTGAGGTTTTTTGAGCTGGTTTGCTCTTTGCTGCCCCCCTCCCCCCCCACTTTTTCTTTCATTAAAGAAGAATAAAAAAGCTGTAAAAAAAAAAAACCAGGGACAAAGACAACCAATATTCACTATTGAGAACCTTCAAACCCAGGGAAAAAAACATACCATAGAGAGACTAACAGAGGAAGCAGATCAAAAAACTATCCAACCTAGCCAAGACCCACCACAGTCACAGCTGGAGCCTGTGTTTCTGCACCACTGACAAGACTGGGAGCGTCATTAACCACTTCTCCGCTCAGCACTGCGGCCCACGCAAGGGAAGCTACAGAGCTAAGAAAGGCCTCATGCAGGCTCCTCGCCAAACGCCGAGAAGGGATTAGGGCCTCCGGCAGCTATACTGAAGGGAAATACAATTTGAAGAGAAGCTTTCTTTACAGCTTTCCCCATTAAGCAGTGCAGAGCTGCAGATGGCCCTCTCGGCAACCGGGGTAAAGTCAGCCGCTGCCCTCTCAAGAGCAGCATTCTGGCAAGCAGTCACAGCCTTACCCCTCCACTTCTGCTGCCCAGTCGTCATGCTGATAAAAAAGGGGAGCACACGCTTTTTAAATTCGCCTCCTGAATGCCATTCGTGAGACTAGGGAAACAGCTAACAGTAGATGTGCGCATAGATTAAAAAAAAAACCCCTTGCAGTTACAAGTCAAATACAGTGCCACAACATGTATTTACAGAGGGCATCCTGCCTTGCAGCTTCAGGTCTGAGCATTTCTTCTCACAGTTTCTCCGTTTCCCCACGGGCTTGGGGGAAGAGGGCAAACTGTCTCATTTCAACCAAGCAAAGCTATTCAACTCTCTTAGGGTTTGTCTGCCTGCAAAGCTGAAAGTTGTCATGGACCACTGGCCTAAAAAAAAATTTTGAAGTACTGGGTTTATATCAGCTATTTAGAGACAAATATGCCTCACTTTTAGCTTCCTTTACCACCAAGTTTTGGGAATATGTAGGACATGGGGCTATGTCGCTGTAATAGCAGTTATGTCAGTTAAAAGAAGCAGATGCTTGCCCCACTGTGTCCTAACAGGATTTTTTATTCACTGCTCTGCTTTCCCAAGACAAATGCATCATTTCCACTAGAAATCAATGCACTTTATAGGTAAACTAATAGACACACAGCCCTCCTTCAGAGATCCTTCTAACCTGCTCGCAAGATCCGTGCTGGTAGGATTCCTCAAGCTCCTGTGCAGGCATTCATTCATTCATTCATCAATTCTTCTGAACTGCATCTTGAGATTGATTTTACAGGAAAGTTCCCAGAGGTCTCTTATGGGTTCTGCCTACACTGATGTCATGGCTATATTTAAAGAAGGAATTCCACTAAAATGGTTTATAACACGCTCTGGCAGGACAGCGTAGACAGAGCTAAATCCTATTAAGCTACTTTAGTTGTTTTCCCCCCCCTCTAGTCATCTGTCAAATGCTGGCCCTACATACAGCAGCCAACCATCAAACTAGCTTATCAAGAGTCACACTTAAAACACCAAACAAACCAAAAAAATTCAATCATCACGCACACGAGGAAGAGAAACTGGGGTAGTGTGCTGCGCCAGTAGCCTCCTGGGATCCCAGAGGGTAGAGAAGGCTGGTGATTAGCTTTTCATTACAGTTAGATTGTAACACGCTTGCACACCCCTTGACTTTATTGGCTAAAGATAAAATGACTGTTTCTTTACATGTTACTGTTGACCTGGAGTCAATACATTTTGAAAGGACGACATGGGGAATATGTGAATATGAGGCATGCTTTTTAAATAAAGATCACACTAATTGGGATGGGGGTAGCTGGGAAAACAGAGCATCATTCAGCCTTAAGTCAACATCCCACAGAGATGAGGGAAAGCAGCATTCAGTCATCTGGTCTCCTTTCCCAGTAACTTGAAAACAGGCACCACAGAGTCCTGAAAGATTTATTTCCATAAATGTTAAATGTGCACATTTAAAAGTTCCAGTTTTATAGCATTCACTCCACTAAGTCAACATGTTACTGCAACGAGATTTCAGACACAAACCTCAATTTCACAGATCCCATAAAATAACAGAAAACAATAGGCTGGAACAGACCTCTGGAGGTCACTGTAGTCCAACCTGCTGCTAGAAGTAGGGCTAATTTAATAGATGAGGTTGCTAAGAGCCTTGCCCAGGCAAGTTTCAAGTGTCTAAGGCTAGAGTTTCCCAAGCTTCCCTCAGCCCCTGCTCCAGCACTACAAAGAAAAAAGTTCATGAGTGATTGCACCAAAGTGCCATTTCCCCTTGCATCTTGTGGTTGTTGTCGCTTGTCGCTCTGAAAAGAGCTCGGTGCTGTCTTCTCCGGGTCCCTCCTTCAGGTATGTGAAGGCTGCTCACGGATCTGTCCTTTTGCCTTCTCTTCTCCAGGCTGCAGGGTCCCAAGCCTCCCAGCCTCTCTTTACAGGTCGGGCTCTAACCATCTCAGTGGCCTTCCTCTAGGCACGCTCCAGCTAGTCAACACATCTCTCCTGCACTGAGGGCCCCAAATCATTATGCAGTTCTACAGCATTTAAGCTGGCATGCAGAACTGGAGGAGAGCCTATGCACGTGAAATGGCCGATGACCCCATTTTAGGGCTATTTTCAGCTTGCTTAGAGGGCTAGGCAAAGCACAAACCTTCAGAGCTCCAGTTTGCCTCCAGCTGCACGACCTACCCCACCTGATACAATTACGAAGAACCAAAAGGTGACAGATCTCCGCGACGCTGAACAGCACGGACAGTCGCTCTGTGGGCGTGAGAAATGCAGCAAGTACCATTTGAGACCGAGTGAGAGACTCAACAGCATGGATGTTATTCCTCAAAACAACAAAATGAGACAGCTGAGGGGGTAGGAAAGGAGAGGTAAGGAAGGAAAAAAAAGCAGCAATAGAGAAGTTACATGCTTCAGACTGAAAACAGGGTACCTCGGGAGTTATTCGGTGAGCCCAACTGCATGGATGCTCGTGCTTCCCATTGGCTGCCGCCTTCCAGAGCTGCACAGCAACGAGCCTGGGAGGTGGGAGGCTGCCAGCACGCATGAGAGCTCCCTGCTCAACCCCTCCTCCGCATCCCCACAGCCCAGCCTGACAAGCACTGATCCTGCTCCAGCTCTCCAGCTAATCGCAGTATTGATGGCTCTTCCCCCACCAGAGGTCAATCAGGGAGAGACAGCCAGAGCAGGCAGGACCTCAGTTAAACAAATGACAGGGTCGATACAGAGCAGCCACACCAGGTTATTTCAACAAAAGCAGGGTAGGACAATCCCATGTTCTACCTCAGTCCACAGCTCAGGTTTTCCTTAGCCAGCAGGAAGACGTACTGCAGAAATAAGGGTGGGGTGGAGGGGAAGGGGTAAGATGTGCAGTTGTGCTCATGTCTGACAGGTCAGAGAAGTGCTGACACCCAAAAGGTATTAATACTCCTCAAAGGCAGCACTGCACAGCATGAGTGCTGCTCTTGTAGGTGTTTCACTCCATTAATTTAGGAAAGGGAGAGAGGAAATGGTCACAACAGAGAAAGCTACCCAGCCTCAGCTTCCCTATAAAAGGGGTTCCAATCCCAGTGCCCTAGACAACATCGACATTTACAAAAGGAGATCAGAGCTTCTTGCAGAAGGAAAAGCAGGAGAGAGTATGGCATAATGTGGAAAAGCAACCGATGCAGCTGTTGGGCTTACCATCACCGCAGCCACAAAACAAATCATGAAGTGTGCTATGGATGTGGAGGAGGAAAACTAGTTCTAGTGCCTGAGCACGACAGCTCACAGCAGGAGAGATTGTTACAGCTTTCCTCTAGCACAACCACCTAAACCAAAACAACATTAGATGTGAGTAAAAATTAATCCCCAACAGACACAAAAAAAAAGGTTGCAATTGGACAAAGAACTCAAATGCAATGGTTTGCAGGCTCTAGCACAAGAAAGGTCTGGAATTTTTTCTGCCCAGACCCAAAATCATTATCTCCCAGAAGTACTTAGAGCTAAGCAAAGGACACTCTGAACTCCTCTGCCCCACTTCCCAGTATGCGCAGGAGAAGCTCATCTTCTGAGCAGTCATTACCAATCAGGTGCATCTTCACAGACAGCACCTGGTCACACAGTGCTGACTCTCAGCTTGGAAAAGCAGAATTAACAGAATGAAGAAGGCTGAAAACTGAAAACAAAACAAACAGCAAAACAGCCTAACTTCTATCATTTTTCAAAGAAAGCAAATCAAAGTTCTCTGTTGTTACAGTCCCGAATTGGCCACTGAAAACAAAACCAAAGACCATGGCAAGGTCTTAGGGCAGCACAGTGAACACACAGAGAGCATGACAAGTTAATGCTGGCTACTACTGAGGCCCATACAAGATCCCAAGTAAGCTACAAGTGTGTGGAGGGGGAAGATGACAGAATTTTGGGACAGGGAGAAGGTATTTTAGAACATACACACATACAACTCCTCTAGCATTTTCAATGGTCCAGCTGCTACAAATCTCAGGAGTCCATCACATACAACACTGTCACCTTCACCTCTTCACTGGCAAAGTGTGTTAGAGGGTACAGAAGCTTTAGCATCTCTCCCTTTTGCCATCACACAACTGTAATTACAGCAATTGTTTATGCAGCCTGTAACAGTTACCTGCTTCACACTGTTTCTAAGCCAAAAGTCAAACCACTGCAGAAACAACTGTGTTTTATGTCACTGCCTCTCCTAAATTGCCTGCCCCTCAGCTGATCAAACTGCACTGAAGCAGATGAGAGGCACTAGCATGAAGTCAAATAGATAAGCTTGGCTCCTGATGACCAAACTCTGCACTGAATGGGAGGCCCTGAAGCAATCCGTGCTGCCAGCTCTGTTGGGGACAGAGCAAAGAACAGATTTAATATCTTAAAGACAAAACCCACAGATTCCCTGCATGCACACATACACACACACATTTCTGCTATGGTCATCTCAAATAGGGAAAAATCTCCAAGAAATACAGCACCTTCCCCATACACTTTCTTGACAGAGAGAAGTGGTTGATTCTGCCAGCATACCCAGTAAAAAATTTTTTTAAAGTTTTTAGGGACTAAGAGCACAAATTCATTTGAAAAATCTGTCACGTCTTTTTTTAGTTCCCTTGAGTTATATACAGCAAAACTAGTTGTGGAGACATTTGACAAGCAGACAGCTAAAGATTAGATTTCTTCATTACTCAGCAGTAGCCAAAAAGGTTCGTAATCATTTATATGGGCATAGTTCTCAAGCTTATAAATTACTGTTATTTCTGCATCAACTTGCTTTTACCTCAACAACAACAACAAAAAAAAGATGTAGAAAGCATAGTTTTAACAAGTGAGACCTCCCCAGTATTGACAAAGTACTACTTTCCCCATTAACAGCTGCCACTATATATGAACATGTCAGAGATTCCCCCCCCCTTCTCCAGCATCACTTCTGTATGTTTAGCAACAGAAGAAAAACAAGAACACCGACATGAAAAGGTTGTGACAATTCAGCACTGCATGGTAGGCTGGCTCTCACTGGGCTCAAGCAATCACCCAACATGCCACTGGTATGGTCTCCAAGCTATAGGCAATGCCAGACTTTTACTAAAACAGAGCCAGCAAAAGAAGGAAAAAGCAGGCAGCACAGCTGCTTCTAAAGCTTGTTATTTACCCCATCCGCAGGGGGAAGATATCAAGATTTTCCTCTGTTTTCCTCTCATCTTACAAAAAGGCTGTCCCTGTGTCCTGAACTGAGAGTCTGTCTTTGACATCCACTACACAAATATTAAGATGTGTTGTTTAAGTAAGCTATCCAGAGGTCATCATCTATCCAACCTGACCCGCTAGAGCAATGAAGCGCAGCAGACAACTCCACCCTAATGAGCAAGGCTATTTTTGCTGCTGCGCTTGAGGATCAAAGCTTTTCCCTAAAAAGCTATGATCCCAGGGGCTAAGACCACTTTGGTAACAGCTAAGATGGAAGGAAAATGCTCTACTTTCAGGATACTTAAGCAAACACCAAGTTCAGGGTAACAAGCACCACGCAAGCTATGTGTTAAACTAGCATCATTGATGGCAAACCAGCAAGAATGTTCTATTAAAAACCTGTAACTAAATCAAGGAATTCTAATATTCATAACTGAACTTAAAAGCACTACCCTCTGGGATACTAGCGAATTTCCCCTCAAAGACTGCTCACTTCATTGACAGTCATGTTGCTTTTCATAATCTTGTCCACAAATTCAATCAAACTCCAGATAAAATCTAATCAAGTTGGACAAGCTGAATTGCAAGGGCTGTCTTTTCAAGTCCTTTAACGGGAGGTCAGCTCAAAATAAGCCTCTGACGTCCCAGGACTCGAGCAGGCTTATTTCATGTAGTTCATTGCTGTAGGCACCAAAAATCATCTTAACTCCCCAAACTATTTTTAATAGTCTAGTGTAGCATTTGATCTCTAGACAAGCTAGGTTCAGGCTTGTGTCCTTTTTGCTCATATCCTTAGTGATTTCTCCAGGCACAAAAATGGCTCTCCTAGATATAGGAAAGACCTGCTATTCACAGAACTCCATTACTATAATCGTTCCTCAACTTAAGTTTGTCCCTCTGGAAAATACGACCATCCCTGAGAACTACTGCTAGTCTGAAGATAGCGACCATTCTAAAGCAAATATAAAAGCACCTACAGATTGCCAGGGCAAAGCATTTACATTTAGGAAGACCTCATCAT
Source organism: Pelecanus crispus (assembly GCF_030463565.1). NCBI lineage: Eukaryota > Metazoa > Chordata > Aves > Pelecaniformes > Pelecanidae > Pelecanus > Pelecanus crispus. The sequence goes on along the minus strand of NC_134653.1, from coordinate 5,762,645 downwards.
TCACATTTAAGACATGTTGGTCACTTCAGTCTGTCCTTCAGAGACAGACACGCTTTTTCTTTTCTTCTCCCCCCCAACTGAAAAGACAAGCTTTAAGCCATAGCCAAGACCCAGGTTCTTTGGCTACTCCCTAGCAAACAGGCATTAGGAAAAATTTACTCCCACAACAATCCAACAAGAGAAGAGGCCCTTTTATATTTATGCGCTTCCGACTAAAGCATTCAAAAGTATCAACATAGCTTATGATCTTTAAAAATAAAGCAATTCTTTTGAATATTGACCTGTATGCTGATATTGTAACAAAAACTATTTATGAGGTTCTCGGTTCTAAACTTAAAGTTTCACCCAGGGAGCCAAGGAATAACAACATTAACATTTAAGTACCATACATGACCAATGTGACATTGCAAACCAATTAGACTAGTGTTAAAGCATGTCCAGCCATATCCCATGCGTGGTGATTATCTGACTGCTGTTCTCCTGTTCACCAAGCATGTAGAAGTCTTTATTCAGACTAACAGTTCTGATGCAGATTCGAGGTAACTCTTTCTATGGAAGGGGGGTGGGAGGGGAAGTTTTATAACCATATTAGTCACGAATTTTACTGTAACTCAAATCTTACAAGAATAATACCACTGTTTCCCAGCATCATACCTCCATAGATAACAAGACAGCGAATGCTCCCAATAGCCAAATTCCTAACATTTCCAAAGTAATTATTTCTAAGCTACTGAACAGATAAACAGAACTAACAAGTTTCCAGCCAGCAAGCCACTCCCATCTTCCTCTTGTTCAGCATGTGTAGCTCAGGTCATTTCCGATTTCGATTCCAGCAGGAAGAGCTATTTCAACCACAGCACAGAAATAAGATGCCCAGAAGCCCAGACTCACTGACTCTGCACTGCATTAAAAAAGCACTTGGAAAAAAGGCTACTGATTAAAGGAAGGGTGCTGTTATCTCCAACACACCAAACATCTGAAAGGATGTTCCCTCCCAGACACTTCAATGTATGAAGTTCAGTTCCTTTCCTTTTTTTTTTGTTAAATAAAGTCTTTATAAAACAAAAGAAAGTGTTTGTTCATTTGACTGTTTATCCAGCCAGCTTCAAAATTAAAATATTCCTGCCCTGTCTCCACTCACCAGGGACCAACCTGGAGTATCTCCAATATTTTACATATCAATACTTCTTTCTAGAAACTAAGCTCTAGGGAGAATGAAGAAGTGAAGAAGCTCAAGCATATTTATCAGGCTTGACACTTTCTATCGGTATGCAGCACTAGAAAACAATTTCCCTGATAAATGGATGGGCCTGAACTAGTCACACAGCCCTGTATCTTGCTTTCAAGCTCATTACTCTTTTAAAGAGGTACAGCTCTGCAAAAGGCTTCAAAATGCAGATAGACTTGCAACACAGGAGCTTGCAGGGAAGGTGGGGACTGTACCTACGCAGCTGAACTGCAGGAGTCTAGTGAAGACAGTCATTTGTCTTACTGCTTGCCCAGTTGTAAAGTGGCATTATACCACCACCTTAGACACCCAACGTCAACGTAATATGGCTCTGTGTGATTTCACAGGTTATGTCCGAAGCTTTAATGCACTTTGGTGAGGAGGAGATGCACATGTACCACCCAATGAGAGCATCAACGCACACAATAATCTACTGCTGTAGAAGTGAAAAATTGATCAACCACTCACGTGGCAACAAGAACAGCTCAAGACAGTTCAAGTGATAGAGAGTATGGTCTTAAGGGCAGAGAGAAACAAAGAGAGAATAAGCTCTGAAAAGGATGGGTTCCTTTAACAGAAATATTCCCTGCTCAGCTACAATTCTGCAGGTCACAAAGTAACCAGAAATGAAATGTGATTACAGACCCCTTTCACTAGTGGTACAGTGGTTTGTTCTATCGCTTTCAGCATTGTTTCCGACTCCAAACCAGAAAGAAGCCATAAAGGGCAGGAAACAGCTAATCTATGAGCCAAACCCAGAAGTGTGTTTTTTCCATGATGGGTTGTTTTTTTTTTTAAAAAAAAAAAAAAAAAAAAAAAGGCCATGGTTTAGAAAAACCTATGGGGTCACATGAAGAAAGAAGTCAGCCAGGAACCTTTTATTTGGCTCCTGAATTCTGCTTATTGATTCAATACCCGAAAATATTCCAAAAGGGATATTCAACACAAAGCCTGTGCGTCCTGAACTTTTCCACCCAACTCTCTTAGTGCTGAAGCATAGGTACTTTGGTCCTGCCCCAGTTTAATGCCAGACCAAGGTTACAACAACTCATCTGACAAGAAGAAACAGTGTTTTACGCCTGGCTCGGGCACTTAGTCTGGTTCACTGGGCAGCCGTTCAAATACCCTGGCCTCTAGTTAGCAGGCCTGCCTCTTTTCGCACCAGGGCTAGTTACACTATAACTTGAGTCAGACATACCTGTGTGCTGGTGTTGAAACCTGTTTTCAGCCAGGTCAGTTCCTTGATTTCATCACTGAGCAGCCCGAGGGTACAGTGTTCCAGTCACCTTCCTGGACCAGGACCTCAGGAGCCACAAACTTCCACTTCAGACAGGTATGATTAAAGGGTCTGAAGCTGCAAACTTTATTAGGGACGGAAGAATCGCATCAATTTTAGGATTCCCCACGCAGGCCCTTGGGTGTAGGTTCCATTTACACAAAGGCACAATGTTGAAACCACATTTTTGCACTATTTCTGCACTCCAGGCCTTGCCTGAAGAGGTCTAGCGCAGACAAACATCCATGTTCACAGGCCAAATCTAATTTTGAATCATGCTTAGTATGTTAGAATACAGTACTATCAATTCTTTTTATCTTTTACAGAAATATTGTCCAGCAAGGAAATCACATATATTTATTCCAAATGTGTGCTGGAAGCAGTTTCACCAACGCACACAGGTCTTAGCACTGCAGTGATACAGCAGTGCCATTCCACAGGAGTTCAGGAGCAAAAAAAGTCTTTGACACCATTAAAAAAAAATAATCTGGCTTTCCAAGGCTGCAGCTCAGGGCCAAGTTTTGTGCAAGACTTCTACAGAAGAAAAAGCTAATAAGGAGACTTTGAGCACACAGCTACTGATAACGCTAGAAAGCACTGGTCAGAACCTTGCCCCCCATAAACCACCCCTCCCTCTAAACACAGCTTAGCATTGCAGCTTGCGCACTCCTGCACAGCATTTACCACAACCTTCTTTGGAGATCTGCACTAACTTTTATTTACTTTTTGCTTTACTTTCACTGGCAAATAATTGAGTACGTACTACTTCAGGCTTCTAGGTGGTTTAGGACTTGCCAGCAATGGCACGCTCCACCCTTCCTGTTTGCAGCACAGCTGCCTTCCAGTGCATTCAAACCGAGCACGCAGTTGCAGAACCTAGACATCCAGCTCAGCCACGAGCAGGGGTTACCTGTGCACAGCGCATTATCACTTTCTCCTGTGCATTATGCAAGAGCGATCGCCAGCATGCATTTCAAAATCAGTCACGGCCTGCCTAGCAGAATCGATTTGTGGATGTTTAAAAAAGGTCTGCCACCCTGTAGGGAAATGGACTCATTCTTCAAACATTCAGATAGCAACTACAAGCCACGCAAAGTTTGGATTTCCATGGACTTTTACAATATAAAGGTGGCTTTTTTTTGTTGTTTTTAACCAACTTCAAAACTTCTGTCCAACTTGCAAGGGAAGTGACAATAGTAAGTTTTCTCTTGGATCCTTTGAGCATATCTAAGCACCTGCACGTTGCAAAAAAGATTTTAACAAAAGACAAAAACACACCCACGCAGGACTTGAGAATACCCTGTTTTTCTGGGTTATTAGAAAGAACAGTCCTTCCAAACACAGCACAAGGGAGGAAGCATTTTGTAATGCTTCACAGTTCCCAGAACAACGAGTGACCTCTTCTAGCACTAACTGCAGTCTGTGTGCTGCATGCTTGGGCACCATCAAATACTTCTGCAATTTACAGATGCAAAAGAGGAAGCGGTGACACTTCAGGCAGCCAAAGCTTTCCTATTAAGTCCAGGATTGAAAAATGTGCAAGACAGCAGAATTGTAAGTCACTCGGTCATAATTTTAGCAGGAAACACCCTGCTCTTATCAGCACTGCTTCAAGTCACCCCTGTTATGCTAATCCAGTAACTTGCGAACACTAAAGCGCCCTTGATAGAGAGGGCCATTGTCAAAAAATAAGTCCTTCGGCATTTGTTTTTGTAGCAGCTACATCTGGGGAAGAAATTACTGCAAAGCATCTACCTCTCAGCAGAGCCCTACTTGGATCAGTTTTAGAGGCAGAAATGCAAACACCATATGCTCTGTTGAAGCTTTAGCTGCTTAGAGCTTCCTAGATCCATGCCTTGTCAGTATGTGCCACCCTACCCCAGCCCTCTGTGCTAACGGAACCGTGTGTGTCACTCAGACGCAGCCACTGAGCATGCTTTATTACTTGGGACTGCTGCTCCGAAGCTGGGCCTGGAGTACCAGTGTCAGCACCGAGATAACAGCAAACAGGTCCCCTGTTGCTATTGTCACACCTCAGCCACCTGCTGATAACCGCAGAGAGGCAAGCCATCATCCCAACATGCCTTCATCTGGCAACGCTGTTCTTTTAGGACCATTCAATGCATGATTTACATACTGTTACTGATGCAGAGGTGCACTAAATGCCAACTTTTGTCTAGGAAAACAAGTGATCCCCACAAGCTAAAAGCAAAATTTGTGCCTTTTATAAAGGCACTGACTGTGGATTGGTTTCCCCACTTGTGACCAACTTACCCTTTGCAATCTTTCACTTCGTATTTCATTGGGAAATTTAAGCTACTTTGGCCACTTGCTGTTGATACAGAGACTTTCGCCATTTCTTTACCCACTAAAAGGCTCACCACTCATCTCACCACCGCACGTCTGCATTTTGAAAGCATTGCATCCTCCCATCAACAGACAGTCTCACCAGTTAGCAGCTCTGTGCCTTTGATCTTGAAAACCTTGAAGACACCGAAGCCTTCTTCCAGATAGCAGCGGCAATACTACTCACTAAGGACAAAATTGTAAAGAAGTGGAAGAAGGAAGTACATTTTCTTTCACATCCTAAATTGGCTGATAGTTCCCCCCTCACAGTGTAACCCTGAGCCATGCCTCTCACTGACTGCTTTTTCTTTTGTCTCTAGCTACATATACCATAATTACTGTATTTACTGTATATTTCCATATCTTCTCAATGGTAACTTTAGATTAATAACTAATGCTTGAGATGAACCCTTTCTATCCATGGAGAATCACAAGCCAGAAGCACTACAGCTGAAGAGCTTAACAGGTCAAGTCCAAGGTGTTGCACAGCCACCCGATAAACCTCAAGGGAAAGGCTTCTGCACTCAAAACAGCTGCTGTGAACACACCCCCATCACAGCATCTGCATCTGGCACATGAGTAAGAGCAGCCGCTGAGCAGGACTCAACAAGCCGTCACACCAGCACCAGCTGAAGAGCCAGGCTGCAGTGCTTCCTGCTCACCAGGTCCTCATGTGATCATGCAAGGGACTTTTAACTTCTAACCACAAACCAGGCTCTTCTCCAACATCTTCAGAACTACTGACTGGCAGAAGAATGGCAGATTTTGAATTACAGTGTCTTCCAGAAAGAAAACCCAGGAGCACAGACTCTTCACTGTGCTGTTTTGTTTTTCACCTCACATCTGAGGTTAGAAACACAACCCCCTGACGTTCAAACTGGAAGTACGAGGAGGGATCCAGCAAAGGAAGAAGAAATCCAATGGACAACAGCCAGCTGCCTCGTCCACTTACTATTATGCACTCGTATACTGCAGCACTTTGAAGCAATACGGAGTCAGGATAGATTCCTGGCCTGACAACTCTTGGAAAGGACTATTTAACCCAGCCTCCCGTACAGCATTCAGGCCACGGCCATTGACAGCCAAGCAGTGAGCCATTCCTGCTATGAACCATCCTTGTGGGTCCTCTGACCTTCTGCCTGGCAAGCCATCCAACACGCACCTTGTGGTGCTTTACAATGACTTCAGTATGTTTGCAACGTCACCAAGGTTGGCCACTTCCACTAAACCTCAACAACAAAAAAGCATTTACCAGTCCTCCAGGGAGTGCTTACAGAAACTTAAAAAAAAAAAATGGGCTATTTAAAAACAGCTGTTAGGACTGCCACCAGATCAGCATTCTCAAGTTCGAAGTTCCCCAGTGCTGAATGCAGAAATACATGATCTCACCTTTTCTGGCTGTTGTGGTTCCTGAAACACATTTTCAGATCCACACCAGGAACTGGTGCTTAGTTACTTATTTGCTATTTGCCAACCATCTCCTGCTTGTTTACTTTTAATTCAGTGTCTTTCAGTTCACTACCGCGACTGGATGGACTTTCAGCCAGCTACCTCAACTGGTGAATCACGTTCCTTAGCTTTATAATAACCTTCAGTGTTAATACCTACATTTATCTTCATCGTTAACTTTGCATTTCAAAATAACTCTTCTGAAGCACCAAGTATCTTGTTAGCTGTGCACATCAGCAATTTGCCTATTTGGAACTTTATCACAAAGTGGGATTCACCAATTCATAAGCAGAAATCCCCCCAGGCTGTTATATGAACTCTCCTATAAAAAAATGCCACAGAAGGGAGCCAGGTGGATCTTTTTGCATTTGAGTAGTTTTATACACATTTTTAGCCAGGTTGCACCAGACATTTCAATTTGCACTTGAAATCTCCCAATTCTTCTTTCTACTCTTTATAGACAGGTATTTTAAGCCACATTTGTGAACTTATTTTCAGAGAGTATCCTAATCAGGAGCAAAGAGAAGTGAAAACTATAAGCTCCAGTATAGGATTCCTATCATCTCTTACTGAAGCTTATTCTCTAATCAAGTGAGGCTGGCAGAGCTCACTAAGTACAGGACCAGCAGTATAAATACATTCATTGCAGATTCTCTGAAGCTAGAAAGACGAGAGCCATGCCCTTCTTAGCTCTATCACCTCTTTTGTATCACCACTAGTCATCACGATCCCTTGCTACAAACTCAACTCAGCTCACTAAAAACACCATCAACAAGAAAAGTAGTTTGGGCAGCAATACAGAACTAGATCCACTCCAATCAACCACATTAGATTAGCGAGGAACATTATCTGACTCCCAACCTATACAGAAAACTGGATCTTTGACAAGAGACTTTTCACAGCACTTACAGGCTGGCAGCAGTTGCCTGGAATTCTTCACCCTTTTAGCAGGTGTTAAAGCCTCTGGGAAAGAGCCAAGCAGTACTTTTGACTCACTGAAGCAATCAAACCATTCGTTGCATCACCCAAACACTGCAAAAAGTGAGAGCAATCCACTAGAAAAAAGTTTTGAGCAGCCCCAAGATAAGATACCCTGAAGCCACAGAGCAAATATCTGCAATAACTCTCGTGTCTTCATGTGGCTTTTTATTGAATGAAAGCAAGTGGTGCACAAACCGCAGAACAAAGTAGAGCAGGGCATCTGCTCACACACTCTTACAAAGCATTCAATAACTGTTCTCACTTAACTCTACGCAGCATAAAACCCACCATGACACCTCTGGCAGTAACCGTGTGCAAGTAAAGTCGCTCTCTTTCCTTTATGGGTCTGCAGAAGAACATCACAAGACACCGTTAGTCTTCACTGCAGAAGAAGCTAAAGAGAGAAGCTTTTGATTTTGCTAGTTCTTCCCATCATCTTTAACAATAAAACAGCTCAAGTTTTTACTAAAAAGAGAAAGCAAGCTTGAATGTGTATTGAGAAAGCATTTTAATTTAACTCTACAGACAGTACTAGTAGAAAAAATGCAGTACTTTGTAGCATACAAACTTTACCCTCTCCAGACTTGGGGGTAAGGGTGTCCTTGATGGGGGAGTGGAAAGGAGGAAGGTGGGAAGAGAGATGGCTACAGTATGTCCCTGGTGCCTTCAGGGTTTTAATCACATTAGCTGAGACAAGGCAACCTGCCGCACTCGCGCCTTGAGATCAGTAACAGGGTCTCTGTAGGGTTTACCTTGGTTTGCTAACAACATAGATTCACCTTCTTAAGGCCTTGTTGCATTAGTTTAAGGACACACCTCATGCTACACACGTGCATGGGTGCCCTTTCTCCTCCCTTGTTCTCCCGGTGACACACCCCTAGGTGCCACGCAGCATGCGAAGCAAGATGCTGCTCTCTGCACAAATGTCACTGCATTTACCCTTCTTTGCTCCATGTTAATAAGGGCATTTACATGAAGGGATACTTCCTTCCTAAATTCTTTGTGCCCTCCATCCTTACTAGGCACCATAATCCTGTTTACGACATACTGGTTGCTATGGAAGTGATTATATGGTCACTGGATTATACCTTCAGGTGGAAAACGTGTGAGTGAAGGAACATGAGCAGGTTTTTGCATGCATTTAAAGACACGATAGTGCAATCCCCACGTAATGACTAGGAGCTTTAACAGCAGCTTCTGGAGGCAGAATCTGACCACAAGGAACAGCATAGCATCAAGTTTTCATTTGGTTTTCTCCAAAAAATCAGATGTTTCATTTTCCTGTCACTGGCTCCCAGTATTTAATTTTAGACAGTGCCCTACAGCTGAACAGTACAGTCCCAGCCACTTTCCCAGAACACTGAAAATTTTTCTGTGCTCAAAACACTATCTCCTTAGTCCAAAGATCAGGGTGAAACAAGTGACAAGATCATACAACCAAGCTCCACAACTCTAACTGCCCTTTTGTTGATTACCGTCTTTTATAGAGCAAGGATTCAGAGAGCAGAAGCAAGAGAGACAGACCGTCTCAGATCTGACACGCTCGGTGAGACGCATGACTAACCCAGCTTGAGCTAGCAGGGCAGGACAGCATACGTGCCTGGAATGCGTAACCCCACTTGGCAGCCTGTTTACCAGGGGCACAACGTAGGGGGTTATCTGGGTGCTGCCGGGAAGTTAAATACATGACAGCTAAGAGTGCAGCGTAAGTAGTCTAAAGACCCCATTCCTTGCAAGCAGCTGGGAATCAAACAAGACACTTTCTTACCTACTGAGACCACACTCAGCAGCACTGGAGGAGCTTTAGATCTTTAAAGCCGGGATTGTACAAGGAGACAGCACCCTAAGTACAGCATTGATGCTCACATGCAGTGGCTAGCACCACTCCCCCAACTGATGGTATGTATGCATGCATCACTGAACTCTTCCTGGCCTACAGCACATTTTCAGCCATCACAACACTTATCTAGATCAGGCGATACAGAAATACTGTAGGAGAACCCAAAGAGCCATTGCACAATCCAAACTACAGCCACACCAAGAACAAGATTCTTATCCCAGTATAGTTAATGTTTTGACTACAAGACGACTATATAGCTTGCAGTTGACATCAAACTTTGCACTGTGCAATACCTCCTTACTGCAGCATTAGAACAACGCTGCAGTTCCGTTTCACGTGTGCCCTGTTCTAACAGAAAAAATATCCCTCACTGAGAATAAAGCTGAGGACTACACTACTGAGCTTCTGAGTTTCCAGAAGCTCTCAGCCCTGTTTACAGTTAGCCTATGTTCATAGCACAGGGGAGAGACTGTGCACTGACCAAGGTGTGAGCGCAGCTACACAGAAAATACTCAGGATCTCTCTTTTCCCAGGAGAAGTGACCAGTGACTTGTCAGAAGGCAACAGCATGTCAAAGGCTAGTTGAGTACATCCCCAAGGATGAAAGTCTTGTAGGACTAGTTTTAGTATCAAAGAAGTGGTGGTGTATGTGTTTGTGAGTAGGAAGTAAAGAACTAAATTGCCGGTGGATCCCATCTGAAGGCACAGGTGTTAGAAAGCAAGCTCAGCATTCACTACATCAGACATCAAGCGGCAAATTTCACTTTCGAAGGGAAAAGAAATACAGACATGCCTGGTTTGAACTCAAACCTTGATGAACATTCAAGGCCTATCCTTGAAACTGGTTCTTTCTTAGGAACCTTATATTTCATTTATTGCATCAAATAATCAAGATCACTGTTACTGAAGCTAGCACAAGTAAACCAAACCTAATAATTAAGTTAGTGCTGAAAGTCCTGCCCATAGGTTATACCTGCAGAACTACATTTCACCTGTTGGATATGCCACTGCTGTGGTACAGGAAGCGTATCTGCTCCCAGACCAAAGTATAGCTGACATCAGCAGAAGATGATTCAGATCTGCCCACCAAACACACCTGGATCTGCGGTCCTCTTCAGCACTGGGAACACAGGCAGAAGACGTAATAGCTAGCAAATAGCTATTAAATATATTTAGGAGCAGTAATAAGACAAGCAGCAGTCTCTCAGCGCAACATTTTCTTGAGAATAAAATCAACAGCAATGAAATACTATAGCAGCCAACTGAATTTTAATAGCTGCAACAAAATCCACATAAACACCAAAAAGGTTGAAAGGGCACTGGAGTGAGACTCACATGTTACCCAGCAAGCAGTTGCCTCAGTAAGAATTTCAGACTTAAGATACAAGTACACGAACAAGAAGAATTAACACGCCAAGGGGGGATTAGGGTAACAAGATCCCCATACTTCCTCATCATCTTCTGCTGGGGGAGGAGGCAAGTTCACAGCTTGTCCCTTCCTCCTTCTCCCATAACCTCCACATTGCCCGAGGCGAAAGCTAAGCTGCACTAATAAAAACAGCAGAGCTAGCATAAACTGTCCAACCTTGTTATTTACACCTCAGCAGAACACTCCCAGCATCTACTATCATTCACACGGCTTCTCCAAGAGCCGCCTACTAACACACAGGCATTGGACACACGTCCCAGAGTACTGCTTGTCCACACAGAGAATTTTGTCAACAGCACTTGGACATATTTTATATTCATCACCTCTACTCTACCCTTTAATATTAAAGCATTTTAAATGCTTTTGAAGAGCTTGTGTTTGAAGAGATTTTAACTTGCAGCAGGTCAAGCTGAAAAATGCTTGAAAAACAACCCCTGCGGTGATCAAGAGGTTTACTGTTAGAGCACTCAACCTGCCCCAGAACATGGTCTCCGAGACCAGCCAAGAACTTTACCAGGATCTTTACCTGGTTGTACTTATGAGAATGAAAGGCTATTTTAACCTTGTAAATTTGTTGCTCCCACTAATTTGTCTACTTGGGTCATTTCAACACCTGTTGTTTAACCTACAAGAATTTTGGATATATACATGTATAAGGAACAGCCAGTGGTCCAGCATATTTGACCTCAGAGACCAGGGATGAAACCATGTCCTGCCCAAGCTCTATACACTACTCAGTTCTGGAAGCCAACAATAACTCAGACTGCATGGGGAGAGGATGAGAAGGACAAACAGAAGACATCGGTCACATTTTGAAATACTAAAAGGCACACAGGAAGCACTGTACAGTGCTTTTAAAATAGCACTCTCATCCAAAGTAAAGACTTCTGTTTAGCTACAGGAGAAGTGTCAAGCATATCATTCCATCCTCACTGGATGTGCTATCTGTGCTTTCCACTAAATCCAGACAGAAAAAGACCCAAAACACAGCTGATCCATTTTTTCCTGCCACCTACTACAACTGAAGCGGTTTCCCTCTTAAGGGAGCATGAACATTAATACTTGCCATTGACTAGAAGTACCTCTAATCTAGTCTTGTACAATAGCTCCCATTTACTCAAGTCCAAGGCATTCAGTCTAACTTTACTGAAGTTCAAATCCTAAGAAAAAAAGGAAAGCAAACCTATCTTTTTAATTATATCTGTCCAAGCCCAGTGACAGCCACTATCTCTGTCCCTAGCCTTTTCATCGGTCTGTGCCTTTTGGTATTGCTTGCACTTGACAGCCTGTCAGTCCAATGCAAAATGGAGATCATGCTTTCAGGGTCCACCATTGCATTCACAGTGATCCTAACTACAAGTAGAGTTGCAAGAGGGTAGCAATAACAAGTCCTTCCCTGAAGTCCTTTCAGACTCCCCTCTAGTTCTCCTTCTGCAGAAAGAAAAAAAAAACCCACCACAACACAAAACCAAAAAAACCCCGCAAGTATTTCAAAGATACCAGAAGTAGCACAAACTTCTCTCAGAAGACCCTAGTCATCTATTGCTGAGGGTCACCCACACAGATTAGTTCTGAAAATTACCTTCCTTCATATTTCAGAAACAAGAAGAGATTGTTTGGAAGTTCTCTATTGATTTTTTCCACCCCAGAAGACTCAAAAAAAAAAAAAGTACCTGGTACTTTTTGTTTTAAGACACTCAGCCATTCCCTAACTTTCAAACAGCAAAACAGGCACTGTTTGCAAAGCCTGCAACTGCTCCTATTACACTCTTCTTCCAAAAGTAAAATTCCCTCACGTGCTAAAGTTTTAAGAAAAGATGTTTGCGTAACTTTTCATTAGATTCCCCTTCTTTTCTCTCCTTGAAAGTTACATTATTACACCTCCCAAGGAAAAAAAATATTTATAAGCAGGACAACTCCACCCTTTCCTCTTAGCTCAACACCACAAGGCAAGATTGAGCCAGAGGTCAGCCACTACACACTCTCAGCTACTTCCTTCATTTCTATGACCTTCCATGTTCCTCACCAAAAACCAAACCAACTAAGAGCTCACCACATCTGCATTTGCCAAGAATCCATGATTTCTGCAATTAATGCAGCACAGCTTATTACAGCTGCAAACGTTCCTAGGCTCTGATAATTATAAGCCCATGGCTGGGTGTCTAATTAAAGGAAGAATGAATTAATGAGTTTCACCAAAGGCTTTTGAGTCACCATTATAATTCTCACCCTTAATCGGCAGCAGGACACTCAAAGGACAGCATGAGCAGGACCAAGAGCAGAGTCGGGGAATAAACCACCCCCAGCTGATGCTTTCCCCACCACGTTCTTCTCCAACATATCGCTGTCATTCAGACCCCGACAGCCAGATCAAACCCAGCAGGAAAATGCCTGGGCCTTTTGGACAGCCAAATACAAAAACGCTTCCTGAAGCTGCCACAAAGCACACACCAGCCTTTGAATGCCGAAAGCCGGGCGAGAGGCTCCACAGAGCGCTGACTCCACCGCTTTCATTCATCCACAGCCCCAGCCCCCACCCAGCGCCAACAATTACAGTTCAGTCTCAGGCTCCCAAGGAGGCAGAAATTGAAAACACGTTTTCATTGAAGCACAGCTTGAATTTCATGAATTCCATTACTCTCGACTTTCTCAGCATTTCCTGGAGTGAATACTGTAAAACAAGGGAGGAAGGGGGCAGGGGGCCGTATGCGAGGCAGCAATCGTACGCCACCCCTCTGACCATGCCAGTCCGAGAAGAGACTACAGAGGCACCTGCAGCGAGGAAGCGACATAAAGAAGGACTATGCCCAAGCTGAAGAAAATAAGTATATGCTAAATGTAAGTTTAGGAAGGAAGGAAAGTAACAAACTGCCAGAGGGCTCAGAACAGTAACATCATCCATTACTACTAGCACTTAAATAGCAAGGCTACAGGCACAGCCCAGATGCAAAGCATTACAATTTCAGCAATGCAACAGAAAACATCTCTGGTAGACTGAAGAAGTCTTAGCTACTATAGCAAGTATCAACATTACAAGCTGATATCAGCTACAGGAACTTCAGCACACTTAAGCTGCAAGAAAGCTTACCCCAAGAAAAGAGCGCAAGGTACGGCGAGGTCATACTCTGCCCACCATGTTATTCAGAAATCTACTATTCAATACTAAAGCAATTAGAATCATCAGAAAAAAAAACAGCAGCACCAAGCAATGGGTCATTTTTTCCACGTGTACAGTTGTAACCCAGTCAACTTTGGGATTATTCAGGTTTGCTAATTAACACCCTATGGATAGCTTTATACCATTACCAATACTCTTGATGGTTCCTTCACTGACACCCTCTTCCCTCTCTCCCCCCCAGGCTGGGCCTTATCTTAAGGAGCATTACATCATCTACTGCGAGTCCTCCTTGTAACAGTCGCTATTATGCAACTGAAGTGCCTCCAGTTGGGTTTTGGCGTTATTTTGAATTTCAGTGTTGAATAGAAGGCTTGTTTAAATTCTCTGCGTGAACAGCGGCATTTTACAGACTGAAAAGAGTGTCCGTGCACAGACACCAACACTGGCATAACAACGCGGCTGAATGTGTTATACATTTGTGAAACATCCATTCCCCGCATTCCCGTTTCCCCTTGTCCAGGAATAAGTCCGGCATTGTTAGGACTGCTTAGCAGTATCGTTCATCCCTAATTTCACACTACAAAGGACTTTCATGCATATGCACGTGTGGCATCATTCTGAGATGTATCAGCCAGAAAAAGCATTTAGCACTGACCGAGGAAATCACAATCTGAGGGTGCAGCTCCAGTTTAAGTGAGGGCGAATGGGAGCGTCAGCTCTTTCCTCTGGCTGGTTTCAATGCTGCTCTTACTATTGACCAAAAAATGCTCATTTGTTAAAATAATAACTTCAAAGAAATCTGGCACACATTACATCTGCTGAAGCAAGCAACCTGATAGCCATGCGAAAGCACACATTATTATAAATGTTACCCTCATATCCAAGTGCTTAGAGAAGGGAATCGGTGCAAGTATCATGACCGAGTTACACCAACTGCTGTGTCCATGTATTGCACACTAACCTACTTTTTTTTTCTTTGAAAAATAGCCTTACAGGCTTAAGCACACAAATGACTACTTTGCAAGAACATGCACATTTGTGGCTTACCAAACCCTAAAGCTCACAATTCTACGATCAGACTCAAAAATTACAACTGGTTCATTACCCAGAAACCTTAAAAAAAAAGATTGAAATTAAAGCCTTTGCAGCATGAAAGTGTGCTGTGTTTCGCTCTTTCCTAGTTCATCTAACATAACACAAAAAAAAAAAAAAAACCCCTAGCATCAGCATGGCACTGCCCTACAGTGACTATATCCACTAGAAACCTGTGGACCCTTTCACCATGCAGCAAAAGTTATTTCTGGTTTGGGGATAAACATAACCAATTCCTAGTTTTTCAACACTGCACTACAACTAAGAGTCTCAGCCACTCCTTGAAGTGGAGGAAAGGGGAAGATTTCTAACAGTGATGGCTTTTTTCTTTTCTTAGACTGTCATCCAAGTGCATCCCCAGGACTAAAAATCTTGCATGAACTTGATCCTCCTTGATTTTAGCTCACCTGCCTTGTTAATCATCATCGTCAGCTAAAACAAAGAACTGGTAGGATGACATACCCAGACAGCCATGTTGAGAGGGGAACCGGGTTACTGCAGTTTGTTTTTATTATTATTATTAGAGACAAGTCTCCAACATATATTAGTATGTCCCTGAGTATTGAATCTTATCCTTTTCTTAAAGGTGAGAATTAAAGTTCAGTACAGAAGGTAATCCTGATATATTCCAAAAGTTACTTGAGTCTCGTCTGAATCTTAGAGCAAATAAATTCCCAGACATCACATCCCTTCCCCCAGCTATAGGAATTACATTCAGCTGAAAACAAGCCAAGTTCTCCTACCCACTCAAGTGGAATGGGAAATCTCAACATAACTGGTGGAAAGTTTACTACTAAAAGATAAAACAGGAACAAGAGAAGAATTGACAGTCATCAAGAAGTTAGTGGCAAATGAGATGCTGACTTCCCTCCATCTCAAGAAAATTAAGAGTGAGCACCATCTTACTCAGTGCTTGCTTGCAGCCACCCAAGCGTATTCACTTGACATCAAAGAACATAAAAGAATGACTTCAGGGGAAGCATTAACTACCGCTGCTTAGTCTTCAGCATACTGATCCTTACAGGTACAGAAGCATCCCCAGAAAGGAGTCACACAGTCTTACCACACCAACACAAATAGCATGAACCATTGATTCTGGACTTCACCCTTTCCATCAGTTAAGTATGCTGGTGTGGGGAAGAGGTGGGGGAGAAGAGAGGTGTAAAATTCGCCTTGTCCTGGAAGAAGAGGAGAAAAGAAGAAAAAGAAAAGAAAAAAGGGGGGGGAAGATGCTGATGGATTGGAGGGTGCTTGTCCCTCCAACAGTCTGTTCTGAAGACACATATGTCAAGAAACCTGATGCGACAAAGGCCCATAACTTTTGTCTATTTCATTCTCAATAGACAGATTTTTGTTTACAGGTTCAAAAAATAAATCTAATCCCAAAATACAAGTAAGAGATCAAGACGACTTGTGACACAGATCCTTAATCCACATTCAAAACCTTGGGATTAAGTCAGAGGAAAGCACCTGACTTCCCACCCTTAATCTCTGGAGTCATGCCTAATGGGGTATGATCTTCTGGGTGAGAATTTCTCACTTTCCCTAATAATGAAAAATAAGCAGCACTAAAAATCCACACCAACATCTGCTTGAATCACTGCTTATTTTATTGGATCAACATTTAAACAAAGGCTTTTTGTTAACCTGAAGAGCATGGATTTTCTTCTGCTCAAAAAGGCATTAAGAATCGAGGGGAAGAAAACAAAACAAAAAAAAGGAAAAAAGGAAAGAGATGGTAAGACTGCACTGATTTTGATTAGTCCTTTCTCCAGAATGCTAGTGATCAGGCTTTGCAGCTGGACACCAAGATAAGCCTCCTAAGTAGCTGTATCATTTTGGTGGCAAACTGAAGGTTAGAGACCCTCATCTGCATTTTCAGTTCCTGTTTAGACTCCCTTTTTCCAAAGCAAATGCAAAATAAAGATTCTTGAATGTCAGCTCCTCCAAACCGATAAACTCTTGTGTGCATACAGGTAAGTGCAATATATAGGCAGTGCTCAGAGGAAGTGGATGCATTACACAAGATTTACTTTGTAAGTACTTAAATCCTGACCAGGAGACATAAGCCGTTACACTCACGTAGAAAAAAAATAGAGGATTTTCAAGAGGACAAATGTCTTGGTGCAGAAGTGCCTAGGTGCCAGTGGCTGGCCACCACCTGACCAGACTAATGCTTTTAACTCTGGTTCTACTCTTCCAGCTAAGACCAGCGTGATACCTTCAGAGCACCACACACTGCACAGAGGTCTCCTAAGACTGGGAAGCTCACCAGGCCTGGCAAAAGCATCTTCTCTGTGCAGGATTAATACTTTTAAGATTCTACCCAGCTAAAGCAAGCATGGTTTACATCTTTGCACACTCACTTGCATCTCCTTCCCTCCTCCCCCCACAACATGTTTCACATTTCTCAGAGTCACCTTTTACCCCTCTGTGTGTACTTTGGTCTGCTAAAACCATACATTCAGAACAGTTACTTTTTTTGACTCGAGTAAGGTAACCTACAGTCAGGGTTTCCAGAAACCATCAGTTCTCAGGAGATCATCTGAAAATGCAGCAGCACAGCATGGGTCAGCAAAAAAGTAAGGCTGCAGACAGAAAGCTGGCAAAGGTTGACTTTGTTTCCTGTCTGTATACCATATGCTGCTGCATGACTGGATGTATGGTCAACAGAAAGCATTGTGTATCTACCTTTGGTAAAAATCAGTCACCAAAATAGTGTTGATTCTACATTTTCAGTTATTCATTATTCTGCAGTACCCTAGTAAAGGCTCTCCCAGATCAAACACAGAACAGAGGAGTCAGACTACAGCACCAATTTGCTGATAATAGGTATTACTGCATGGTTACTCATGCAACTGAGACTGATGAGTAAAGGGAAGAGGGGATTTACCATCAGTTCTTAAAAACCTAAAAGCAACTTCAATTTAATTAGAAAACATTGGATTCTACTAACCAGGGTCACCTAACCTTTCTGTAGCAAACTAGTGCTACAGCAGGATAGCTGATCAGACCTTGGAAGTGGTCCATCTATTCTTGAAAGAAACCTTCAGTCTAACCCCTTTAAGAAAGTCACGTTACCCTCTGACTTTGAGCCAACTAGACAAAAACACGTCATCCAACTTGACTAATACACATGTTTCCAATTTACAGAAAGACTCTGGGTTTCAGAATTGAAATAAGACGCCAGTACAGTAGAGGAAGTTCTAAAACAATCTCTCTAATCCAAGTTTTTTGGCAGTTTAGGCTCCATCATGTTTCTCCAGCCAAGAAATACTTCCAAAGACGACATTAGCTGTTATGTGTAGGGAAACAGCCTCACAGAGCCAGAACGTACCTGACAGAATTAATTCCTTGCTGAACCTTTGCCTACAGGTTCAAACACACAGGCCTTGGATTATGGTCTGCGAGGCAAAAAAAGGGAAGCATCATTGGGCTTACACAGCACCTTTCATTGCTGGATACCCTCTCAATACATGTACAGTAGTAGAAAAAGAATGTTACAACACAAAAGCACTGAAATGTATGATAGGAAGCTCCTGGGTGAGAACACTAAAGAGGCAATGTCAAAACCAAGGACTAGAGCATACCCCTGTTCTTATCAATGATTCCTTTAGCATGGTTCTGCATCTTAATTGGTGTGAATCAATCATCCAGTCTTTTTCCAAAGCACATACAGTTGCCATTACACCTACTATCCGTGTATGTGCAGTTCTGACTCTGGCAGAAAAAACACAAGAGTGGTGCAAGGAAAGAGTTTCAAAGATGCTGGAGAATTTTTCTTTATTCTAGCCTGATTCACGCATAACCAGTGTGTTTACACAGATTCAGGTCAACATTGCCATTTTCCAGCAATTAAGAAAAAGCAGAAATTCAAGTCAAGGTGCTCTGTAGCTTAGCTTTTACAGCCTCTTTTCTTCTTCACTGTTTATAGTATGCTTCTCGGCACACAGTGAGACTTAAGAGCTCCAATAAAGAGTTGTAGGCTCCTTCTCTGTTGGTACCAAAGACACCCTGTCTCAAGCAGATATCCCATTACCTGTTGTGCTGTATTAAAAAGCCATTGAGCTTTTCTACTTCCTTCCAGCACGTAACCTCCACACTACCTCAAGGCTCTTAACCAACTCTACCCTGAGAAATAAAGTGAGTTCAATGCCATGTAACTAAGCAAGTCACAAGTAGAATTACTTACATTACTAAATAGATTAAACTAGTGACAGCAGCAGTCTCAGGATCATGTTACTGGTCTGATTAACTGAATTGGAAAGTAAGTGGACAGCACTGGTCAGATCATCATCATTTGTTCAGCAGCAAAAGGCATGGAGACCAGCACTGCTATTAGCATGATGCTGTCAGAAGGAACACGAGCTTTGCTCCATTTTTACATTCGCTTCACTCCAGAGTTTGTGACTCACTACACAATGAAAAGGCTTTGCAGAGCACTGCAGTATGACTCAGATGAGAATACAGCCAGAACAAAACTGTTCATATCAAGATATCTTCAACCCCAATGATTCATGGGAGGATCAGAACTGGTCTGGTAAGATCCTCTATAGGGATGACCTGCAAGCCGCACATGAAGGCAGCTCTGACAGGACTCACCAGCATGCCAAACCCCCTGGAGAAGAAGGATCACAACCCCAGCTCATTCTACATTGAAGCTCACCTCCATTCCCCCAGAAAAAGGAAACAACTAGTTGTACTGCTGTCCACAGCTTGTCATGACGGAAGTGAAGCATCTGAAGGACATATGTATACGCATACATTTTTAAACAATTTAGTCCAGAGGGGAAGGATCTGTTCTGCTCCTCCACACTCACACACACTGTTCTAACCTGATGCAGCAAGATACACTGTGGGAGAAGATAAGAAGTAATACCAGGAGAGAGTTTTAGAGACCAACTCAGGTGAAGAAGGTAGGCAGCCAAAACCTGCAGCTGCATTGATCTCAGCCCTTGGCAACAACATTGCCAGAAGCATTTCTCATGGTTTCAGACAAAAGGAGGAAGCCCCTGTAGGTTGGTACACAATGGACGCAGCCGCCTTTGAGACAGGCCGGTGCACAGTGGGTGTCCCTCCTGCTCTGATGGATGGGGGACAGAACAGCCTAACTAGCCATTAGATCTACGCCCTTCTAGATATTCCCCATCATCCAGGGTCCCAGAATACACAACAAAGACCTAGACTTCAAAGACTGTCAGTATGTGCTTATCTACGAGCTACACGCGCTTCAGAGAGGTTGCAGGGGACAATAGCTTGCCTGCTGCTTCAGTGGAATAGTGGCTTGTGCATTACAGTAATCCTTGCTAGGCAGAGGTGGAAAGCCTGTTAAATCAGCAGCCTCCTCACCTGCAGGAGCACGTGGCACTGCAACAAGTGACATGACAGCAACATTCAAATCAAGCCACTGCATTTCACTTCTGGTTGAAGTGGGATGTTCAGTTGATGCACATCTTCAAAGCCTATCATCAAAACATGAGTACAAAAAAAGGCAGGCCTTTACTAAGAGGTTACTAAAGAAAACAGTTTTATAAGGAAAGCAATGTTTTCCCTTGGTCATGGGTTGGGAAATCTTTGAAGAATCAGAAAGGATACGTTGCTTCATTCCTCATAACAAGTCAGAATGAGAATGGACACTGAGCCCTGCTGTATGCCTATTTATGACAACAGTCTAGCTACCCGATGACATGAAGTCATGGAAACTTAAAGGTATTTTCAGTTTAGTAAAGGTAATCCTTCCTTACTACAGCTAGGGACACTCTGCCCTTTCCCATCCCCATAAACTCCCAACTAGCATACCTCACTGACCTCTCTTCAGCCCCTGGAGAACTCAAATGCAGCATGCAGTTTAACAGTTTATACTTAAGAATCAGGGTATCAACCACTGATTGAACAGAAAACAAAAATACACACAATTTATGCCAATGAGACCTACAAAGAAAAGAAAAATATGCAAAATTTAAATGAAAACCCAGACTTTCTTATTTTCAGGACATATACGATCTTGCCCACTAAATACGAAAGGTTGCTAAAGAAAAGGGGAGACTATGCCAGCACAGGCTGCAAACGGAGCAAGAGATGCAAATTCATAACAAAGCTAATAAAAAGAGCTGGAATTCAAACCAAAAGGCCTTCAGAGCAATTTAAAGCATGAGAGAGCACTTAGCATTACCATCCCCGCTCCTGGATTAAGTTTCCCTGTTTCACTGCATTAGAATTAATCGACGTGGCTACGAACTCCAGAGTCAACTTGCAGAGCCACAGCAGCTCCGTTACATAACCGGCGAGACCGACAGCACGGGCTGCGTTACAGGAGCCCGCTTGCTACCCCGCACCGGCGCCGAAACCAGCAGAGCTGCTGCTACTCAAATCATTCTCTCAACGACAGATGCTTCAGTAATCCAGACATTCGGGTTTGGATTTGATAAGATGTTTTCTTGCGAGCTGAAGTTAAGACTTAAAAGGCCATCTACTGCTGTGCAAGAAGTCCTTAATATCATCAAGAGAGGGGAGGCAGCTACATGGGAGAACAGCAGAAGGCTTTAAGTCAGAATATGATTACTGTAGAAAAATTATCTGACAAATGAACACAACCCCAGATTGTTGTAAGAAATGCTCTTAAACAATTTAAGTGAAAAACAGTACATCTGCTGCCTATTCAAAGGTCAACGAGTGCTTGTTTCATGATAACACACTCCCAAGAACATCTTTCCATGAACTCTTAACTTCCGATCTTCAGCATCTCATATCCCTTGTTTCAAAGGCAGCTACCCTCTGAGGTCATGGAAATACAGTTAAGCTGCTGTGCAGCATAACATCTGCGTGTGGCCATCTTGAACTCTGCTAAGCCAAGGGAACTAGAACAAATTAACAAACTGAAGCCCCCAAATACAAAAGTTAGGTGAAAAGTCTGTTTTGTTTACTGGTTTAAAGATATTTCTTTGTATCTACTCATTGCTTTTTAAATACATCTCTCACATTTTGCTCTAGCTGAAGCCCACAGATCCGTCCATCTGTTTAAAACAAAAAGCCCAAACATACTACTTCCTAGAGCATTTCTAATACCTTTTACTTCTAAGATAAACGAGAACCTTTTAGATGCCCTCGCCTTTCTGCCTGTGTGCATGCTAGGAGGCTGCGTATATAGGACGCCGCAAGTATGTTCAGAAAAGCAAAATGGTGTTTTCAAAACCAGAGACCGTGGCAAAACGAGGCAGCAGAGTCACTGCAGCTCTGTTCCAAGATGACAGCAGAGAACACAGATGTTAGAGCACACAGATTCACCCCACAATCATTTTAATTACATGCCTAGCCAACCAAGCACGGGATACAGGCTAAGCAGCATTAAAAAAAAAAGAAGCGGCACCCAAGTATTCGGCGAGCATCTTCCCGTGCACTTGATGCTCTCCCCGCTCTCACAAGCATTAAGTCATCTGTTTTCCAGCAGGCAGGCGGTCGGTGCTGGAGAGGCGCTGCCGGCCTGCCCGCAGGTCCCGGCGGGATGGATGCGGAGCGGCCGGCACCGGGCAGCGCGGGTCCCGCCGGCGAGCGTCGTGATCCGGCCACGGGCGCCGGGCCGGTGCCTGCGCCCGCAGAGCGCGGCTTGCGGCGGCCGGGCACCCGGCGAGGGCACTCGGCCAGGGCCGCCTCCTCTTCCAGGGGATCGCGTCGCCTTCTCCCGGGAAGAACTTGGGCTTCCCGCAAGCTGGAAGCGGCTCGGGGCTCCTGCTCCCCCCGCACCGCGGGGTGACGGCCTCCCGCCCCCGGCCCAGCCCGCCGAGACCACCGCATCCCGGCCCGCCGCGACCCCGCGGGGCGGCAGCTCCCCCCGCCCCCCCGCCGGGCGGACGCCACCCGGAGCAGGGGAGACAGGGCACCCGCAGACACCCACCCGCGGAGCCGCAGTCGGGACCGGGCCCCCCCTCCTCCACGCCCCCCCAGGCGCCCCGCACAGCCCCCGGGGGTACAGCCACCCCCACGCGGGACGCAGCCCCCCCAGGCACGCACACCGGCCCCGCGCGGGCACCCACCTGCTGGTACTCGGCGTCGTGCGGTCGGAAGTCGGCGGCGGTGAGCTCCCAGCGCAGGCTGAGGTGCGGCAGGCGGTGCAGCAGGCTCACCCACCAGGGCGGCGAGTAGCTGACGCCCGCCATGCCCGCCGCGCCGCGCCGCGCCTCGCCTCGCCTCACCCCGACCCGCCGGCCATGGAGCGCTGCTCCTGCGCCTCCCTCCCGCCTCCCCTCGCTCTTCAGCCGCGCCGCGGCAGGCCGCCCCGCATGGCCGGCACCCCCCGCTCCTCCCTCCCGCCGCGCCGCTCGCTCCCTCTTTGTTCGCCGAGAGGCTCCACCGCCTCCGCGCCCGGCGCCGCCCGCCCGCTCCCATTGGCGCCGGGCGCCCCGCCCCGCCCCGCCCGCCCCGGCCCCTCAGGGCTGCCCCGGCCCCTCAGGGCTGCCCCCGCAGCGGGACGGCGGCTGCTGCCGGGTCTCCCCGGGGCCCCTTCGTGCCGCCCCAGCCCCCCGGGGCCCCTTCGTGCCGCCCCGGGGCCCCTTCGTGCCACCCCAGCCCCCCGGGGCCCCTTCGTGCCACCCCAGCCCCCCGGGGCCCCTTCCTGCCGCCCCAGCCCCCCGGGGTCCCTTCGTGCCGCCCCGGGGTCCCATCGTGCCGCCCCAGCCCCCCGGGGCCCCTTCGTGCCGCCCCAGCCCCCCGGGGTCCCTTCGTGCCGCCCCGGGGCCCCTTCGTGCCGCCCCAGCCCCCCGGGGTCCCTTCGTGCCGCCCCAGCCCCCCAGGGTCCCTTCGTGCCGCCCCGGGGCCCCTTCGTGCCGCCCCAGCCCCCCAGGGTCCCTTCGTGCCGCCCCAGCCCCCCGGGGTCCCATCGTGCCGCCCCAGCCCCCCGGGGCCCCTTCGTGCCGCCCCAGCCCCCCGGGGCCCCTTCGTGCGGCCCCAGCCCCCCGGGGTCCCTTCGTGCCGCCCCAGCCCCCCGGGGCCCCTTCCTGCCGCCCCAGCCCCCCAGGGTCCCTTCGTGCCGCCCCAGGGCCCCTTCGTGCCACCCCAGCCCCCCGGGGTCCCATCGTGCCGCCCCGGGGCCCCTTCGTGCCGCCCCAGCCCCCCGGGGCCCCTTCGTGCCGCCCCAGCCCCCCGGGGTCCCTTCGTGCCGCCCCGGGGCCCCTTCGTGCGGCCCCAGCCCCCCGGGGTCCCTTCGTGCCGCCCCAGCCCCCCAGGGTCCCTTCGTGCCGCCCCGGGGCCCCTTCGTGCCGCCCCAGCCCCCCGGGGTCCCTTCGTGCCGCCCCAGCCCCCCGGGGTCCCTTCGTGCCGCCCCGGGGTCCCATCGTGCCGCCCCAGCCCCCCGGGGTCCCTTCGTGCCGCCCCAGCCCCCCGGGGTCCCCCGCCGTGCTGCGCCGCCGGCGCGACTCGTGCTGTAACATGGCGCCGGGCCGCATGCTGCGGAGGGTGGGCGCCCCGCACCCGGCGTCAAACGACGTCCCCTTCCCTCACACCAGCACCTTTCCCTCCGGAGTAACCCCAAAACCGGCCCAACCGCTTGGCGCCTCGCTGCCCTCGGTGCCGCCGCGCAAAGCGCCGTTCCCCGGCCGCGGGCGCCAACGCGTTGGCTCGAGCTGAGGCGCTCCGTGCGACACGCTTCGTCCCATGGCGCTGGCTCCCTCTTCGCTTCCCCGGCCTGCCTTGGCTTTTCCAAAAGCCAGGGGGAAATTTCTAGAAGTACCGCGGTGTCTAACGATGCAGACGGGCCCCTCGTGTGATTTTCAAGCGTGCCCAACCTTCGCCTGTTTCGTGGAGACATCAAGTGCTTTGGTTTAGCTTCCACCATTCTCTCGGCCTGTAAAGGTTTGGCTTCTTCCAGACCCTGACCCAAAGCCAACGACATCGCTTCATTAACTTCAACGGACTTGGAATTGTCAGCTTGTTCTGATGGCTACGTAAATCAGAGCCGCGAATTAAACACCGAAGTATTTAAGCAGTGACGGCACCGCTGCGTGACACAAGAGCTGTGCAGAACGTAACAGATCCTGCGTTGCGCTCCCCACAGAACCACTCAGACACAACTTTCCCAAGGATTATACTGTGAGCTGATGGGAAAGGCTTTTCATTTCTTGCTAAACAGAACATAACCAAACTATTTTTAGTCTTAAAGGTAAAAAATAAGAGCATACCCTCTCAGGGGACGTGTCAGAAACAAGTAAGTACATGAATACTCTGGAAAATGTTAGGATAGCATGGTAAAATAGAAGAGATAACAGTAAGCAGCAGCAATCCCAAACTCATTCACTTCATTACAGAGATTGCGCTGCTCCTATTACAACTGAAATGTACGCAAATATTTGCTGTTTTCTTTTAAAATGAATAAATCAAATCATTTCATTCTTGCTCTAGGTAGCGTGGTCCAGCATTAATGCAGGAGTTCCTAAACTTGGCCGGTCTGTTCAGACCATCTCCTGGGCCTTCGCTCTCCCCACACCATCACGCGAACCAAAGCCTCCCCATCCCCGCTCTGCAGCAGCACACCTCACCCACTGCTGAGTCGACAAGCTGGGAGCAATGTGTTTTAAATATCACTCAACGCAACGTGGAGTTGGAAGGGGAAAAAGGACCATCCAGGCTTCCAACAGCTTTCAAACAAATGTCGCACAGGTCTTACAGGCTTGAGAAACCCTCATCTAATTAGCGCTGTTTAGAATTAGAAACTGTTACAGCCCATGAAAGCTCAGAAGTATTGGAGTGCTGTGTATCCCATTGGAAAAAAAAAAAAAGGGGGTAACACCAACTGCTTTTTTCTTCTAAATGGTGGCAGGTCAGTAGATATTATAGAGACATCTCTTATGCAAGTATGATTTTATGGCTTTTCCCAAATGCAGCCAGGACGTTATATTTTACGCTGTCCTCACTGATGCATTTTATAAATAAGGAGAGCAAAAATGCTAAAATGGGCTATTTAACACACTAGGACCAAATAAACATATTTGTACTGATATTCTGAAATATAACATCAGCTATAATAGCTTTTGACTAGGACAGGCTTGCCATATGAGTATTATAAACATAGCTAAAAAGAAATCTTATCATTCACAAATAGCATTAAGACACACGTCAGAGAGTTCACAGCCGCGCAGCATGTGCACAAACACAAGATATACAGGGGTTCAAGATATAAGACCTCAACTCCAGCCTTCTCCAAGAAAAGTTTATTTTTCTGCAGGAGGACAGCTGAACTACAGCTAGGGTTTTTTTCTTCTTTTCTCTTTTCTTTTTTTTCACAGTGCCAGCAAGGATGAGGAAGGAATTATTTTAAAGCCCAGTGATCTAATGTATTTCACCTCCAGTTCAAACAACCCGAAGACAAGGAGTGGAGAGACCTCGCTGGGGGCAAGAGATCTCTCCGTGTAAGCCACTTACGCCACAGAATTTATGCAATTCAGCACTAAAACACTCAAGGCTGGAATCTGCCCTGCAGATGTTACTGCTGCCACGAGCCTCTGGGTAGACAGAAAAACCCCACCAGGCTGCAAGTCCAAGTACCTTTGTCAGCAAAATGATGGACATGGAGTAGAAGCAGATGCAGCGAGCACTCCGCACTGAGATCTTGTTTGACAGCGCTGATGTAAATCAAACCCAACAAAACGTTTTGGAACAAATGACAGAAAAAGCTGGATGCTATTAAATGGGGGTGTAAGCACCGGAGCACCAGCGCGGCAGTTTGAGGCACCGTGCGGGGTGCGGGGGGTAAGCGGGAAAGGGAGCAGGCTCGGCAGCGCTGGTGTGCATGCCTCTCAGCCATTTGCTGCGGAGACAACTGGATTAAATTACAGTAGAATGAGGATGTGGGATTACAGGGAAACAGAGGCATCAACAGTTTTAATTTCTCCCCCACAATTACTTATAATGATATGGGGAAATATGAAAATGAAGAGTAAAATGAATTCAGCAAACTAGGAATAAGAGGCAAACCGCAGGATCGAGCACTGGCCATAATTTCCGTGGTAGGGCACTTCAGCCTGTTGTACCATGTCAGGAAGCAGTGTTTGCATTTCTTAGATGTCTACCATATCTCATTTGATCCTATTCAGGTAATTGTTGATTACGTGACACCAAGACAGTTATCAAGGCTCTCATGTTTAGATTATAGCAGCCTTTTTTCCTTCACACACAAGTAGGTACTCTCTGTTTTGCCAAAGCAAAATGAACAAACAAGCCACTGCTGTGACATCCCAGGAATAAAAACTAACAGTAAATCACCCTTGCACGGAAAGCAGTTCTACAATCAACCAAAGCAAACTGCAAATGTCAGCTTGTTTGCTGGTAATCCTGCTGAAAAGTAACTCTAAGAGGTGTATTAGTGTTCGCTAACTTGCTTTGACAGTGGCTTTGCTAAAAAATCACTGGACAAAATAGGCAAATGAGAAATGTACCGAATTAAAGACAACTGAGATAAAAAGACTAGTTTGAACCTCCAAAATAAGGCAACCAGGGCTGTCCCCTGTCCCTCTGAGACCATCAGATAGTCTGCAAAAGCACTCCTAGGAAGTGTACCATTTCTCACTCTTCACGAGCTTCTCTCTGGCTCGACATCCCTACTGCTGATGTGATACTTGCAATGAGAGCACCTTTTAGACCAGCAATCCCATACCCCTGGCTCTTTTTATTCACTATGAAATGAAATAATTCAACTTTTAATATACTGTGAAGCGAGGAGTCTGCCCCTGACTGTCAGACCTAATATGCATTCTGAAAGGTTTTAGCCAACAATACACATTTAAAAAAAAATGTAATAAAAAGGCAAGATTGAACTCCAAATGCCAGCAGATGGATGAGTTACCCTCTTGAGACTAGGGACCACATTATGGACAGTCAGAGGGAGGTCAGCGAGACACCTGTGTCTGAGCACTCAGCTGCTACTGTTAGGCAACACCTCCGCTCCGCTCGCCTCTGCTGCTCCATAAACTCTGCCCTTACATCGAGCCGTGCCTCCTTCCCACTGAGCTGGGCTGGGCCTCTATTAAGATTACCCTTCCTCTCCTCCCAGGGCTTCCTCTGTACTTTTCTCCTGAAGGTCAAAGGAAATAACAAAGCCAGGGCTGCTCTCCAGCCTCCCCCAGATTTCGCTGCCCCCTCCACGGCAGCTCAGTCCCCTGCCTCTGCTCTTCCCAGCAAAGCCGCGTTGCCAGGGATCTTCCCAGTTGACTTCTCCTCCCAGCTTAAAGGATTTCCCCTGAGTGGAGGTGGCTGCCGAAGGGAACACACATGTGGGTCTTCATTGCTTTCCTCTGAAGTCCTCCTAGGAACTTTTTGGGTTTAAACAAAGAATAGCCACAACCAGGGCCAGCATAAAAAGCTTTAAGCAAACTCAAAGAAATCATATGAAAAGGTTAATGCTGTCATTTCCAGTCCTGAGGCAATACTCTCTGTCTCTCTCCCTTGTATTCTACTGGTCTTTTTATACTCGGTAAGTTACAGGGAAATGGGTGGAAGATGTGGAAATCCTATTGCAAAAGCACCTGCCCGCTCCTTTCCTTTCCCCAGAGAGCAACACACAGAACATTCTATTATTTAGTTAATTGCAAAGAAACAATTACAAAGGAACTCGGCAAATTCTCTCTAATCACAGCAAGACCCATTGCAGTTCAGTAAGAGCAGCAAATTAGCAAATAAGTGAATATAAAAAGGAAAGAACAACACAGCTCAAATTGCACTTTGTTCGTTTGTTTTGTCACTCATAGTTTCTGTTTAATTATTTAAGATAGTTCTTCATAACATTCTAGCGCCTTTTGTAAAATAATGAAGGTTTACTAGCATAGAAATGCAATACGTGGCTATTAAATATCTGCTGAGAGAGGGAAGAAAACTGCCGATTCTGTGTGTAAATTATAGGGAGCCTGTTCAGGAAAAAATTCCAGGTTAGATAAATAGAAGGTTCTGCCACAATTTGTGTAAGATACAAATAAGGATTATTGCTAGATAATGACAATGCTAAGTAATGTTTGCGCAGAACGTTGTAACTTGTACTACAGGCATTCCTGGCCAATCCCCTGTTTATTAAAAGCTATTCTAATTTTCCATGCATATAACTAGAGGCCATTTAAACATAGCCTTTTTTTTACAGCAGCACTGTAATCAAATGACAGATTTTTACAGTATTTCAGTTCTAAATTCGTGTTAGAGGAAAGACTTTCAAGCTCCGTTACATTCCTGAAGCAGACCCTCATCTCCGCAGAGCTGACGGACTGCGGAGGGGCAGAGGAGCGAGCTCCAGGTGTGATACTATCTGGCTGACAGCGAGGGAGGCAAGGCAGCCCTTCACAACAGCCACGATGTCCCTCCTGGTTCTTCCCAGGCCATTTTGAGCATCAAGATTTTATGACACATCTGTTCACACTATCAAAAATAGAAGCCCTAAAGGGGCTTGTGCGGTACGCAGTGCAAAGTGTCTTTGAGGCATGCTGGCAAAATCCTACCAAATAGAAGGGAGCTGTTACAGTCTGAGCAAGATCTTGAGAGGGGAAGTTTTGTTTATACACAGCTCTGGTGAGGGGAACAACATGAACACTTTCCCGGAGACCAGAAAAGATGTATGAATACATACCTTTTGTCACACCTGAGAGCGTAACTGGGACAGCCAGACAGGGGAAGGGGCAAGAGGGGCAGGGTACAACTTAATCAGTGGACTTCAACAGAGTATGGTTAATAAGAACATAGCAACACTCGCTGTTCAAGGCTGTTCCTTTGAGCACAGCGAGGACTGAGAGTGCTAGGAGGATGCGAGAGTGAGTGTTAAAGGCCACTTATAAGCAAGAGCCAATGTGCCTTACACACATCTGAAAATAGGGCAAACGTTCAGAAAATGGTGCCAGTGCTGTCTCTGCCAGGCAAAGAA
This sequence comes from Pelecanus crispus, assembly GCF_030463565.1. NCBI lineage: Eukaryota > Metazoa > Chordata > Aves > Pelecaniformes > Pelecanidae > Pelecanus > Pelecanus crispus. Next base: position 5,733,002 of record NC_134653.1, on the reverse strand, counting down.
CCACATCAGCAAAAGTTAGAAGGAAACGTCAGAGGAACTGATGACACCAAAACCACCAACCGTGCCTGAAAATCCTCCCCTAACAACCTAGAGTCTAACATGGATATTTCGCTCTTTTGCAGGTCTTGATGATATCCACAGAATTTCCCCCCCCCCCCTTAGAAGTTCATGTGGGGAAAGCAATTAGTTAGCTGACAAACCTACCATAAACAGATGCTGAAAAGCTTGCAAGAGTCAAGGGCACTTTGACTTCAGATGAAGCCAAAGTATCATTTAATATAACTAGTGTGAACGCTTAATTGCTTTTGACTGAATGCAAGACTCGTCTGCTCCAAGAAATCGTATCAAAACTTTTCCATTCACGCCACATGGCTTACCTCCGGCGTTTAAAATTTAAAACTGAAGTTTCTGCTAAGAAATCCAGAGCATATGTCAGTGGAGCAGAGAGGAAAGAACAAAAAAGTGAAATTTCGGTAATATATTCATCAAACACAGATTGTTTGTTTGAGTCTCATACTGTTATAGCTGTTTTAGTCCTACGACAAGGACTCTGCTTGATAGAAGGATGACTACAGGATTCCCACGTCTTCACAGCAGTTAGCAGGGACTTCTATCTTCATAAAGCAGCATAAGGCTTGTTTTTCCTGGGAGTCCCTAAAGGCTTTTTCAGTGGATCTGGAAAGGAATGCAGACATCCTAGTTCCTTCCACCAGAACTTCATAAACAGCAACAATAACCGAGGTAAGTGTAAGTAAACTGGGCAGTCTCTGGGACTCAGTAGACTCCAGTTCTCCCCCCAGCTGACAGCAGACCAGTTTCACCCAGTCCTCTGCACGTCTGCAGCACCATCAAACCCCAGCACAGACACTGCTCTGTGGCCCTAGCGAGTTCAAATCCTGGTTTTCCATTCTGCATCCCTCCTACAAAAGGTTTCTGAGAAGTATCCATCAATAACGTATTTAGGCATGAACAGTCACTACAGTGACTTCTTTTGAATCTTTTATCTGAATTTCACTGGTTTGGTAACTGGTCAGCATGACTGTCGTAACCAACAAGCACAGCACAACAACAGATGCAAAGGCATAAATGAAACTTGCTGTACTCCGCACAAAGCCAGATACCTTTGAGGCAATGGCACGGCTTTCAGTTATAGAACCACTGGACAGGATTTCTTTTTTGAATAAAACACCACAAGCCAAGACTGCAAGTGAAAGCCCATCACCTCTTTCAGTTCCACTAGGCTTTGGTCAAGAACACCATTCCCTCCCGATGGGACAATCCTGAATGCCTACTAAAGGAGAAGTTTCACACCCTCGGTGTTTAAGAGTTACCTTGTTACTATGGGCTCAGGAAAACAGTCAGAGGCAAAAGGTCAACCTAGGTGCAAAGTGAAAACAACACGACCATGCGGCAGAGGCCGGAGGAGCAATGCAAATACAGAAACTACAGCAGAAACGCACGAACAATTAATACACAAACATTAACTTTATTAGAAAGTTCAACAATTAGGAGAAAATACATTGCAGTTGTTTTAGCTTTTAAAAGATCCCAAAATAAATTACATAAGACTTGCACAGTTCTAAATATTAAAAAGATTATAAAAATTTATGGCACCCTCATATGCCAAGATTAATTCTTTTCCATTTTGACTATATTAAAAGTTGCCTGTGCAGGGATTACTGTTACAGCTATGCAGAAAACAACACAGTTTTCAGGTCTTGATGCCTCAGTAATGATTTACAGGCATAGGCACTTCAGGGCAAAAAGAGAGATAACACCCCATGGAAGTCAGATCTCTACATTCACGTACAATCTCTAACTAAACACTACTGTAAATTGCAAAAGGTTTTAAGTAGGCAACGTTATCCAGTATCAGCAGAACGGAAAGTGTGCTGTTAGATCACGTAGGTTACAGCGGAGTTTAATTTTAATTCAAGACCTTGACGCCCCCACAAGGTTGACAGTGCTTTCTACAGAAGACATTATTTTTCAGAAACTGAGTATGCTTGTATTGGGCCACACTGATTTTTACTGTCCTCAGCTACCTGTTCAGGAAAACCACCATTTATTCAAAAATTAACTTTTTCTTCCTTCGTTGTTCCGAAGGCACAGACAGAAATCGGGGTGAAAAGGAGCAAACATTTTCTAGGATGAATGAAAATGTGTCTAGAGCTTAGGAAATTTGAGTCTGCTATCTCATAGCCATCAAAAATCTGATTCTTAACTTGAGCTGGACTTCAAACTCACATCTTAGTTTGGAAGACAACTGTATGCTCACTGCACATCAAAGGTTTGGTGCGGCTCACTAGAAAGAGAAACCTCCACAGTATAAGTAGCCTTTAATGTTGTTTCATTATATACTGTAAGGGAATGTGTTGAAAGGAGTAGTAACTGATACTAGGTTTCATTCTGTGGTTATCTATCCGAATGCCAGCACCCGTGAATCTGGGAAGAAGTATGGGTCATACCAAGATACTATCCGCCCTTTATCCCAGAACTTGTCTATTGACAGCACTATGGCTAGTCATAGGCTCAGTTAAAACGTGAGTCTTTCTGCTCTGTTCCTACTTCCCAACAGTTTCATATCGGTTATTACAGCACAGTAAAGTAAAAGAATTTCATCTTCATTATATTTGCTGTCCAAGTATTTCCCTGTAGGATAACAGCTAGGTAGGTATTTTATATCATTCGTGGTCCTGACACACTACATACTCTCCCCTTAATGTGCCAGACTCCTCAGCTCCAGTTACTCTCTGGAGGTATCCATGACAGTCACAGTCACAGACCTGAAATACTAGACATAAGCAACTCAAGATAGCTCTGCTTCTATTTAGCAAAATGACTCTTTTTCATAACAGGACTTCCAGAAAAAGAGGGAAACAGGTCTCAGCTTCTGCCAAGAGTATTCTATCCCTTTTATTCTCTTATTTTACGTATTTTTTTTTTTTATCCTTTCTGCAGATGACAGTCATGTGACCAAAGTACCAGCAGGAAAAATTTACCCAACGGGAGTGTAAATGACATTCTTCAGACTGCTTTGGGTATGGAGAGCTCCCAAAACTGCCTTTGGAAATAGCACAGGCAGCATTTCCACTGATGGGATTAAATGAAATCAGCTGCATTGTGCTGCAGCCATCCAGTTTCCTCTTTGGCTGCAAGTACTGGCATGAACTGTGATAAGCCTCAGATAGCGCTTCATTGAAATCAAAGAACCGAGACAGCTCTGACTTATTAGTATTCTGTGAAACAGTGGCAACTGATTTTTAATTTAAAAAAGAAGAGGGAAAAGGTGATAAAAATCTTATATTTAAAAGTGTGCTTTCTGTTTACCGGAGTCTTTATTACTCCTTGATGACAAAGAAACCATTAAGGTCCCCACAAAAGCTTCATTGTGCGTTTGTAAAATTAAATTCTCCTTCCAGTAAATATCACATAATTTATCCAGTTCACCTTAAAAAACAAAACCAAAACCCCACCACATGCATTGTAATGCCTATGAAGGATGTTGGCACGACAGTAGGAACTATAAGGTCCTCCTTCCAGTCAAGGAGGGGTACAGTCTGCGTAAAAGATCTGGGAAGACCCCACTGACCATACTCTCCACAGCCCATTACGTCTTTGGTCCTTCCATGGACAACAGTATTGTCAAACAGTATTATTTCTGGATGTAGTCTTAATTTCTATTATGATCCAACCTAGCACTTCGGTTCCTAAACCAAACTGCATGGGTTAGGTTTTGTGTATTATGCTCCTCCCAATCCATATCCCTCAGAACAGAGCCGGGAGTGCCCATGCTTTCCAGCAGTCAGCCTCGTAGCTTCACCTGGTGACAGAAGATGGCTGTATATTGCGATCCCTCTCCCAGCCTGTGACAGAATTTACTGTGCACTCGCACTGTGCACAGACACACACACATATATACATTATATATATGTGTGTGTGCACATGCAAAGTAATACTGAGAAGAGAGATCGACAACAGCAAAGCAACATCAGACTTAAAACCCCTTAATGCTCAGTGTACGAGCAATCTAGTTAGGTGAAAGTTTCAGATAGTCAAGTGACATAAGCTAAAACAGGACATAAAGCAACATATCTCCTACGTCAAATATTTTCACATATTTGAGATGACCTTGCATAATCCACTCATAGTTGTGATAAGTAAGCAGAAAAAGCAGTCACAAGGGCATCCTTCATAGAACACTCCTGCTATTACACTCCTCTTAATATTTACAAAAAATTGATTATGTGATTGGATATTTCAAATACAAAATGGTACTATACATATCATAACAAGCACACCTGGAAAAAGCAATAAATAAGAAAACCCTGCTGATACAGTAGGCCTAGAATAGCCCTATGACAAAGAAATGGCTTTCTAAAAGCCTTTACAAGGTCTGCACAGACTGTAAATGTTCAGTATAAAAATAAAAAAAATATATTAAAATATGACACTAAAATTTTTAAATAGAGAGGGGCTGGTAACAAATACAAGCTGCTCCCCTTCACGTACACAGGCTGAAAATTGGACCCATGTCATTAACCACTTTCCAATTAAACAAATCATTTTAGTCGACCTGAAACAAAACTTAAGGCTATTCCTTGCATTTAAATTTGGCAATTGAACTTATAATCCTCGTTGTGAGACAAAATATTGAAGCGTTTTGCTTCAGTTTTTAAATCCAAACTCTCTTTGCATACCAGGAGGATAAGGTTAACAGTCAGTCAGTGGCTTTTAGACATAAAGTCCACAGAGATGACATTATCAAACAATTACTCATTTATGGCTGAAATAATGACAACTGTCATTAAACAGGGGCGGATATTCCCCCTTTTTTCATCTTTGATATGCTTTATCTTGGTAGAAATAGTTTTGTGAATTGAATAATTCAATATCACCAGAGCCTGTTACCAAAACTTAAAAGCGGGTGTAGTTTTTCTTCATCTGCAACAATGGAGAGACAACGACGATATCATCTGAATCGTCTGAGTGAGCTTCATCCACAGACAGAGGGACAGTAGGCTGTGATTGCTTCTCAGAGGTCCTGGCTGAAATAATTACAAAGGAAACAAGGTCATCAATAAACATTGACAAAAACAAGCCCTTGTGGGAAGTGTAATATTCTCTGAGCCATTAAGTTTCCAGAATTACCTACAGTTATGAATAACTCTGATCTATCTTTTTCTGCATATAACTATTCCCGTTCCTCTTTAATGAAAGAGCATGCATGGCAAGCGTTGACATACTGACCACGCATGATTTGTCTTACTGTCTTTAAATCTTTGCAAGTGGTTACACACCACAAAGTAAAGCAATTCGATACTGAAGCCATCTCAGGTCATAAAGATAAATATTTATTAGATGGCCAGAAAAGGAAAAATTGACCCAAGCAAGCTTAAGCTAAGCAGAAAGGTCATAATGAGAACTTCAGTCAGATATAGATAAAGGGAAAACAGTGAGGGGGGGGGGGGGGGGGGGGGGAAATGGAAGCTCTCAGTGACTGTCTTTCATCCTTATATCTGTAAAATACCAAAAATATTATTCACACGCTGTACTACCTTAATGACAATAAAAATGGTGACCACACACACCATGGTTTTGTTCTGTTGGTGGTTTTTTTTTTTTTTTCTTTTGTTTCTTTGCTGTTTTTCTGGCTGCATGGTTCTACCATCTCATTGATTCCAACATTTGAAGAAATGTTCAGGGCATGAACAGATAGAACCCTAATGATTCCAGTAAATATGGGAAAATCAGAGGGATAAAATGGATACATACAAGACCCCTAAGATCTGATGAGCAGAACCAGCAGCTTGTATCCCCTCTGCAAGAGATCTATGAACTAGAGGATGACAGCTATTAATACCTTCTAGCACAATATCCTCCCCTCAGCTATTAATACCTCCTAGAACAATATTCTCCCCTCAGCTCCACTTATTTTTCAGTTTCAAATATCAATTCTCTGAAAAGACTATCTCCCAGAGAAGAAAACAAATCAAGAAGACCTGTGGTAGAAAGAAGAAATGGACAAGTAAGAAGCCATACGCTGAGATTTTGACACTGAAATGGAAGGGAAAATGGAGGGCACACAGAGAACATTACTTGGGGAGAAGAACAGACATGCCATGGGTCTCATAGTGAAATAAGGGGTTCCTGACACAGAAAAAGACCTCCTGCTATGGAGGAGTTGGCATACACAGCAACTGGAATGTGGAATAAAGAAAGGGGACCACACCAGCCCAAAAATAGAAAAAGAGTGACAGATAGAGAGCCTGTGAATGGGAAGGAGGAATGCAGGAGGCCACTACATTGACCTCAACCTACAGAAGCAAAGAAACATACAACTTTCTCATTAAGTGAAATTCTTCTCTGTATTGGTCAACAAATAATGTAAGAGTTTTTCAGGAAGATTTATGAGCCAGTAATACTGGTGATAAGGATGAGCAAAGAGAACTTCCAGAAGCAGGCATGATAACTAAAAGATGCAACTCCAGCAATAAACAGATATTATATATGAAATAGCTTAATATCGTCCAAATCACTCTAGATTATATCCTGCTCTTGATGTCTGAGATTTTTCTTATCCTCATCTTCAGTTTAATATACTTCAGACTGACAACTTTATCTTTGTGCTTGTGAAGGGGTAAGCGCTGATTAATTAAGGGTTGTATGTAAATTCATTATGATTTCAAAAAAGCTTCAAATTAAGTTAACAGTTGTATCCAGAGAGGCTAGTGATATGCAGAGTGAAATGCTCCCCTTATTCAAGGTTGCTGTGCATGTACAGAACATATTCTTCCTTCCTGCCACTCCCCTGACAGAAAGAAACAAAATGCTAAGTTTCACAGACTGAACTGTTATGATCTGTTCCATTTCATGGGAAGCAGCAGAAATGGCTTTACAAATCTCCCAAGTACTGTCCACATTCTGAAGACAAGCAAAGCAGCATTGAATGCTACACCACTTTTGCTACTTTTTTTTTTTTTTTAAAAGAAAATGGAGACATCCAACCTGATGCAAACAATGAATTAAAAGTCCACAATGCTAGACCAGGATTATATAAGTTTATTCTAGCAGATATATAAGGTTCTTTAACACACATTTTCATCTTTCCCATTCCTCTCAAAATAATGCTGAAAGGCTAGTGAAATTAAACGTCTTATTGCAATATATTCTTTCACTGAAAGTTTAAGATCATTGCAAGATCTAGAGGTCATGAAATGCAAGTTTGGACTTGGGACAAATGAAGCAAGAGCTTGTTCAACAGCTGCATGATTTAAAGCTAAAGGAATTTCATTGCTTTAAATCACTCAGCTGTTAAACAATCTCCTTGTCTCATGTGCTTTCCAAGCTGCAGGATGACCAATGAAATACATTACATCAAAACCCAATTTTGCTAGTGGATTTTTACATCAGTCATGAGCTAGGAATGACAGATGTTGGACTTTTCGTTACCTTTAACCTGTTTAAGCTACATGAATTCAAATGGCAAAAAACCCTGCTATAACCAAACAGATTGCCAAGGGGTCACATTTCTTCATAGAGGTGGCATTTACACCAGAATGCTCTGCTTCTTTTAGTAGGTTTTTCCTGACTTGTCATTTGGGAGAGTTTGGTTAAACCCTCCAATGCACCAAGAGCTAATACTTCACAGAGCTACTTCGTGCAGGGCAGTCTTTTTCTAGCAGTTGTGCAGTTACAGAATCACATACCCAGTATGCCTCTTCACAAGCTACCTAGATACATCTTATCCTCACCCCAGATTTTGAAAACACCTCCCATATTCGTAAGATCAGCAGCAAATATAACCTGCTTTGCTCCCAATCTCTCCTTTTTGATATTCACCAGAAAAGGACTGCAAGAAAGAAAGCTTGAATGCTTATGGTCTCCTCTCTATCCCTTCTGATATAAATTCTTCCAGAACTTCTTCACGCATCACTTTGTCATCATAATACGCAATAAAAGTTAGCTTTGGAGACTTCATAGACAGTGACTGTGCTCTATTAGTATTCATACTATTGCATTTACCAGACTAGCTTCATCTTAGATCCTTCTTTGGGTCTTAAAGCACTTCTTCAGAAGCACAAAGCATGGGGTTTTTAAGTAATTCTTTCACTTTGGGTAGAATTTCACAACTGATTTACTCTGGGTTTAGACTGAGCATGCCAATAATGACTACTGCAGTAGAGCCCAGGCAAAACAGGATGCTGTGGCATTTTTTTTCTGGATACTGTCGCTAGACATAACTAAAATCACTCAAAACTGTAACATCTTCAGAAGCAAGGACTACCTACTCCTTCACAAAATAGAATACACTCCTGAATATGGAATACAGTAAAGTTTGTTAAACACATTTTCCTTCACCGAAGGGTAACTTCTGTATTCACAACCCTTGCAAATCTGGCTTATTCCCCATCTCATATCTTAGAGAAACAGCCACAGCAGCTTACAGCATGCTCTGTTTCTGAGCAAGTCTGCAGAGACTGTCAGCTCTTCACTGACAAAAAACAAGTCAATGTTTCTCAGGTCACCCTCAAAGTTGCTCTTTTTTCTCCAGCTGGTCCATAAAAGCCTAAAATATCCCACTCTGGACAGAACCAACCTTTTTCAGTTTGGGTTTTTTTTTTTTTTTTTTTTTTTTTTTACTCCTTTGAAGCTGCATATATAAGGCTGTCTTCTCTGCATCATTGTTTTGCCCTTCCTACTCAGTACTTGTAGCACCCTCTTAAAAGCCTCTTTGGTTTTAACTCCCCACAAGCAGGAACGAAGAATTCAAGAAGGAAACCAAATGTCATAAGAGCCATAAAAAAAAAGACAGACATCTTTCCAGTTTGTATTATAGTAGTACTAATTGGCAAGGCTATCCAGGACTTCATTTTTCCCCTTACTGCAACAACCAAAGGCTGCTGAAAAAACGTGACTGAATACACATGGCTGACTAGGATGGTTGTTTTTACCAGATGTCTGTCCCCTTCAGAAACTACGTCAGGACAGTGAAAATGCTCTCAGCTTGTCTATGGCTTTGGGCCCAAACCATAGTGGGAAGTACCATACTACACAGCTACAGGGCTGGGGGGACTGAAAAGGAAGCAGAGGCAACACAGGGGAACACTATGTTCCTTGAATAATTACCACTCACACCAGCGAGAGACATTCCAAACTACAGTTGTGGCAGATAGGCAAAGTACTGTGGGGAAGCTGGTACTGGTAGTGTCAAAGCTTTTATTTTTTATTTAAGGGACTGCACTTGCCAGTATAAGCAAGACGCCATCAAATTAAAAGACACACACACACACAGAGTACAAGTATGCATTTGTACTTGTGTGTGCATGTGTAGATGTTCTCTTATAAAACTGTGTGTGCACCCACACAAAACTGAATACTTTTGAACACAGAGGGAAATGAGATTACCAGGAAGAGGTGACATGAAGATTGAAGGAGGTCTCTGGAGTGCTGCTGAGACCCGTTTCTTCTCTGTAATGTAAACTGCAGAATCTGCTTTCTCACTTGCTGCACTGGACACAGAGGGCCTGCAAAAAGACATACTGCACAGCATGAGGCACAGAACAGGAATTGCAGTCTGTCTTCAGAGGGTATGCAGGAAAGGTTCTTGTGTTGCTAGCCTCCAAGAGGTAAAAGCTTGTCACCTGCAGCAGTGAACTCAGACACTAAAGTGAGGTGACAACTATGTAACTCTCCTTGTAACCATGGCAGCCAATATTAAAGACTTTTGGAGCAGTAAACCAAGAAGAGGAGAGAAGGAAGAGAGAAAGGAAGTATTTTTTCAAGACCGAGTCACCATAAACATAAGCAGTAAACAAATCACTGTGTTCTTCCCAAGCTAAGTCACTACACTGTATGCAAGATGGTATTCTAGCTCTTCCCTGTAATTCTTCCACATAACCCCTAACTTTTACATGTCAGGGCTTCAGATTCATTTATATTAAGTGAGCGTACTAGCAATCAGTTTGATAGCAACTGTAATATTTTTTTAAATTACTTTACTTTTCCTCATTGCTACAGAAGAGAACATGCAACAGGATATACGAAGACTACTGCTGCAACAAGAAACCCTTTTGGTTGCACATCCTTTGCGTTTTCTCACGAGCAAGCTCTCCCTTCTCTTTGTTGGAACAATGGCCTAGTTCTCCTTCTTTGACAAGGAACACACACTAAAATTCTACAAAATATGACCCCTCTCCTGTAATAAAAACAATTTTGCTACTGCATGTTAAAGAAATACCTATTTTTCACTTACCTCTCCTCAAGCAGTACTGTACGCGCTAAGTGAGCCCTGAAAATGGACTGGATGAATGTCACAATCTCATCTTTCTCCTCACAATCAGAAGACAAGCTCAAGGAGTTTGACACAGGAGACATGCAGGAGATCTGCAAAGCAATCAGATTAAAGAAAACTGACCTTTTATAGATTGCACAGAAGCTTGACAGAAGCTTTCAAAATTTTACTCCTGATTGTGAAAGTGGTAGTAGAGCAAATATTCCCATCTTTTGGTCTGCCATCTTTAAGGTTCTATAAGACTAAATCAGTAGGAAATGCAAATCTGATCATCACACAAGCTTTGAAGCATCTGTATTCAATTAATGAAAGAGCAGACACCTGCAAGGAAAGTTAATTTATTTTGCAGGAAGGAAACCTTTCAAAGTCAAAGGAGGTAAGGCAGCCTTTATGATGGATGTACCTCCTGCTTGTATCAAGCAAAAGTATTCAGTCCTACTACATTTGGCCAGTTTACTGAAATAAAAGTGCATGTAAAGTGCAACCAGATGGACAATCTGGATGGAGATTTACAAATTAACTTTAGCCTGCTAAAGGTCCAAAGGATGTTCACATAAGTTGGCAAATGATTTACAGAAACTAAATGTTTAATTGGTAAGGAAATTTTTTCATATTCAGAACCAAGCAATTTGGAGCAAATTTGACGTGACAGAGGACACTACAAGTCTTTGGTTGAGCATGCCACATGCAAGACTCCTTTACTTTCCAATCCAATCAAAGATGCTTTACAAATTCTTATTTCTGAACTTCAGTGACATGTTTGTCTATTACTACAATGACCCAGTGAACACTTGAGAGCAAGCACAGCTTTCAATAGCACTCCTAATTAAAGAGTTAAAGGGTACATTATTAGCAGATGGGAGAACAAAAGAAAAAAAAAAAAAGAGGAGACCTAGTTACAGTCCATAATGCAGAGAAGTTATAGCTTTACTTCTAAGAAAAACTGTGAACTAAAGAAGATGGAAAGGGAGGCTAGGGAATGAGCTCGATATCTTTCTGGAATTACAGTCGTGCTGCCAACCAGTGCATTGAAACAACATCACCAGGTGATTCAGAGAATTAAGTCTGGAGGCACAGTACTTTACACAGTAAACTAAACATAATGGGAAGCCTGGATACCCATTTGCCCCAACAATTACCTTGTTGTGAGATTTCGCATCATGCATCCTGTTATTCAGTAACAGTTTCTCTCGAGCTAAATGTCCTCTGAAAGCTGCCTGCAGCATAACAACTGCCTAGCATGGAAAGAAATAAGTAGATGTTAGCTCCTTTGAAACATGGCAGTTATAAGTTAAAACAAGATTCCAGAAGGAAGAGGCACAGGGAGAAAATAACTTTTCCCTGTGCAACGGAAACTCTTTGATGTCTTGACGTTTTCTTACGCTTAAGGGATACCCCCCCCGCCCCACCATTACTTCACAGGTACTCTGCTGCAATCCAGAGAATCCCCAGCCTGTTATAACCCATACACATACACCTCCATGGTTTAAATTCAGTCTGGGAGGTGTTCACAATTGATCCTATCAAATGCAGTTAAGTTCCAGCTGCCAACACTAACTTATATTTCACAAATAGAGTAACACGCTCCCATTCCCATATTAGATTCTGGCTACCCAGCACGCTCTGTGATGCTCTGGTACAATCAGAAATCAAGCCAAGTCTGGCAGACCATTGTGGTGATTACGCTGAATTCTTTCCTCTTTACTCAGAGATTTTACTGGATTCTAATCAACAAAAAGCATCTAGATGTAAAACAGCATGTTTGCATCACATGGTTAGAATTTGTTCTAATTTCTGAAAGTAGGATTTTTAATGTTCTGGAAGAAACAAATGTAAGATGCTATGTTGCGCTATTTGAAAAACAGTTTAATCAAAATCTTTGTGCAAAACATTTATCAAAAAGTGACAAGTTTGTCAAAGTAAATTTCTTCATAATACTCAGAGATGTTTCTTCTTAGCAAAGGCTTCAAATTCCTACTCCAAATATTTCTGAAGACTTATCATAGTGAAAATGAAAACATTATTAGTTTGTATTAAATTTTGTTCAAAATTTACAGAAGTGTTCATCTTGCAAAAGGTACCAAGTACAGAAAGTTTGAAACCAAAAGGGGAACACTTTGACAAGATATATCAAACAAAACCAGGATGTCAGAAGGAAGATCATGAGCCAGCCTGAAGAACAAACATGATCTTGGTATAACAGTTCATATTACAATAAAACCTCTTTAAAAATAAAAAAAAAGTTATTTGCTTGTGCTTTGATACAAATTAAGTCTGTTTTACTACTTCATTGGGTGTCATAAAACACACTCACCTCATCCAGAGCAATTTCTTCTTTCTGAAATGAAAAATGCTTAAGTTAATGCCACAAATATATACAAGTTTTATCTAATAAAGATTTTCCATGTTTTCTCCAACAGTTAAAACAGACAGAAAATATCTGACCCACCTTCCCCTCAAAACTCAAGCAACAAACTTAACGGGGGGGAAACAAAAAAAAAAAAAGCAGCGCTTTTCATCTTTGAAAGATGTGTGGATAGTTCTTTTGTCTTAGTTTCCTAAGAAGCAAGTACAAGACCCACCTCACACCACATGTCCTATACATGGAAAAAGCAGCATTTTGTTGTTGCCCATAGAACAAAATTTAAGGTTAATGCTTTTTTTCTACATCATTTTGTCCTAGTTGAGTGTAACTCAATACACCAAACTTCCTGTATTGTTTGGAGGATTTCTGCAAGGGGAACTTTAACTTCTCAGTCATACTCCAGGGAGGCAACAGCAGCAGTATTGCTTCAAGCACTACTCTGCTTCCTTAGTTTCTCTGCTCACCCAGAATCCCCCGTTCAGAAACTGGCTATCTTGCAGCAGAAATAACAGGGTACTAGGGAGCAAAGGCAAAAGAAGCAGCAGGGAGGACTTGAAAAAAGCAGTGGAAGAGAAGATACATACTGGGAAGCACTGCTGCAGTTCCTGGAGCCCAGCAGCAGGTTACTGTAGATGCTAAAACAAGAGTAAGATTCAGAGGAGGATGTCCTCACTGCTCCCTGATAGGAGAATCTCACCTTATTTCTGTACCTCTTCCACTGCCTCTGTATGATTTTGGCTGCTTCTTCCTTCCTGTGATCTTCTTTGACTTTAACCATGCAGACTGGTGAAGACTGCAAAGGAAAACCTTTAACTTAGTAGACTAAAGACACAAGTTGGAATTCTGAGGGAAACAGGTTAGAAATGACGCAGAAAAACCAACACCAGAGTTGTTAAACATTCATCCTGCCTGCAGGGTGGAAGGAAATTAAGGCGGAAACTCTTAGTTCTGAATACTGCTCATGTTCAAACTCATCATCTAGATGCCTGTTACAGTGAAACACATTCCTGTCAACATTTGAGCTGTTAGCTCAATGGGGATGGAAAGGTTTTCATTTACACATACTCCTATTTTTCTACGCATTGCTAAAGCAGTAAAAGCTCCAACAGTGGAACCCACTGCTTGGTTGATCAGAAATGGTTTGTATGTTATCGACAGACTGAGAACAAATATCAGGATACCTAATTTTGCAATTCTTCTCCAGGAAAGACTAGTATTAATTAACGAGGGAGCTCTCTAATGTCTCATCCTGGAAACTGTGGCCCCATAATCATCTGTTTAAGCTTACTGATGAGTTTGCCATCATATGACACCGACAAGACGGACAGCTTATGTAAATTGGCATAACTCTACTCTTCTATCTTGAACAAATTAATTAGAGGAAAAAGAAACCAAGAACAAAGCAAGATTTTGTTCCAGTTACTTCTTCTGAGGTGTGGTTGCATATTCCACCTCTCACCATCTGATCCTTTTGATCCCTAATTATCCCATACTAATTGTCATACCTCACTTGCCAAACAAAAGTTAACTGCAATTTTAAAAGACTAATTTAATTTGTTGGTGTAAAATTCTAAGTAGAAGAACAAGAGGTTTTATAGACTCTGAAAAAACCCTCTTGACTATGTGAAAAGGATTTATTTATAACTTAAAAATGCTGAGTTACAGGCTTAAGTTTAGCAAATGGATCATGTTATATTAAAAATGACAGCCTACTATTAAAATGAAAAATTGGTAGGAACTTAGTGATAATTACAAATAATGGGAACATTTCAATAAGTGGATGGTTACCAGCCAAGAATATATATAGTCTGCAGAGGAAAAAAGGAGCTGTTTACTGGCTGTTTTTAAAGACTCAAGTTATTTGGTATTCAAAACATCACCTAACATCCATCAGCCTATAACACACAAAAAAAGAATCTCAAGAATTGCACAGTGTATCAAAAACCAGCACCCTCTTAAGCTAGTGGACATTTTTATTCATATTTTTACTACCCGTACTTCAGGGTCTATTTATTTTAAGCACAAACGATCAAAATCCCCAGTAATAATTTTCAACTAGTTGTTAGTGAAATGAGATTAACATGACCACGCTGCATCTGAAAGCATGTCTGTCAGTGCCCATTCATCTCTACTGGCCAGTTACAACAACGTTTGACAGAGGGACAGAAGATTGCAAAGATATCAAGTTCAGTCATATTTCATGAAAAAAAAACCCCAACCCAACTGCCTACAGAGCCCCATTTAAGACTGTCCAGAGTTAACAGATGCACAATTATATTTATTAGATACTGGAAAATCCAGAAATAAGAGGTTATGAATACCTCAACTCTAGACAAACTTCAATTCAAAGGGGATAAGGGTTTATTTTATTGTATCGACATCTTCCCTAATTCTTTACTCAAATATGGTGTCCCATCAGCAGTGGAATTAAAAAACTCAATTTTCATGATGATTAGTGCTCTGCATCCTGTAAAACTACTCAAGAAAAAGTACCCCGCTTCCATCCAAACAGAAAGGCTAATGAATATTTTCTGACTGGACAGCACATGTGCCCTAACTGATCCCCTGACCAGCATAAAAAAAATCACTGAAAAGGATTTTTTTGTCTTTTGCCAGTCTGCCAGTGAGCATACTTGCCTACATCTGTATTCTTTATCTCACTGTCAACTCCTACAAGACCTCCCTCTGTCTACAAAATTGGACTGAAATTAACTAACGGGTTCAGATGTTATAAGAAGATATAAGCAAAACCACAAATGTCTTTTTTTTCTTAGAAAGCATGGCAAAAACCCCAAACACTTAAAAGTATAAGCTTTTTGCAACATTCCACTGAATAAGGAAAAAGCAGTGGTGGGGCAGATAATCACTGAGAGAACGGCTCCAAAAAACCCACCAGTTGCAGTGGTAATTATTGAAACGACTTATCAACAAATGCTGGGAATTAACCATCATTCAGAATCTCTATGACAAGATTTAATGCCTCTCTGAAAAGCCACAACTAGCAGCTATTTAGACTATCAGCTCAATTTGCAATATAATAGTTAGATGCAGGGGGGGTGTGGGGGGTGGGGTGGTGGAACCAAACCAAACCACAAAAACAAACGTGTCCGTACCTTGTTAAGCTTTTCCATTGTATCTTCTGCCGTTTGTTTCTTCTCTTCCTCCAATTTTGACTCCAATTTCCCTACTTTCTGTGCCAGGTTCTGGATTTCCTCACTATGGTTGGAGAAGTAGAGATATTTATAGCTAGAAATTTTCTGTTGTTCCTGCTTTGAAAATACTAAGCCTATTTCATAAGATTTGGTTGCTTTGGTTTTCCTAAAGGCCAAAGCGGGAAACTGCTCAGGATAACGTGATATATATTCTTATAGTAACAGACATGTAACATCAATTCTCAAGTTGTGATAGCACAGTCTTGCATTACAATTAAAAAAAGCCCACAAAACGCTCCCAAGGTTACAATGATACCCTTGATACTATTAATAATGCATCTAGATCTGATGACTGACAAATAGGAAACTGTAGCAAAGTCCTTTCTTACAAAGCAATAATGAAATCACTTTTTTATGCCACCCTTGCCTGGGATTATTATCAACAGTTACACAGAATACATGAAATAAATGGACTGACATAATGGCAATGGTCTAGAAGCATAGGCTAAGGTAAGGTAAAGATACTACCGTTTTTTCTTAGAAAGGAAAACACGTCTCTGAGCCCAACATGCCAACCTTCTTTTTCCATTTATCTTATTAATTTTTATTGCAATTTAATTCTTATTTTTACTATACTATTTAGTCTTCCACTTCCTTTAAAACCACTCTGTAGAATTCTTCCCCTAATAACTTACTCCATTTCTCTAAAACAGTTCTGCTTAAACGAATTGCCAGCTTCTTGCAGTTCAGATGAACTCCTATGGATTCTGAGCCACTTCAAAAGACAATTTAACAGATATTTTTTTGTTTCTGAAAGGATCTACGAATACAAAATGTGATACCTTAAAGTCTGCTCTTCTGTATTCTTTTCTTCCATCTTATTCTGCCACTTCTGCAGCTCCAGCTCCACTTCAGCCTTAGCCTGCAGTAACTGCTTGATATCCAATCTACAAAGGTATAAGGAAATCTAAGCAATACTTAAGACATTCATACTTCAACAAAGTAGTTATTTTTTTTGTTTAAACTTCTAAATAAAATAGGTTCTCAAACTTGTAACTAAATGTTTACTTTCTCCTTTTAAACAACAAAAAAAGCAAGCGTACATTGTTCAGAAGCAAAAGGCCTCTTTATGTGCTCTCACTATGCATTTTTGCTCAGAGGCGAGCTGACGCAGGAGGCAGAGTGTCTTATCAACAGTACATAGTTGTGTGCACATCTCTGCTCGTGATCAGATTAACCTGCGGGCCCTTGTGCACTGACACACCAAACGAGTCCAAGCAATACAAGTTGCAAATCAATTGCTTACTGGGGAGAAAAGAGGTCACAGTGCATCATATGGCAGAAGGCAGGCTTAAACAGAGAAAGTGGTAGATCAGGACAAAATGTGTTGAAAAAACAAAACAAATTTTTTACAGCAAAATACTTGCAAGAAGTGTTGCGTAAAGTGATGTATAACCCTTCAAAGGCTTTTCAGTGTGGTTGGCACAAAAATGTGCCTCGAAAAACGTGTTAGAAACAAGCAGAAATTCTCATTTTCCATCCTCTTACTGACTCTTTTTTCTGCAATGTAATTTTACGACACTAGGAGGACTAGAAGAAGCTTTTGAAATAAAAGCTGAAGGGACCCTCAAAATTCATTTTCTTGCTGAAAATGTGAAGGACTTATTACATCATTTCATAACGTGATAGGATATAATTAAATAATTCACACCTACAAAAGAACATCTCAGACAAGAGTCCGCTTACTCTTTATTGAGTAGAAGATTTTGAAGTGCCTTCCTATCACTCTTCAGTTTCTTCACTAGCCCTTGGAGGCGACGACATTCCTCAGCATGGTCTACCGGTTGAGAGGCTGGATGATCCAGGTCTACAGAAGGTGAAGATGACACAGCAACTAACCGCGGTGACTCACTATCTGCTGATGACACGCTGGTGTTCTCCGTGGCACATAGTTTCTAAACAGGATAAATTGACACAAAAAATACAAAAGAAAAAAGAAGAAAATTAAATTTAGCATAAAATAATTTTACTTAGGCACTTTACTTAAAATGTGCATCTATATGTAACAAGTATGAGAAAAGAAAAAAGGGAGCAAGAGCACATGGTACAGACACCAGTCTACATGTATGAGCCAGAATGCACAAGGCTGGTACATTGAAGGACTACATGCCAGTGGTTCTGCATTTTCTGCTCAAAGACAGGTAAGATGGCCAGATGATTATGATCACTTACTTTTTCTAGTTCCGAAATCCTCCTCACCAGCCTCTGTCTGCTCCACTCACTATAATCTAAATACAATAACAAAGCTTTAAACATGAAATTTTATCAGTGAGTCAACATTGTTCTCACTTTTTGAAACTTCTGTCCATATAGAAGACTACCTAAAGACCTCTGAAGCCCAACTTTAAATATGCAGCAATGAAAAAGTGAGAACGGTCTTAAAGTATCTGACTTCTACACTAATTAGCTCAGAAATCAATATAAACCATTCACATTCATCAGTTTTCAACAACTGAAAAACAGTTTTCCAGTGAAATGTTAAATCTTCAAGTGATTCCAATCCAGAATTCTCAGGGATAACAATAAAGGAAATCCAGGTCTGACTGAAGCAGCATATCCAGAAGTCAGAGAGAGACTCCTGTAAGAAACTTCTCCTTCCAACCTTTGCCGCTCCTGAATCTTCACCTTTGTAATAACTCCTTTATTTCTGCCATTGTAGGGTCCTGCTCTCAAACACATCTTTCAGATGTACCCAAATCCCTTGCCCCATATTCACCAACTTTTCAGCACGTACTTTTTGTTTCATTGGAAGGAGGAGAACTGCTCAGTACATGATCTAGATCTTCTTTCAGCCTCTGATTCTCATTCTGCAACTCCTTCACGTTCCTGGATAATCTCAGGACAGCAGCATTCAGGGCCTTTAGTCGTTTTTGGGTATCTCTGCCCTCTGTACTTGGAAACGGGGTCAAAACCAGAAAGTTAACTTAAAAGCAGAGAACAAAGAAGCAGCATTAAAAACAATGGAATAGCCTCACTATTCAAGTCAGCTGGCTAAGTTAACTGTCTCAGCTCCCCTCCAATAGCATTTCTCAACATTTTTTACTTGAGGAGTTACCTATTCTTTTAGGAAAAAACATGCCAAACATGCAAAGACCACCTTGCTCAACACTTTCACAGTTGTTCTGAGTTGCACCAAAGAAAGAAGATACTTTGAAACTTTGAAAGTTCATTCCTCCCATCCTGATTCCTCCCATCACCTCCGTTTCATTAACACATAAACAAGGGTGCTTTTGTGTTTTACTTACTTGGTTTTCTATTTGTTTTGTTAACTAACCTTATAATGCTTTGCCAGCGCGCTATGGACCACTGATTTAAAAATGCTTATCTTCAGCCAATTAGGAGACTCCTCCAAAAAACTGTTCAGCACAGAAAGCTAACGTGTGTGCTCTGAATTGCCTTCTTTTGATTGAGGGAGAGGGAGGGCTATACATAGATGGTATAACTCTCAAACAAATCCAACACACAAGTGTATTTTCAGATAACTGTGAATGCTGCTCTAATATAAAAGAAACTATTCCTGTGAAAGTACACCCCAGAGAAATTTCTTTCTTCATTTAAGATACATTTCAATCAATAAGAGATTTGAAACAGATTTGAAGAACACAGCTAACATAGATGTGATGGGAATAAAAGGCATTGGAAAAGGGAAAGCATGCTACGTGTTAAAACTGTTTTAAATATATTACAGTGACTTTGCCTTTTTAATTTTTCTGATAAAAGGGGAGAGAAATCTCAGCTTCTAGATGCACAAAGTTGTAAAGTTTGTTTGGGAAACAGATTTCTAGTGATATGAAATACTTGTTCTTTATTGCTATGAGAAAATTCTTAAAAACTTACTTCTGGAAACAAAGGTCTGAAGTAACCGATAGATCTACTTTTGGACAAATGCCACAGCCAATGACAATCACAGAACAGTTTGTGGAGGAATCTTACATCCCATCCACTGGAATAATTACAAGGTAAAGGGGGAGACAGTCTACAATTAGCATATCGGAGTGAAAAGCTGAATGTCATCTCCCTTTTGGAAATTAAAAAGAAGTGAAGCCATAAAAACAAACAAATAAGGCTGCCCAGATGTCATGGATGACTATTCATACAGCTGTCCCAGACAAGGGTGGGGGGGGCAGGGGGTGAAGTAAAAAACAAAACACAACACAACACCAAAAATGGGAAGCGACAGAAATTATAGAAATCATAACCATATCACTGAGTGCCATTATTTGAAGCTCATCAAAATGTAAATGAAAGAATTGCAGACCATTTTGAGGACTTGAAATGTTGCCTAGTTTCTAGCTACAATTGGATACTACAGATTCACATAAATAATCATATTTCAGCATTAACACTGAAAAAGAGGAGCTAAATGCCATTCACTTCAGCCAGAAATAATGTAGACAAGTATCAAGGAAAGACTCTCCTACAAGCCTTTCTATGTGCCAGAGTCATGACCTTCAACATCATTTATTATTCCAGTGCTCAGCCTCTCAAATAGAGACTGACAGTCACGTAATGGAGAGAGATTGCCCTGACCACTGTTTTTTGAAACTATGAATAAATGAGGACAAGGAAGAGACCTGATCACTCATTTTCACCTGTAAATAAATTGGGTGTGATGGCTTACAGCCTCAAGAGGCTAGTCACTGCATGCCTGAGCCAAAAGAGATGGAATTTTTTTTTAAATGGTGACAAAAAAAATTGCAGTTTTCAATCCACAAGAGACAGTGAATTAGGGAAACACAAGTAGTACACATAATGACCCATAAAGAGTTCTCATATGTTTCTATCAATCTAAATAATTACATCCTAAATTAAGATAGTTGCCTGTACTTAACACTAGGAGAGCAAGCATATTTTGGTGTGGTAACAAATTTTCCTGTCCCACAAGACTATTACCCTCTTCTCAGCTCAATTAACACTCACTTGCAAAGAGGCTTTTACTTTTCTCTCTTACTGGAGTTTTGTCTTTTGCCTTTGATTTTTATTTCCATTTACCCTCATCACCACGTATGCACTGGCCCACTAGTGACAGGCACTAGTACAAGCTTCTCTGACAGCGTCTTACTAGTGCCACTGATGGATATCTCACAAAAGCTACCCTGACCTGCGGATCTGTGTCTCTGTACCACAGAAAAATAATGTTTACTTCAAAATACCTTCTTTGCAGCATACGCCCTAGAACAAGATGCAGAACTGACTCAAGAGTAAAATGCCAAACATCTAGTGAGTTTGATTCAATCACCAGTGATGTCAGAATAGGTGCGATTATGGGCGAAGATGGATTTTAGTTAACAAGGATAAGTTTTCAGAGCTTTCATGTACTTCTTAAATAGCTCTAATATTTTTTCCACATCCACAAAATGATCTATCTACAAGAAAAAAAAAAACTTGACTAGACATATGCCAAGGCTGTGAAGCCAACCAAAGCAGTACCAAAAAGCAAATCTAGCAATCTAAATGACAAAATAAAGTGTTCCCATGTAGCTGTTTTCCATCAGTTATAGTATATGAGTGATATTATCAAGCACATATACGCAAACATTTGCTTCAAAAGAATTAAACATACTTTTTCCTCATAGCCTCAGATTTTGCCAGGAGGAGCTGGAGACGATGAACCTGTGAAATACGAAATACAGATTCCATTAAGGAGCTAGCTGTGAAAGCTAACATTACACATTTGTCCGTTAGGTGAAAATCAGAACAAGACTCTTGTTCTGGTAGTAACAGAGGCAATGATGTCATCACTGAAAATCTGGCTACTGTTATACTGGCTTTCATCTAGACACTTATGGATGTACCTTAGTTTCTTTATTTCTGCTTTTTGGTTAACACACTCAACTTATTGAAGAAAAAAGGTTTTTCAGTACATATATTTGGAGCTATGAGAATATCTATGAAAATCTGATTCCAACGGCAGGTGCAGCTAAGCTGTAAGAAACCTATCTAAAACATTCCATTTATACTTCGACTCAACAACTGAATAACTTCCTCTCCTGTTTGCACATTGAAGGACCTGCCAGACGTACCTCTTCATAGTAGGTTTCCATAGCTATCCTCATTTCTTCCAAATTAGTGGTCTTCATGTCTGCCTGGAGTTTGCTGAAAAAGGAATAATACAAAAAATAATTCAGTCAGACCAGCAAAGATGCTGTGATACCTGTTGGTTTACAGTTTCTGGGTGGGTGGTTTATAATTGCTAATATGTTGTCAGAGTTCATTAAAGCATCTTAAGGAACAGAAGAATACAGATGAAAAATAATATGGATTTCAAATTCCCTTTATTATCTCATTGAATACAAGCCTCTATCCCCACAAGTCATACTTAATAGTGTTGTCTTTCTCCTTGCACTGTTGTTCTAGCTTGAGAATCTTCTGCTTTAATCCACTAACCACCTACAGAAAGAACAAAGAGCTCATGAGTCCTAGAATAATCCGTCTCTTCACAGAAGTTCCATTTCTCCATAATCTTGCCCTGTCTTTATAAATTGTACCTAAGCAGATATGCTTATTCCTACATACTTCACTACTCAGTAAATCATACGCATGTCCGCTACCCTGTGACAAAGAGAATACTAATGAAATCGGATCCCTAACTTATATCTGTTGTAACATAACCAGCTTAATAATATTTGTACACAATCATTAAATAAAAACAACTCTGCCCATTACCCTGCTAAATTCAAAGCAGCAAATAATAGGGAGACTACTCCCTAAACAGACTCAAGACAGTGACAAAGAAGGCTCCCTAAAATAACGTTAATTCCAGATCTTTGTTACTGGTTTCTTATCTGACTATAGAAGTAATGGTTACATGATTCCCTAATTGCTTGCTCTTTCTTACTTCATTTTATTTTTTTTAATCAGTAGTGTTTCAGCTTGGCGAGAGGGAAAAAAATGAAAAATGAAAGCAAAAGGTAATGAAGACACCATTACCCATCCATTATCAGTCTTCTTTTCTGACAAAGCTCGTGCCAGCTTCGAGCCCTGCAAGAGAAGACAGATAAAGCAAGTGACCAACCTTGCTACTTTATTCTACTGCCAGCTCTTTCCACAGAATTTTCTAACCTACTCATCTCCACAGGCATTTCACAGTCCAACAGCTTAAATTCTGAAGTCCCTATGATCATTGCTTTGTATTAGCACACTTCTCCCAAGATGTAGATCTGCACACAGAAAATGACAGCCACAAGGAATCCGGTGAAATTCAGATCTTCTAACTATGACCCTAAATGCTTCTCAGCCTCCTGGGTCTGACAATAAGGCTCAGCTTTTCCTTGCTGGTTCAGGTCTCAGGGCTGCATGCATCAGTCACCATGCAAGAGGTTAACTCCCTTCTACTCTCAGGCAAAATATTCAGGAAGTGGGCCTCTAAAGAGACAGCATTTTAATTTTACCTTTAGAAATTAAAAGTACCTTTGCTAAATAAACTCATCTGCACAGCACGGCATGATCTTCCTTTGAACTGAGCTGGAACGGTGAGCTGAGATACTCAAAACAGAAACCCCTTCACACTAACCAACCACCTCTCATTGAAGCTCATCATTCCTAGGAGCCAACACACTACAGAGTCCTGAAATCTAGAGAGACAAGGCGAAGAGGATCACACTGCTCAGCACTCTCTTGCCCCACTTCTATGCCGCAAAGAAATACTCACCCTATAAGGATCCAACAGTTGCTCAATCTGTCTATCCTTTCTGCTGTTCTCTTCTTCTAGTCGACGGAGCTTAGTTTTCACTTGATCTCCCTCATTTTTCTGAGCCTGTATTGTCTAGAAGAAGGGAGAAAAATTGTAAGCACATTTCAGAAATAGAAACACACCAAGTTTTCACATGGAAACACGTTTTGATGGCAGTAACAATCCAATTACGATGGTCAGGATGAAGCAAAAAGGAGGGAGGACGGGGGGAAGAAACCATCACACTGGACCAGGGCTGACAAAGGGAGGTGAGAGGACAAAGATAAAAGGAAAAAGTTTAACAGAAAGGCAACCTCACACAAATGACCTACAACAATCAAGATATTTGTCTATAGGTATCCCTAGTGTTCAACATGCCCAGTCCTCATCTTTTATACACTGCACTAAACTCAACTGACAAATTGTTAAAATGTGATGGGTAACAGCCAGGAGGGGAGGGGGAAAAAAAACCCCAACACACCAAGGAAAAAAAAAAAAAACCCAAAAAAAAAAAAAACCGAGGTGGAGGGACAAAGAAACCAAATACAATGAACCTTTTCAGCGTCCAGCTAGGGCCATGGCTGGGGTTCAGGACTGGGTATACTTCAAGGCTTCCACATCCAGTACTCAGAAGTATCTATCACACCATAAGAACAATGAAATTGCCTTAAACAGACACAAGTTTAGTTTAGCCTTACATTACAAATGCAAAAAAATCTGGTGGATGTCCCAGTTGTAGAAACCAAAGTATTCTGAACCAACAAGGCCTGGACATCTACAGGTGTATGGAGCAACCCTATGATTTCTGTGTAAGTATCAGAGAGACCGTACCTTTTTCAGTTGTATAATTTCATCATACATATCTTCTTTTTCTTTGTAGTCAGGAGTTCCAGGAATATAGCCTACAGAAAAAGGTACGTAAAATAAGCAGATCTGAAAGAGGTATTTTTAACTAACCAGAAACCTTACAGATAAAGGAAAATATCTAGAACAGCACCAAACTGGAAATGAGACTTTTTTTTTTTTTTTTTAAGAAGAAGAAAAATCTGCAATGAAATTAATTTTAGAAATGGAAGTGAGATGGAGATGTTACTGTATTAAACTTCTGCCAAGTTTTGCAGCAAATTTCTCCTAATTACTCCTCTTCTCTCTGGTGCTAGATTAAAATATCCATCTGAAGAAAGATATACACTTCAGAGAAGACTGTAATCTTCTCATCCCAACAAATCAATTATTTACAAAAGATTTGTAAAAGATGTCCAGAATACATTTTTCTGTTTATGCCTAATATGTAAAAGTCTATCAACTTTTATAGTTGCCAGAAACTGTGTATTACCAGTAATAGTATAGGTGTCATTTTAAATGGAGGTAGGATTTTTAAGTTTACGGTTCTCCTTTAAGAAAAGTGGGATGGAAGTTTTAAATTTTGCTCTTCTCATAAAACTCAATTGGTTTTAATACCACAACCACATGATAAAACACTTTCTAGAGAAGAAGTAAAAGGAGTCAATTACATAGAATTTCAGGCAAGCAGATGGTTTCTATCAATGGTTCCTAAACTATGTTTTGCAAAGTCACAACAAATTGTCTACAGCTGGCCCATTGAACCTTATTATATTTGCAATGTTTTCAGCTGCAAATGCATGGCAATTTGCAAAAAGTTCTGAAAGCTAATAGTGATTCATTGCTCAAAAAAAATTTGGAAACCCCTGTCTTATCCAATTTTGAAATCTCAAAAAGTATCTCATGGACCATATTTTGACACGTATTTTAATACAGGCTAAACGGAAATGGCTCTTGATTTACTAAAGCTAAGATCTTAAGCAATGTGTGTTCTTACATGGAAAAAAGATCATTAACTTTTATCTACCACACCATTACATAGTTTACCATTACTAGAAGAACGAGAATGTTTTGGCTTCTTCATTCCTAGAGCTTCCTTCAAATATTCTGGAGTGCTACTAGAAATGTTAGTTCGCATATGCCCCATGTCAACATCTGATCTCAGACGATGGCTCGTTCCTGCCAACAAAAATGGAATAAAAATGCAAAAATCAGAGATAATTGGGAATTAAGTTTGTGGATTTATTCTGACCAAATGCAACATAGAAAGCTCCAGATGCTGCTAATTATTCCCTCTATAAATTCCAATGCTCAAGATCAGGTAATTCCAACCACGCACCACTAAATAATAGTGAAATTACTTCCTATGTAGTCTATAATCAAATACAAATCTGTTTTTAAAGAGTTTATATATTAAGCTGTCCACAACACTGAATTTTATCCATACATGCAGATAAAGTTTCTATACTAATACCTTGTTTCAGTGATCCCAGCCACATCTGCCTCGGGTTTTTTGCAGATGCACTCTCAGAACATGCACTGCATGTTCCCTGCAGTGACTGCCGAACTGCAGCTTTTTTAGGATACAGTTGTGTGCTAGAGCTGTATGGAGACTCTATAACAAAAGAAAATATCTCAGCATTGCCTTAAAAAGCTCAAGGTCACAAAAATTCTTTCTGTCTTGTGCTTCAAAGTTCCTGGACACAAGTCTTATTACTCATAACAATAGCATTTAACAGCATACTACGTGCTGGCTTATACAGAGCAATGGGATGTTCACCTAAAAAAAAAAAAAAACAAACCACCACGATACAGAAAAAATCCAATTCCAAAAAACGAAGAGGCTTAGAAAGAGGCATAGCGACAGTAATATGACCCAATGCATGTTGAAATATTTACATGTACAGTTTGGATAGGCATCCTTAAGATACCTGCATGTCTAAATTAATACATTAAATGGACCTTTCAGTGAATGTACACACAAATGTCCTATCAATGAGAAAAATATGTATGGCTAAACAGACAAAAGCAACTCTACAGCTACTAACCCACTAGCAATTTTCTTGCAGTAATCAAAGAACAGAACTGGTCTGATGCAACTGCTGAGGAGCCCCTCACATTGCTACTTCAGGTATGGCAGTCAGGTTCAAACACTGACACTAATTCCACTTCAAATTATTAGTATAGATGTGCACTATATGGGCTAACTAGCAGTCTTCAAATTACCAAGAGAAGTACATACAATAGGAAGCAATGTCAGCTGAAATTAAACAGCTACTTCAAATTCCATCATTTAGGCAAGCAAAGAGATTTCAGGAAAAGAAAGTAGATAGATGTACATCTACCAGAAGAGCATGCCTCTTCCTCAACCTAAAGCAAAATTTATAAGTACAACATTATTTAATTTATTAGAAACAAACCAAAGTAACAACAATCAGCAACACTTTGAGGTAAAGTCGTCTTTGAAACATTCACTGAAGGAAGGAAAATGGAAAAGTATAGTAAAAAACATAAACCACAGAAAAAAAGGACAAAAAATGCACATTAAAACTGCAGATCTAATAATAACATTGTACTTCTAAGGTCATGTAGGAAAAAACCCAACAAAGAAACGGAGAACTGTGTAACGTACAAACATAGATATCTAGTGGATGGTAGGTAGCTCCAGTAATTCTAGATTCCTTCTACACAGCAAGTATCAGCATTTGTCCAAAAAGACAAAGAGAAAAAGAAATTCAGAATGCTTGCCATTAGAAGGGATAACATGAGAAGAAAGTAGTTTATGCTGGAGAATCAAGAATTACAACTAACCCATAAACTTCAATATTTAGCCTGTAAAAGTCTAACTTCACAAGTTACAGAACAAATCTCAGATAGGTGCGCTCTGCACACACCAGTGAATAATTCTAAAGAGAATAATAAGATGCTGTTTCAAGTTAATCTTTCAGTTCCTGTGTCCCACAAATCTATCTTGTTCTGCAATAACAGAAGCAGAAGAAAAAATTTTGGAACACTTACTTGGTGACTTTGGAGGCTTGTGAAATATTTTCTTCTTTAACTCCTGGAAGAGAAAAAGAATCTTTTACGTATTTAAAATATTCCACTCTTCAAAGATTTCAGCATATAATCTCAAAATTGGCTTCAATCTCCATTTTGTATGAAGATCATTTGTTCTAATAACACAAAATCTTCTGTGTAGAAAAGAAAAAGAGTAACATTAAGTACATACAGATTTGGCCACAGCAACAGACACCAGAATTAAGGTGGTACCTACTGGAGTTTTATGCTACAGATAAAAAGTAGTCTATTCATGCTGAGAACACTGAGACCTTCCCCATCAGTATTAAATACAAGTAGCAGCAAACGCAAGATGATCACAGAGTAGAGACTTATCTGTAGAACCATTTAGCTAAAGGAAAGGCTTGTTCAATTCCATTAAAACTCTGTAAAAGGATTACTTAGGCCCGTAACTTGATAGAACAGCGAAATGAAGCCAAACACCATTTGCAGCCCCCAATGCCGAGAATTTAGAAGCCAGAATTACATCTGGAATTAGAGGAGGTTTTTGAATCAAACTATGCTGCAATAACATTGTTAGCTCTCCTCTCTGAAGGGTCTTATCAACCAGGAGAATCATGCGGATGAAAGGTATGCAAGAACATGCTGAGAGGCCTTTTAAGGCATTCATTCACAGCGCGCCATTAATAAATCTCACCGTTTCTGTATCTGATTCACAGGTTATCACAGACAGGCCGTCATCCCCCTGGGAAATAGAGACATTAACTGTGACATTTCCTACTGAGTAATTGGTTATAACATACATCCAGAAAACTTCATATCCTGTTACTATCATCATAAAGTTTGAGGGCAATGCATTCAAATGGTAAATGTGTCACCACTGTTGCAAAACCCAGCATCCCTTGCTCTAACACAAACGTTCTGTTGGATATAGTGCAAGTCACTTCAGATTCGACCCACTGAGACTTACACACTTCAGTGTATCACAACAGCTGAACCTTCAGGTGCCAGTTCTGCATTAATTTCTCCACCAGCAAGAGTTCAGCAGCAACTCATCCGCCTGTCCCCTGCCTCACTCACTTGCCCCTACCCTTGCTATCGGAATGTTCAGTAAACTCAAATGGAGAAGTGATCAGAAAAAAACCCAAACCAGGGAATCAAAAAAGTGGTTAATTTTTCCTCAGACTGAGCTGACAAGCTCCCCTGCTTCTCAAATGTAAGCATATCCACAGCAGAAGGAAAATTTCCACTTTGCTTTCAAATTATCTGAATGTACGCTGCCCTCACAGAAAGAACATTTTCACTTGCTGCTGATTCCATGGTGCTCACAGCTGCAGCACCATTCTTTGGACAGATGCTGATCAATCTCTGTAAGAGGCAGGGTGAAGTATTTTTGAGAACCCTGGTTGACAGAACAGGAGCTGGGATTGACAATGACAGAGCAGGCAAAACAGCTTTTTGTGCTGGCCAAGAGCAAGCAGGCATACATCTCGCACACCATGCCATATAGTTTTTAATTTCCTGAGGCAATGTTCCTTGCAGCACACTGATTATTTTTGTTAAGGCCTTTTTATCACTCTGGGAGATCTCTCTACACAACTGCAGCTATCACATTATGAATCGGAGAATGTGGAAGGCGCCCAGCCTTGATAGGAGACAGTAAACAACAAAACATTCACCAAGATATAAACACGCAATAGCAAAAACACCCCGGTCCTTGGAAATCTTCACAGTCCCTTTGCTCTTGCAAAACAGGCCCAAGAAAAGCCACCTACGACAGACAACAAGAGAACATGGTGGCTCCCAGCAAAGGGCCTCAAAACCTCCATCTGGTTGCCGAGGGCGAGGGAAACGAACGCTAACAGCCCCCCGCCGTGCTCCCGGCCGGCCAAGGAGACACAGGCACAACCAGAACCCCGCGGGCTGGGGACGGAGCGAAGCCGTCCTCCTCCCCCTCCTAGCCACCGCCTCACGAGCCTGGCGGAGCCTGAGGGAGCTGCAGGCTTTGCCCCGGCCCCGCGGGCAGGCGGGAGCGTTTCCCGGGCCGGGCCCGGGCTGAGGCAGGCCCGGGGCCTCCTCCTCTGCCACCTCCCCGCCGCCCGCTCCTTACCAGCTCCCCCTCCGCGGCCGCCTCGCCGGCCCCCCGGGCCATGGCGGGAGAGAGGCGGGGAGGCCTTAGGGGGCGACAGGGCGGCGGGGGCCGCCTCAGGCCTCGGCGCCCGGCTCGGGGCAGGGGGCGGCCGCGGCGGCCTGAGCTGAGCGCCGACCTCCCCCTCACGGCACTTCCGGGTTGCGGTAGCCATGGCAACCAGCCGCGCGGCGGAGGGCGGGGCGGGAGCGGCGACGCCTGCGCAGAGCGGGCGCTGGCTGCGGCTCCGCCATGGCCGCCGGGCACAGCCGGGGGGGGCAGGGCCTTGCTGCGGAGCGCCGGTGCCACCACGCGGCCCCGAAAGGCGGGAAAGCCCGGCGGGCTGGGGAGCAGCCTGTGCGAGGGCCGGCTGCGCTCCGCCACCCCGCCAGCGGCTTCTGCCCGGCGGCGCACGGACAGCCCCAGGCGGAGCGCGGCCCTGAGAGCGGCCCCTCACGGGCACGGGTGGTGGGTTGGCCCCGGCTGGGTGCCAGGGGCCCGCCACAGCCGCTCTGTCACTGCCCTCCGCCGCTGGGCCGGGGAGAGGCAACAGCGAAAAGCTCGTGGGTCGAGATGGGGACAGGGAGATCACCCAGCAATTACCGTCACGGGCAAAACAGGCGTGACTTGGGGAGAATCCGTTTAATTTATTACCCATCAAAACTGAGGAGGAGAGAGGACTGAGAACATGTGTAGGGTAATGAGAAATAAAACCAAATCTTAAAACGCCTTCCCCCCACTCCTTCCTTCTTCCCGGACTGAACTTCACTCCCGAATTCTCCCTCCTCCCCCCCGAGCGGCGCGGGGGGAAGGGGAATGGAGTTTGCGGTCAGTCCATCGCATGTCGTCTCTGCCGCTGCTTCCTCCTCAGGAGGAGAAGGACTCCTCACACTCTTCCCCTGCTCCAGCGTGGGTCCCTCCCCCGGGGTGCAGCCCCTCAGGAGCAGCCTGCTCCAGCCTGGGTCCCCCGCGGGGTCCCCAGCCCTGCCAGCAAACCTGCTCCAGCCTGGGCTCCTCTCCCCACGGGTGCACAGCTCCTGCCCGGAGCCTGCTCCAGCGTGGGCTTCCCACGGGGTCACAGCCTCCTCCGGGGACATCCCCCTGCTCCGGCGTGGGCTCTCCCCGGGTGCGGGTGGATCTCTGCTCCCCGTGGGCCTCCATGGGTGCAGGGGCACAGCTGCCTCGCCAGGGGCTGCACCAGGGCTGCAGGGGAATCTGCTCCGGCGCCCGGAGCACCTCCTGCCCTCCTTCTGCACGACCTTGGTGTCTGCAGAGTCGTTCCTCTCACGTGTTCCCACTCCTCACTCCAGCTGCAGTTGTGCAGTTTGGTTTTCATTTTACCCCCTTCTTAACTACGTTATCCCAGAGGAGCTCCCACCATCGCTGATGGGCTCGGCCCTGGCCAGCGGCGGGTCCATCCTGGAGCCGGCTGGCACTGGCTCTGTCGGACATGGGGGAAGCTTCCAGCACCTTCTCACAGAAGCCACCCCTGCAGCCGCCCTGCTCCCAAAACCTTGCCACGCAAACCCAACGCAGCACCGGCGGGACCCCCTCCCGCACCCGCACGGCAGCCCCGCGGCCACGCCCCCACCTTTGCGACAGTCGCTTTGCGGCCGCGGCCGGTGGGGCGGGGCGCTGCCGGCTCGGGGCGGGGGTCCCCTCCATGTCCGGCCCGCAGCCGCCGCCGCCGCGCCATGACCCGCGAGTGCTCCCTCCTGCTGCCGCGCGTCTGCGCCGCCCTGGCTGACCCGCGGCAGCCCGGCTCCGACGACACCTGCCTGGAGAAGCTGCTCGACTGGTTCCGGGAGCTGGCGGAGCTCGGTGAGTGCCCGCCGCTTGCACGGGCCCCCCTGCCTCAGCCCCGGCCGCCGGGGAGCGGCGGCGGCTTGTCCGAGGGGGAGGGAGGCCGGCAGGCCGGGAGCCTGGGGCAAGCCTCCCTCAGAGGTGCTGTTCCCTGGGTGACGCCTGGAAGCGGTTTAGTACTTGAGGCCTGTACCTGGGCTTCAGATGAACCCCGGTTCGTCTCGAACCCTTGTGAGGGGTTACGCTCCGCTCAGGCAAGCACCTCAGAGGTACGAGAGAGGACAGAAGTCCTGGCAGTGACCCTCTGTTTTCTGGGCTCTTGTCGGGCAACACCCGGTCGCTAGATCCCACCGTGAAGCTGCTGCAGGACAACCCCTGTCTGACAGAGTTCATCGCCTCCGTGCTGGCGCTGCCAGAGCCCAGTCCGAGCATCCTCTCCTTCACTCTGCGCTTGGCTGGGATACTTGCTGCTTCTGAAAACCGCTTCCAGTGCTTGCAGGTGAGTGGGCTACCCAGGTACCTGCTGCCACATGTCTGCTTACTCCTTCTATATGGAGGACACCTGAAAACGTATGTATTCTGCTTATAAAATTTCTGGCACACATCAAACAACTCGGCAAACAGCGATATGACAATGAAGACCTACAATCATACCGTTCCTTTTCAGTTCTCATGTAAAGCTACTGTCTTCTTACTTCTGTCTTGCCACAGTAGTACTATGAATGTTAATACGTAGCGCTTCTCATTTGCAGTTCAAAACAGTACATGGGATAACATTATCTCACAGCAGTCATTGCAAAATATTGTATCCCTGGACAGATCCTGTAAACTTAAACTGCACTAACCAATGTAGTTTTCCTTCCATAGTAGGTTGACAGGAAATCTGTTTCCTTGCAAAAATAAGGGAGCTTTTTAAAGTGCTGCTTTCTACAGTAGAATGTATTTACAGCACAAAACTCAAAAATCAAAAGGCCTTCTTCAGGGAAGAGATGCATACAACTGCATAAAGCAGTCTAATGGAACTGATATATACATCAGTTGTTCCTAGCATCTTAAAAACAAGTGATTTTGGTTTTGAACACCTCTGTTGCTTAGTCCATGAAAGAGACAGATGTTGAGTTTAAGTGTGGGATTCTGAAAATTTTCTATTTTAGTGATACTTCTGGCCAGAGAAGGTCTCACTATAGTATTGATACTCTTGACTTGGATGACAGAGCAGCCTCTCCGCTCCCCTTGAGCCCCTTTGCTTACCGTTTACTCTGTGTGTTCTCTGGCCTCAGCAGGAGAAGCTGTTGGTCAGGCTCTTTGGCGGGGATGGGCCTCTGAACAGCGCAGTGTGGGAAGATGCATCTGTGCGGAGTGGCTGGGTGGAGGGTGTGCACAGCATGATGCATCACTGGCCTGCCCTCCACTTCCTCTGCAATGGTGGTGAGTACTTGCAGGACTGGTAGGTAACTCCCCAAATCCTGTGTGTCTCTTCCACTCCAGTCTCTTGCTCAGACGTCAAATGAGAGACAGAAGTTTTCATTTATTTAAGATAAAAATAAGCCATTTGTCAAAAACACTGAATTCATTGAAAGATGGTGGGGTTTTTGTTAAATTAGTTATGCATTTAATTTTCTTTTCCCCCCCAAGCACTGAAGATGGTGCCCTTTTTAGAGGGGAAAGAGACATGTCTTATGAAACACTTGATAAAAATAGCTTATTAAAAGCCTTCTGTATTCTTATTTGTAACTCTTACTAAAAGGTACATTTCAGTATGATTTTAGTGCAGAAAAACTAACCAGGGGCTCATTTATCTGTTAATACTTGCACACACTTGCAGTCCCATTGTTGTTACATAGATATGTAAATTCTGCTGTTAACACCAACTTTAGATCCCATGTACAGAGGGGCCTAAAAAACTGGATTGTTATTAATGTGTGGCATGCGCTGCTGTCCATGTGATGGAAAAGTGGTGCTGTTGCTGCTGTTCATGTTGTTTCTACTGGTAGTGTCCAGAGATGGTACAGGCTCCTTCTGTAAATACACAGTGAGTGTGGAGTCAATTCTCCTAATACTACTAATGTTATATTGAAGTCCTCTTCTGTTCCTAAGTTATTAAAATACCTGATGATCCGAAAACAATTTTACTTTCTTCTTTTGTTTGCTTTTTGTTTCTTTGTCATTAAGGACTGGCTGACTTTGAAATGCCATAGAGACTACAAAATAAAGTATAAAAAAACCCCCACCAACACCATTTAAAGCTGTGTGGTACTTGAATTAGAATAATATATGGTTGGAGTGCAACAAGGCTCCACATCACAATAGGAAGGCTGTTGTTTTTTCCTCCAGTGACTTGTTTTGTTTTCACACAGGAGGCATAGATGTGATCTTCACTCTTCAAGGGGATCCCAGCCTGTTTGTGGCGTCAGCTGCCAGTCAGCTTCTGGTGCACATGCTCACCCTCTCTGTAGAGTCTGAAACGACTAAACCTCTCAGTACAAAGGACTGTGAGTGGCCAGTGTGTGCCCAAATGATTATAAAGCACATAGAAGATTCCCTTCAGTCCAACTCTGCCTCTCACATCGAGCAGTCATTAAAACTGTTAACTAGTTTGTTTGGCAGTTGTCGTGCTACGTGGACTGAAGTACTTTGGTTAGGCATAGCAAAGCAAATAGAATCCTTTTTGACGGAAGAGACTGTTCAAGCACAGCACTTGCTGGCGAATCTTTTGCTTAACATGGCATGGTAAAGACCTTCTGGGACCTTGGGTCCAGTGATGAAATACATGTGTTTTCCACTGTCTAATCGGACATATTACTTACACTTCTTTCTTCTCAGGTCCCCTGTGTTTTGTGACACTGAAGGCAGGTTTTGGGCAATAGTGACTTCTGCTCTGGAACACTTAACCCCAGTACAAGCGGGTCCTTTGACAGTGGGAATTCTGAGGCTCTACAAATGGTAGGACTTACTGCAATGATTTTTTTGCACTCCGTAAATGTTTCTGTACTAATATCTCTGGTGTCTTTCCAAAACCTGTTTTTTTTTCCTCACTGCCTTTTCCACTACATTCCTTAATACGTAAGACCAGTTGGCAAGAGCCAAGCCAGTAGCTAACAAACTTCAGACACTGATAGTAAGAATAATACAGTTTCAAAGAGAGAAATGAAAGGAGCCCACATCATGTTTATGTGTATACCCTTGCATCTTACCTACAGCCAGCCAGTTTCAGGAAGAAATAGGAAACTCCTTTAACTTTATACTGCCAAGGTTGATTAAGATGGACGCAATTTGACTGCCTGTCAAACCCAGTAGTGTCTGTTCAGTTTTGTCTTTCACAAAAACACTGACTAGCATAAGAGCTTTCACTGCTGTCCAGCAGAAGTGTGCATCTGGAGACTCTGTTGACAGTTGTCGAATAACTTAGGCTAGAATGGACCTGTAGAAGTGATCTAATTCAACCTCTTACTCACTGCAGAGCTAACTTATCTAACTAAAGGTAGATCAGGTTGTTCAGGGCCTTCACCATTCAAGTTTCAAATATCCACAAGGATGAGGATTCCAGAGCTTCTCTGGGCAACCTGTTCCAGTGCTTAACCACTTTCAGTTCACTATGAAAAGTATTTTCTGTATATCCAGTTGGAATCTACCCTGTTGCAATTTAAGATTCTTGTCTTCTTGTGTACCTCTGAGAAGTCTGCCTGCATCTTCTTCATAAATCCCATTTAGGTAGTGAAGAAGCATCAAGAAATCATCAGATGAATACAGCACATGTGGATACTGGTTTACAGGCTAAGACTTAATATATTTAAGGACACCATTTTGTTGACAAGAAATGCCTCTCTCTAAACCCTCTTCTTACACATAATCCTAGTCTCTATTTGCGTAGCTTGATAAGGCTGCTTCTAAATTCCAGAGCCATTTGTCCTCTGCTCTCAGTTAGCCAGGGAAGCTTGGAAGAAGGCTTGAATTATGACAATACTGTCATTGCTGGCTTGTTGAAAAGCCTGCATGAAAAACATTATTCTGCTCAGTATTTGGGGGCAGATGTTTGGGAGGGAATTGACGTGTTCTTGTTTTTGTAACTGCTGTTTCCTCCTTGAAGCCCACAAGATGTGAGGATTCAGGCACTGACTGTTCTACTTCAGCCAATGGACTGTATTTTGAGAGCAGCCTCCCAGCCTCTGGAATACGCAGGTACAGTTGGAATAGAAAAGTTAGAGGCTAGTCTGCTTGCCAGTGTTTTAAGTGTCTGGTGCAGACAAAACTGGAAGAGGAAGAGTAGAAGAACTCGAGGACAGTAGCAGTGTTTCTGGTGAAGTGCAGCATCCTACTGACAGTTGCATTTGAAGGGATATTCATACTACATCACCTGAATATCTTGATTAACTTTAAAAATCACAGTCCTTTGTATTCATTAACAACCCGAGCTCTTCCCTCCTTTGGTCCTCTAGGTTTGCTGGATGAGTCTGTTAGTGATCCCATCACTGTTGAAAGTCTTCTGTCCTCCAAGTCATCTTGTGCTAGTCTCCTGTGTCAGACCCTCGCTCATCTGGAGGAGCTGCTCTCTCTGGTAACATTCAGAGAAGGAAAAAAGCCTGGGGATCAAATTGGTCCTTGAAAGACAGCGTTAAGATTGGTTGCAAACTTTTGCAGTAGAGCTTAACAGAATGTGGAGAGGAGTTGACAGTGAGGGCTTCCATATGTTAAAGCAATCTAGCACAGTAGACTCTAAATAGAAAAACAGAGGAATACTGAGGCTTGTAAAGAGGTACTACGCTTAGTTTTAACTCCATCTGCACGAGCCTTGTTACCATACCTTCTACTGCAATTATCGATCCAGTGAAAAAAACATAAATTGAACTGCTTTCCCAAGCAGTGAGAAGAATCTCCTTCCATCTGTGCAATAGTTCTTGGGAGAGAGGAAGATAATTTGTTTGTAGTTATTAGCATTGTGGTGCCTTAAGAACACAATAGAAATTGCAATTTTTGCTGCCCCCTGACCAAAAACTCCTGCTCTTTGTGCATGTTTGCAGCTTTTGCTGGAAACTTTTTTTTTTTCTCCCCTCCCATTAGATTCATTTGCCAGTGGATTTACCTTATACATCTTTGCTACGCTCTCTCATGACAATATTACAATTCTGTAATGGCTTCCTGAGTCCAGCTTCTCCTCTGGGAAGCACAATAAGCCGAATCTTGATCAATTGCTTCAGAGTACAGATGTCAGCTCTTGATGTCCTAGCAGCACTCTCAGAGCGAAAAGGTGAGTTAATCTTTGCACTTAATTTTTTTTTTTAATTTTGGAAATACTTAAAAGTTCTGTAACTAGTCCATTCCCCTTCACTGATCTTTCTGAATGAAGACTACTGCTTCCATTTCTGAAACTTGTGAATTTTTTCCAATTCTTCCTACTGTCTTGCCTAACCTTACTTTCTGTTGAGCTAGGGCAGGTAACGCTGTAATTAAAAAAACTTTCAGTGTTTGTGAGAAATTGGATGTTTCTCCTTTACTCCGAGGAATGTACTTGCTTTCTTCTCCAAAACAGTTTTACAGTCCTGTGTCTTTCTGTATTTCAGCAGTTGAACTGCGATTCAACTGCTCCTTCTCTCAGTATTGGTCCTTTAGTTTTGTTTTCTATGTTTCAGGCTGTGACATGCTCATAGGAAGTCTATTTGATGTCCTTCTGGCATACCTGGAGAGTCCAAACACCAGCCCTACTGTGAGTACAGAACTAAGGAGAGATCCAAGTCTATTAGCTTGCCCCAGTGGGATGTAGTTGTGAGAAATTGTCTGACAGTAGTTGTTTCTTAGCAGAGTTTGTATTAGAACATGTAGGAGACTTGTCTTGGTTCTGGGTGGCTTGCAGGAAATAGCTAAAATACTAATGAGCAAGTAACTGACCAATACATTGAGTGTTCTTGAAAAGACAGCAGCCATCACACCTAAGAGTAGCTCCAACATGCTCAACTTGACATGGCCCTTAAGTATCGAATTCTTTTCACTAAGGGGTTTTGTTTTCTTGCTTTGTTTTATTCGAATGACTCTGACGACAACTGCAAATCAAAAGCTGGATGTACTAGAACCTTGTAATACTAAGCTGAGAACAGGCATTTTCTAGGTGTTTGTTAGAAATGTTATATACGCACCATTTATTTGTAGCTTACTTCTTAGTAAGGAAGCATACGTACTTGTTTACTCTGAGAATTTCTCTGTAAGTTTGACGGTAAAATGAACTTTATCCAGCATAAAGGCAACAGTGCCTCCTCCTGTAGTAAAGTAAACCTGAAATCTGCTTTATGTTGCTTCAGGTTCTAAAGAAAACATTTCAAGCTACATCCAAGTGGTTGGTGCGCTTGCAGGAACTGTCCTGCTCCAACGGTCAGTGGCAGCAAACTGAGAAGATTTTGGAAGGTAATGAAGCTATTCAGGTTGAGACAAACAGCAGCTAGTGGCATATATGAAATCTGCTCTTGCCTACCTTTCCTGCTCAAAGCATTCAGGATTCATTTGTTCACAGTTATGTTGAATTTAGGTTTAGCTGCCCAAATAGTGCTTTGAAGAACTCTGGAGAAGCACACAGCAGCAGCAAAAGGGATTGCATCAGTTAAAATGATACAGAGGTTGTACAGTGATTGCTTCAGTAAGGCTTGTTGCCTTTCATGTCCAGTCAAGCTTGTCACTTGGCTTTTGCAGATGTGTTTCTGGTGCTGCAGAAGCGTTTGTGCAGTCCTTGCTGGGAAGTGAGAGATTCTTCTCTGGAGTTCCTCACGGTCCTGATTAAATGCTTGAGAGGTAGGTACAGAGACTTAACAGTTCAGATTGGAGTAGTATTTCTTTTAATGTTATGAAAGTCAGTCAGGCTTGTGAAGCATCCTCTGACCTGTAACTGGAGAAGAAAAGAAAGAATTGGCAAGATTTTTACTTTTAGATCATGATCAAAATCTGACAAAAAAAGATTAATAAACTTATCCTACTTTTCTGTTGAACTCAGATTTCTGTGCCCCCCTTAATGGCATTTTTGTTGAGTTAAACTGAGGGGTGTTGAGACAGTCATATACGTTGAGACATGTATGTCAAGGTGGGTGACAATGCTTAACGGCAGATAATACTTTCCCTTTTTTCAGTTTGCAGTGGAGTCTGTTTGGTTTCACTCAGCAGGCTGGGGGCTGGGATTTAGGAGGCTAAAAGCCTAGACCTGCTTTGCATGCTTTGGATTAATTACTGATTTTGCACTTTACTGGTAGGTCAGGCTTTCCGGTAGGTAGCACTAAGGCAATGTTGATTCTCCTACAGTAGCCCTGCGATGTTGGGAGAATGGGGGATGTTGTCGACTACTGTTGTCCCCAGGTCACAAAGGAAGTATTCAGCATGCTCAGCTGTGTTAGCAGTTTACCCTGCAGCCCCTCTCAGTGCTGCAGTTGCATTCTTTTTCTTTGCCATATGCCTTGACAATGAGAAAGGAAGACTATTTTTTCCTCCTTTAAGGAAAGGCATAAGTTTGATGAGGCTGAAACTATGTCCCTGCTTGCCCGAAGAAAGTTTTCTTGTTGCTAGAACAACTCTGAATAGATTTTTTCCAAGTTCCAGTGTCTAGCAGGGCTTGACTGAAAGTCACCAAGCTGCTGGAAAATGGGGAGCCTGACACAGAGCGTCTGTGCTCTTGTGAGCAGCTGCCTGGTCTCTGCAGTGGCTCAGCTCTCTGGCAGCTGTTCCTGCAGTCAGTGGGCATCCTTGTATGACGCAAAGAACTGTTTGCATTGGAAACAGCTTCATGCTCCGAGAGAATAAAGCCTCGCTTCTTTGGATTGCTGTTTTGTTTACAGACCAGGATGAGTTCAGGCAGTGTCTCCTGTCTTCGGAGGTGCCGAGGCTTACAGAAAATCTTCTTGAGGATCCAGAAAGCTATGTGCGAGCGAGTGCCGTGACTGCTGTGGGACACTTGGCCTTCATTACTTACTTTGCTCCCGAGTCACCTGTCATAGGCAATCAGTACAATAAAGAGGTATGATGACTTTGTGTAGCCCACTGCAGAATTAAGCAGAACTACACGTCAGTGTACTGCTGTACTACTTGAAACTTTCTTCACAAGTTATCTGCAGTCTCACGCAGGCAGATTTCACAACCAGTAATGAAGAGACTAGATTTTTTTACTTCCACCGTTCTTGTTTCTTTGCATGTTCTTCCCCTCATTGTGCTTTCTCTTTGTCTTTTTACATTTAGAACACTGTAGCAAAGCTTCAAGAAATCTTGTCGACAGATGCCGAAGGCTTTCCTAGGAGGGCTGTGATCAGCATCTTCACCAAGTGGCTGAGACAAGGCTGCACAGGTCAGCTGGAAGACACGGAGCGTTTTGTCTCTAGAGTGATCCAAACTGTGGAGCATGACTTAGACTGGGAAGTCAGACTTGGTGGTTTGGAACTGGCTGAAGTTTTCTGTAGTCAGACAATTTGCCAACTTGGCCTTCCTAAATGCCCATATGCTCCCATCTCATCTGCAGTCACTAGTTCCATTCATCAGAATGAGTTGCTGCAGATATTTTGCCGAGCAAAAGTATTCAGCTTTTTGTTTCAGTCTTTGTGTGACTGTGACAAACCAGTAGGTCAGAGAGCCTGCGATATACTGCTTGACTTAAGAGGTAATTTCTATCCAGGTAGTACCCTGAAGGATTCACAAGGGACTGGAGATTCACCTGCAGCACAAGGCGTTGCCTGGTTACAAAGGACACTAAGGCAGGGTTCTCTGGCCCAGAACTTCCCTGCAGATGGTGGTAATGGGGTGGATTTTCAAGATCCAGAGAGCATGATGCTAGCTTTGGGTACAATAGACTTAGAAGAACTACGTGATGAGCTAAATAAAAGTAGTGACCATGTGGAGAAAAGCCCTCAGTCCCTCTTACAGGACATCCTCGCTACTGTGGGGACCTTAGAGGAGAATGAAGCTGACTGTTACTGAAGACATCTTTTGCTCTGAGGGAGCAGTGCTAAAGCAGTTTTCTTCTGGAGGAGAATTTTTTGCTACCAGTCATGAAGTCTTTCTTGAAACACGATAAAAAGAAGTGTTACACTGAACAGAGAAAAGGGTGGTTTTGTTAGCTGTTAAATGGGTTAGAAAATCTTTGCTTTAATACTGATGAATTTTTTGTTAACAAGGGTAGTCTCCAATAAACTGTGATCTGTTTTTCAAAATAAACACATTAAGAAATGCATTTGTTCTTTTTTGAAGTCCCATGTCTTTTAAGAAAGCACCAGACCATGCCTACATAAGGAAACGTTTTTAAAGAACAGAACAGTGACTGAAAACAAGTTGTTTCATGCTCCTTTTAGAGTCAGAGTAGCTAAAACTGATGAAGACTGGTTTTAAGGGACGCTTGTTTTGACCTTGTCCATATCTCCATCCTAAAACCAGAGTTCTCAAGTTCCCCGTTGCATTTTGAGGTCTAGAGCAGAAGGTGGCATTTAAGGAGTCAAAAGCTGATAATCCTTAATGTTACAAACTTTCTTCCATAGCTAATATGCTTGTTTGATCTCAGCAGTGAGACTAAAAAGCTGGTGGTTTTAATTAAAACCAGAAGCAAGTCCGTTTTTCTGAATTTTTCAAGCGTTCCTATTCTCCATTCCTAAAGAACTAGGATAGCTTCTAACTAGTAGGAGACACTGACACCTGCAGCTTTTTCATGATAAAATAGATCTGTGCTTAGCTTTGGTAAACAATTAGAAAGCGGCAGCTCTGGTGTGAATGGCAACACTGTTTTCTGAGAAAAAATTGCCAATTTTTTTAAAAACTCAGGGAAGACTGTAGTTTGCAACCTACTCCAATGTCTTGCCATGTGCTAAGGAGCTTTCTGAAACCTAGGGAAAAAAAAAAGTGTACCACCTTTACTAGTAGGTCAAACCACACTGTATTCCTTTTTGGCACTGAGGTGTTAACTTGGCATCCTTTATCCTCCTGCAGCCTGTGTAGAGGCAGGAACACAACACTTGTTTTAGGCTAATGGAGGCTATAGCATCTAACACAGCGGAAGAACCTCTACAATATTATCCCTGCAGCAGTACAATGGGGTGAGATGCAGTTTGAATTTCTTGCTGCTGAGGTTGAAGATTTACTCTATGCCTTTTAATGAAGTCAGCGCACTTACCTATTGCTCTGTGCACAGCTTTATGCATGACAGAGCCCCTGGGTGTTGTACCAGCAGCTGTTATTAGGAGAAAGCAGCTCTGCTTCTGATACACAATTCTACCTGAGCAGGGTCTACACCTGGCAAAAGACAGAAGATAGATATTAAAATCAGGCCTTTTCCTGCCAACACGTTTTTCTCAGAAATTGAACAGGTTAACGAGAGAGAGGGATGTGCTTTTAAAGAAGCATGGATTGTTTGTGGAGTTCTAGCAATACTGTCTGGTGAAGGGATTATAGTTCCAAAACTAGCATTATGTGTTGGCAATAGGTCAGGTGTGCTCTGGGAAAGGAGACAGCAGGTTGTTGGGTAAATGTCTTCCATTCAGCACTCGAATTCTTGTGACTTCAGCGTTGTGCAGTTTAGGAGACTCCAAGGAGTTATTAAAATATCAGCAAATTGAAAAAGTGACTTGTTACAGAAGGGAAACTCCACTGCTTATTACCGAGGTCTCTTGACTCCCAGACCTATTAATTTTTAATGGAACTTTCTTTTATTTTTATATCGGCTGGGGTGATGGTGACATTGTTAAGTTTATACCGCTTCCCTAATTGCGGTCCAAAGTCTTGTTTATACACAGGATGCTGGTACACTAAAAATCTAATGTACAACAAACTGGGAGAGCTCCTTATCTTTAGAAGGGGAATGAAGGACTCCTTTCATCTTTCATTAAGAACGGGTCTCCACCTCCAGCGATTAGGTGACTCGGTGCTGGTTTTGTACTTCTCTCTCTTCTGAGCTCACTACGTTGCCTTACTTTCTTTGCTGCTCTAGTTACAGTAGAAAGTCTTACTAACACTAAGATTCTTGGGCTGACATCCTGCACCTGGTAATTAGGAGAAACAGGAAGAGTCAGGAACATCTCAGCAGCACAAGGAACAAATGCCAGGGAATAGAGCAGTTATGGGAGATGAAAGCAAAAGCAAAAAAAAAAATCTCAATTTTCTTTCCATAGAAAATGGTGGCAGCAGGTCTTGCGAGATGAAAATTTAGCTACTGAATTAGTAAATACACACCAACAACTACTGATGTGAATCATCCATCAGGCTGGGAAGCCATACCTTCTATAGGATGCCCATCTCTGCACGCTTTTGAGAACTCACATGCAAGCCCTACCCCACTTACTTATACCACACTTTTGAGAACTCACATGCAAGCCCTACCCCACTTACTTACACTGCTAACTCATTTTCAACCCACTTCTTACCTACCTTACCTACAAAAAAAAAAAAAGCTTTTTTTTGCACCTCCACAAGATCCTTATCCCAGCCACACAGCTTTCTGCTGGGTGAAGAACTTACACCGTGTGGTATGTCTTGCCAAGGAGCTGTGGTCGTGGCGCACCCAGGGGGAGGGTTTAACTCTCAAGGAGACAGTCCCGAGAAGCGGACTTGTTACCCCCACCTGCATACCGAGCAGTCACTTCCACAAGAGCTATCGCTACTTAACCACGTCACACCGTGACAACAGTGGTCCCTGCAGAAACTACACAGCCAGCTCGCTCCCGTCACACGCTGAGGACTCCAACAATGTAGAGAAGGAGGTGGGCTGCCTGGCCTTCCGTTACAGACACAGGGGAAAGTTCAAACCTGCCTTTTGGGGATGGAGTTCTGTGGAAACTGCTGCTTTCACGTGGTCAGCGCTGTAGCTGTGCACGGTTCCTGCAGGAGGCAGGCACCACCGAGAGAGTTTTTCCAATACACACACACTCTACAGCTGATTTCAGCAAAGGCTGTGGCCAGACATGGGCTTCATTTAATGCCAGAAGCACCGCGGCTCAGGACTGTCATTTGCTTTAATGTGGGCTGTGGATAGCAGGCGGCAGCAATACCAGTGGTATCAATGGAGAACATCACAGCTTAGAAAAAAATTGTGTCTCTGATGGCTGGTACTGTGAAAGAAGATTACAAAGCTCATTTCAGCTCTTTGTCTGCACAAGGCCAATGTAAGTTCTGTTGCCTGATCTGTACATAGGTATGACATTCCTAGAGTTGCTTTCAACACATTTCGACAAAGCTCTGAAGAAAGGATTTATCCTTTAACTGCTCAGACTCAAACAGAGGCAGTGGAGAATAAGCATCTTTGACTCAGCCCTACACTGGTAACAGCTTTATAAAAGCTGCCAAAACAACAGCTGTTAATTTTCTGGTTTAATACACTGGACTTTTAAAATTCAAAGAATATTCTTTGCCTAATTGTACTAATTGCACAACTTATTTCAAAAATGGGCCATAAATGTCTAAGCTGTTGCTTTAGCTTAGATATATGTGATCTGCTGTCCTGGTTTTGGCTAGGATAGAGTTAATTTTTTTTCCCCTTCTAGTAGCTGGCATAGTGCTGTGTTTTGGATTTAGTGTGAGAATAATGTTGATAACACGCTGATGTTCAGTTGTTGCTAAGTACTGCTTACACCAGTCAAGGACTTTTCAGCTTCTCAGGCCCTGCCAGCGAGAAGCTGGGAGGGGACACAGCCAGGCCAGCTGACCCGAACTGGCCAGAGGGCTATTCCATACCATATGACGTCATGCACAGTATAGAACTGGGGGAAAGCTGGCCGGGGGCAGCGGGGGGTACTGCTGCTCGGGAACTGGCTGGGCATCAGTCAGCAGGTGGTGAGCAATTGCACTGTACATCACATTATATATATTATTTTATTATTATTATTTTCCCTTCCTTTTCCATCCTATTAAAACTGTCTTTATCTCAATGCACAAATTTAACTTTTTTTTTTCCCCCC
This sequence comes from Pelecanus crispus, assembly GCF_030463565.1. Classification (NCBI taxonomy): domain Eukaryota; kingdom Metazoa; phylum Chordata; class Aves; order Pelecaniformes; family Pelecanidae; genus Pelecanus; species Pelecanus crispus. The sequence goes on along the minus strand of NC_134653.1, from coordinate 5,688,774 downwards.
CTTCTTTCCAACCCCCAATTCTCTCCCCCATCCCACTGAGGGGGGGTGTGTGTGAGCGAACAGCTGTGTGGTGTTTAGCTGCCTGCCCGGGTTAAGCCACAACATCTGCGATTACAGATCAACTCATGCATATCTTTGCAATCTCTTTTGTCCATCACTAATAAAATTTGCTCTACCTTTCAATACCTATTCATCAAGGCTTCTAAAAACCACCACGTTAGAGGAAACTCATTAAGCAGCTTCACTGCAGTTCTCAGCAGTTTACAATGGAAAAATGCATCAGTACCAACACCTCTGTAGACTGTGTCATTTCCCTTTAGAGCAGCGGCTTTTGTCCTCTGCCGAGAAATAAAGCACCGCTTAACACGCCAGACCTCAGCCTGCGTCAGATGCGCTCCTCCACAGACAGGACAGACCTTGCCTATAACCCTGCTAGCCAGCACGCAGAAATAGAAGGGCTTTCTTTCAAAGCAGCGGTATGTCTGTCCGAACAAGGTGGAATAAAGCTGGCGATGTACAGCTGTAATGAAAGCATTCGGGGCTCTGCAAACGCACATCATGGATACACTTGTAACTTATCCCCAGGTGGAAGGGGAAATGAGCAGTCTGCATCAAGAGTCCCTGCAATATTACAAGTGCAATTACACAACTGTTTCAGTTAAAGAAAAATGAAACTAAAGAAAACAGTATTTCTATCTGTAATATCAATACCAAGTCTCTGCTTAGAGCACAGCAGCTTAAAGGACCGTATTTACCATAAACATAGAACAGGGCTGTAGAGATGCCTTTCATGTGGCTGCCTCCAAAACAAACCCATCCAAACCAAGTTACGCCCCAGCTCGTTCCGCAGTCGCTCAGTTGTTAAACTCCATGCAAGGGCAGGAACACGCTGTCTGGGACAGAGGCTGCACCCACTCCTTTGGGGGACATTGCCCAGTTAGACCAGACCAGGTGTAAAGTAAAACCACGACCTTGAACAGCTCCTGTAGAGCGTTAGGGCTTGAACCGTGGTAGGACTGCCTCTTTTCACTCCTTTTCAGTGCAAAATAGGTGGGAATTACCCTAAGACATAGATACACTTTCAGATCTTCTGTTCTCCCATTTCATTATCTCTTGGTCCTCATACTTCCAGTCTCTACTGCCCCACATTCCCTGAGCTTTCAGGCTGGGCCTGTGGAAAGCAGCAAGGAGCTTGTGCTGCTGTGCATAGGGGCATCAAGGCTTGCCCCCGCGCGGCTGGTCCCTCACCACCACCGCCCTGCTCAAGGAGGTGATGTTTCAGCCACGCTCAGAGCTTTGGCCTCAAACCAGCTTCTGGGCTGGGCTGTAACCAGCCAGAAGGAGCTGCACAGCCCTGTCTGGCAGATGGTGAATCCAGGCTGTACATCTTTTACCATGACTTGGCCCAGCTAAGCCAGCTCCAAAATAAATCCTTATTAGGCTGTGTTAGCCATCACACATGCAATTCTTCTGATTTAACCCTTATATAGGCTGGGCAGGGGCACAGGTGAGCCCTGGAGCTCGTCGCTCTCAAAAACAGCCATCCTTGATGGGTCTGATCTCATGATTACAACTCTTATTACATGCCAACAACAAAAAGCTGCAGTTAAAACGCAAATGGCAATGGTTGCTAAGTGACAGCTTCCGTACGGGCTTGTCACAACCGTGAGACCAACAGCTGTGGCTGCACAGCAATCCCATCTTGTCCATGTAATTGAGGATAAAAATGCTGTTTTCATTACCATGTAGTAACCTTAGTTTTGACCTGTCAGAATATTTTATGCTTTAGGTTTTGACGAAGAGCCCCATGAAAACAAGGCTAAAGCCTCCACTGAAACCAGGGGAAGCGAGTTCAATTCAACATACTTTTAATATTGCATGCTCTTTCGACGTATTTTCTTTCCAGTGAACCAGTGCACAAGACAACAACACGGCTTTCTCGGCTAAATGGTCCATTTCAGAAAAACAAGAGCTACGCAACAGTATTTTCCATGAGGGTCATTTGAAAAAACAACAACAAAACTAATAAAAAATACACCTGTCGGCTTCCAAAGTGAACCTGTGGGCTATGTTCAACACTGAAGGTTTCTGCAATATTTGGAAAAGATGGTAACTTTTTCAGAGCTGCAAACTACATATATCCTTCTAAATAAGGTATTTAAGCTAGACCTTTAAACTTACATAAAGTGATGGCTGAGTTGTTAAGGAGCCTGGGATCCCGCAGGGCACAAAGTTCACTTGCTCCAGTGAAAGCAGTGGTGGGAGGAAGCCTTAATAGGTACTTAAGCACCATTTTGCCTGGGTGGAGCACTGCAAACCCCTAAAGTAGACACACCCTAATTACCAAAACTGGCAGCTCAATGCATCCAAGGAAGATATATTTGTTCAAAAAGGGGGGGGGGGGGGGGGGGGAAGTATTGCGACAGGCTGTATACAGTATCTTGCTCGCCCTATGTACTCTTACACGTTGCAGAAAAACCTGTTTGAGGCCACGCTGGTAGTGGAGACAAAGGGACGGATCTGTCAGCGTCCTGTGAGCAGATCGGAAGTGACCAGGAAAAGCCACCACCCGGCTGCCAAACGGAGCGAGAAAAGCACAAACAGGCGTGCACAGCTTGGCACGCACGCACGCCAGCCGCAACGCACTCGTGAGAGCTGTACGGGCACATCCAGGCACCCAAACGCGAGGGATCATTTGCAGCTGCCGATGCAGCGCATCTTGGCGTGAAGCATCCCACCAGAGTGCGTGTGACCGCGCTTACTCCAAGCAGAGGTTCTCAGCGACTACCGAAGCTAATTATGCCCTTTCCTAATGAATTCTCTCCCGACTCCATCCACAGAAGCCTCGATTTCCAGTGCCAGAAGTAACAGCCCTGATCCTGCCGACAGCTCTAACACCACACGAGTCGCCAGTGCAGTCAAAGCTCATCCATGTGGATAAAACCAACTTGACTGTTGCCTTTGGTCACTAGCTCCACGTCAGCATATTAAACACGTCTGTTTTGCACGTTGTGCCAGAGTAAAACGTGATTTTTTTCATCTATATTTTATCCATAAATGCAGCACTTTTCCTAGCTGTTCTCTTTATTCCTCAGAAATTGCCAAGAAAACAAGCGTGCCTCATACTAGTATTAAAACCCCGTGTCTCTGCACTCTAAATCACACAGCACAGGGTGAATATTGCTGTGCAGACAAAGGTCTGACTTTTCAGCAGCATTAAATTAGGCAGCTCAAAGGTGTAGCGCGCCGTCTGGCTGGCTGGATGAAAGGCACGTCCTCCGCGTACGCCATGGCGCAGCGCTGGCGGGCAGACAGCTCAACCTTGCCGTTACTACAGACATGGCATCATGGAGGGGAAAGAAAAAAAAAAAAAAAAAAAAAAAGAGACCTCCTGTCTCCCTAATTCCTGTTGAGAACTTCTGCCCCGTAGGGATCAGCCTTGCCCTTCTCCCTAGTTTGGGAGCATCTTCTCCACCCTTTATTTATCACAACGAGATCAAAGATCTATCTCCATGGAAACGTCTGAGCTCAAAGCGTTTCTGCACTATGGCTTTACATCCTGCACAGAGGTTTTGGCACTGGTTTTTGAAACAGAAGCTTTGAGATGATCAGCATTCAGGTCTCTTCAGAAATGGTTTGATCAGTAATAATTGATAACCTGAGCAGCATGCGTGTAAATAACATGCACACCGCAGAGCAGAGCTGCCGCTGCATTTCGGCATCTGCGGTCCATGAAGAGCGCGGCCATTCAGCTGTACACGGAGCGATCCCATGCCCTGGCTCCTACGGCTTCCAAGCTGTGTCCCTCATGTCCAGAGGAGATGAGGGACACTGTCACGTGTGCTCTTTGATAGCTGTCACCCCAGCACTTTGTGCCCACATCTGAAGTTCGGTAGGACTTTCAGCAGATCTAGAGACCAGAGCCATGGGGGCTGAGCTGCTGGAGCCCATTACTGCCCGCTCCGTGCTGCATCTCAAGCCTCGGAGGAGGCAGCTGCGGAACTGCTTGGACTTACCCAAACAGAGATGGCAAGTGGCACAACACCCAGCCCAGCAAAGACTTCATGAATCCTGCATTCAAACTCTTACCTCTGGACCAGCAGTGGCTGGGGCACTGGTGCTGGGTCATTCCAGTGGCTCCCCTCCCTGATAGTGCTGAGCTCCAGTTCCTTCAGCACAGTCACTCCTACAATTGATTCCCAGGAGAGGGAAAGTAAATTAAAAAACCATAAAACAGGCACGGTTTGTGGTATTTTTGTTCCCTGTTCAGCTCACCACACGGCCACACAAACTGTTAAACTGTCGTACTGGGGACAGGAGCGACCAGCCGGGAGGAAAACTATTCAGCCATCACAGCTGCTGCCGACAGAAAGCGGACGTGGAGCTGCTGCCTCGCAGGAAATCCTGGATTCAGCTTAAACCTCGTGTGAAGAAGAGTCAGGACAAAAAGGAGTGAAACAGAACTCACTTGCGAGACTCGTGTTTTCACAGGCATGTCCTGGGAAGGGCGAGTGGGGAGCAAAGAGCACCCGGGGCTGCGTTAGCATGGAAGCAGAGCTAACAGCACTGACCTGGTAATGTTAGCTTAATGGTTGGACTGGATGATCTTAAAGGTCTTTTCCAACCTAAACGATTCTATGATTCTATGACCTGGAGAGCACCAGCCAGCGCCCGGGGCCCAAGGAAGCCCCATCTCGCAGCACTGCCAGGGGCAGATCGTGCTTCCAAGGAAGTCAGAAGACATCTCGCTACTGCTTGCGGCAGTGGTGGAGCCCCAAGTTGCCCATATGCACGCTGAATGTGATTTTTATAATCATATTAAAAAGTTTCAGAATAGCAACTGTGCACAGAGCAATCCAGCTGCCAGCATTTAGCCTTAGCCTAGGGCACAGGCAGAATATGCCAGGCATGAATTAATACCACATAAGCTGCACCATGCTGAGTTTCATGGCTTAATTATAAAAGAGAAAGCAATAATCAAGGGATCTGTAAGGCTAATAAAAGTTCTGAGAACACCGAATGTGACACAAGAGCCACAGCCAGTGTGGCAGGACATGAACGCATTTTAAAAGCACATTAATCACACACCATGTATTAATTCGCAGCTGGTTTCCAATGACAGCACTTGGTCTTTAGCCACCTTCGTAGCATCACTGGGTGCAAGCGGATTGTCACCTAGCCCAGAGCGAAGTGGGCTGTAGTCTACCCATGAGCAGGAAAAAAAAAAAAATTAAAAAAAAAAGAAAAATCACAGCTATGCATCAGTCCAATAAGACACAGACATTAGTTCTGGCTTAAAGCTCTGCAGCCCTGTGACTCCCCAGTGCCTTATGCCTGAGCTCGGTTTAGCGCTCACACCTGTATCAGCATTCGGAGGTTTCTGGGTCAGCGACCACGTCCACCAGCATGCACAGCGCAAGTCACCCAGCGAAGGAGAGCCCAAGGAGAAAATCAGGCCCCTGGCAAATTCTCCAATCATCTCTGCAGTAAAATACTTGAAAGCACTTCCGTTTCTCAGTGCCTCCAACTATCTCTCCTCTCCATCTCATATTTCATCTCACTGCAGCTTTTTAATTATGCAGACAGCTCGTTGCGGGGCTTTGCCTCTCGCTCACAGACTTCCATTCTTCTATATGGAGTACATGTTTCTATAGAGGGTACTGTCTCCAGTTAGGTTATTGCCCTTGTGAAACTTGATGTCTATATGTCTTCGGCTTAGGGAAAACTCTGATAAACCTTAAAATGGTGATGCCACCAAGAAGAACCGCTCCACCTGTGCTGTCACACAGTGATCCCCAAATTCCTCTAGACAAGATGCCAATGCAGGACATGTCCCAGCCCTTTACCAGTTGCTGACATCAGCAAGATATTTCTTGGGCTGAAACGCTGCAGGACTAAGGGCCAGTCAGGGCTGCACGTATAGAAACTTGAAATACTCCCAAACATCCACTTCTGCCAATAAATTATTGCATCAGAGACAGTTTCCTTATTGCAAACGCCTCATCCTCTAGCCCTTTACAAAGGGCAGCTCTTTGCAGTTCTCTGTCCAAAGATCAGTTATCAAACCAAAGCATTTCAAGAGAAATAGCTACCCTTCTCTTACTAATAATCCCAAATTTAACTACGTCCTACCTCATACCTCCTCTGAAACCAGAAAGCGAGATGCTTTTTCTGCTGGGCTCAGTAAGTGGACTCTGCTGAACCCCAGGGAACACATAAAGCAGGTATCAGGCTGAGTTTAAAGCCTGGAATGGTTTGCTCAGACAGCAGCCTCCTTCCTCATTGTTCCTAAATCCTAATCTGGAGCTAAGAGGAAGGAATCATGAAAATTTAAAAAAAAACCCAACAACAACAAAACAACTGAGAATCACTCTGTACAATCCCCAGATCTTCTGCGCCAGGCCAAATTTGTACACTGAAGTTGCATTTGCCTTGCTGTAAAAATATATATCTGCCCCCTCCTCTGCCTCTGCGACCATATGGGGACCTGAAATCACGCTTCCTCATGGGAATGAATCATGGAACATCCACACTGACTACCCACAGAGAGAGACTCAAAACAGGAAATCAGTGGTAAAAGGGGAAGAAGATCCTGCATATGGGCACAGCTTGGGATAAAATAAATGTTCCTTGGACTGGCACAAAGACAGATTTGAACCAGCTATTGCCTAGATCCACGGGTCGACAGCCCCTTCTCAAAGGTCTCTAACACCAGTAAAATGTCTTAAATCTGAATAAACCCATAGTATTTGACGCTGCCCAGGATACACCTGGAAGCATGATCTAGCAACTTACTTGCAAATAAATGGCTCCCCTTCCTTCCCCTGCAGATCTTCTGCCTAGTGTTTTCACCTTCACTCCATAGCTGCTCTCTTTTTCTCTCTTATCTTGTCCTCCAGCATCAGCTTGCGACAGCAGATTGCACTCACTAATCAAAGAAGGGCTGGGCTCTTTTTGTTTGTTTCTTAAAGTCTGTGGCACTACAGTAACACCAGCCAAACACTTGTTTTCATAAATGTTCCTCCCCAGGCTTGCCAATAGAGCCTGGACCGTGCCAGGACACAGCAGAGAGGGACAATTTTGCTGCTCTGATGCGTTTCCAGACTGAGCATGAGCATTGCCTTAGGGACACTAATGCCTCCACTTCATCACCTACCAGAAGGTGCCTGCTGCTCTCTTCTACCACCTCCTACCAAGGGAAGGAACCTGTCCTTCACTGCTGCCGATCCGAGCTGCTTCACTTGGATTTCTCAAGGGAATCACAGGAAAGCCCGAGTACCACGCTCACATCGCTATCCACCCATGCCTCCATGAGGTTCATCCACAGGGCTCCTTGGGGAAGGGGAATGGACAGGGCACAAGGCAGTATCCCGGGGCACGTCCTGGCACGCAGATGGGGATGGCTTGGGTAGCGCCCAGGGCGGCAGCTGGGCAAAGGAGGGGCCCTTCCACGGCACCAGCACAATACACTACATTTAAGGATATTGTGAGTGAATGGGAGAGGCAAGGAACATTTCCTCTCCCTTTCATGCCCTCCAATTTACGCACAGAGCCAAACCAACTGATTTCAGTGAGGAAGCACAAAGCTCCTGTGGCCTTGTCAGATGTGGTCCCTCAGATTTCTTGTTCAAGGCAAACGCCGGCTTTAATAATTCCTCACCTCCTGCTTCAGGCCCTCTGTCTACCATCAGACCACCAGATCTTCAGCTTGCGAAGGAAGCAAACCTGTCCCCAGAAGGGCAGTCCGTGCCACATCCTCCCAGGAACTCGCAGGATGGTAACTCTCAGTCTCCACCGCAAACCAGTCAGCCCTGTTTCTCCTCTTCCTTTCCATCACCATTAATATGTAGCAGATCTCACCCTTTGGCTTTTGTGTCTCTCCCTACTAGCAAATTTTGCAGCCATCTCATTTTTCTAGAAACAGCAACATGAGACTAGACTCTTATATTTTTGTGCGTTCCCTAATTCTCCTCCTTGTGCACAGCACAGTCCGAAGGCGAGACAGCTCCTTGCCCAGCTGTGGCTGCAATTGCATTAGGACCGACAGCAAAGTACCTGCTAGCAGTTCTGCCGTGCCACCCAAATGCAGGTCAGCGAGTTATGGTTGACACCGGAGAGAGAACAAGACCTGAACCCACATTGCTTTCTCTAGACTGATACTACTATCCAAACTTTAAGAAAGTTTGCTGGTGTGCATTTACGCTTTATGATGGCAGCACAGACTGAAATTAAGAGGCATCCTGGCCCCTTCGAAACTGCCTCAGGATTACAAGAATGCCGAAATAACACTCTGACTTTCGAATAGCCAGAACTCCCATAACAGGAGAATACTCCACACCTGCAGGGAGGAATTTCCTTTCTGAAAAATAACTGCACAGATATTCAGAGCGTAATCTTACAGGGTGAAAGCCCCTGCAGAAGCCCTGGGTCAAACTGAAAGGGCAAGCAAGGCTGAAAAAGAAACCGGGTGTCAGAAAGGAAATGATTTGCCCCAGTCACACTGCAGGTCAGCAGCAGAACCAAAAAGATACCGACAGCCAGCGCAGAGCTTGTTCTTCATCAGCTCGGGGCAGCCGACTGACGCTGCCTGGGGGTCACCTGCCTCCAGCCGGGCGTCCAGCAGCCCTGCGTCAGCCTGGGGTGATAAACGCGGAGAGACCCGGCAGAGGTTTGCACCATCCCCCCATTCACACCAACAGCCCGGCTGGGCTGGCAGGGCAGGGCACAAAGCCCCGTCAGACAGGCTGGCTCTAAGCCATCCTCTGGCCACCCTTGCCCAGCTGCTTTTCAGGAGGGGACAACCCAGTGCAGCACCATCGCAGCTATCCAGGAGGGATTTGGAGATACACACCAAGGGCACAGCCTTCCATTCATTTCCTAAAGGCTGGTTGGGACCACAAGGTCACCTCTATCACATAGGGCAGAGACCTCTACATTTCACCCCATCCTTGCTCTGCTGAACCCAGGAACACGTGCTTGGCTGAAGCCCCTCCTGCAGAAAGGCATCTTATCTTGATTGGAAAACACTACCATATGGAAAGACTTTCACTTTCCCCAGTAATTTGTTCCAGCAGCTAATCAACTTCATTCTTAAAAAATTAACGCCTATTTTCTCATTTCAATTTGTCTGGCTTCAGCCTGCAGCTGTGGGTTTGGGCCATGTCTCTTCTCTCTGGCTTAAACAGCTCTTGGGTACCTGCCTTTTCTCCTTGTGGAGCTATTTATGTATCGCTATACAATTTTCTTCAGCTAAACAACTACAGTTGCTTAAGTTGCTGTCTTAGGCATCAGTTTGGGGATTTTTTTCAATCGGCGTCCCCCTGAGGACATGCTGCTCCATGAAGTTTCCTGCTCTCGTGTACCCAAGGCACGTGCCTCTCTATTTTACATCCTTCTACGCGGAGGCAATGGATCGCGGCCTCTCTAGGAAATGCAACTCGGCATAAACAATTGAGTTTAGAAGCAGAATAATGATTGCTGCTGCTCACTGCAGATAAAGGCCACTTGTAGTGAGCATCACGTCTCCGCTGCGACCAGCTTTAATCACAGCTGAGCTAATGCTGAGCGCAGCCGTCCCGGCGCTCTCCCACTCTCTCCCTGGCCTTACATCTCCGTCCCTCCGAGGCACTGCACATTTGCCCTCTCTAGAACTCCTGGCTGCCTTCTCATCCGATTTTTCACCACCTCCTCCTCCCTTTGCCCCTTCCTGTGGTACTGATCTTCTCTTAATAAGACCACTCGCCTCCTAGAAAGTCAGAGAGGGAATGTGTGGCTGTTTCCTCATCGCTCGCTCTGCCCCTGCTCTCCATCTCCCTCACTGTAAGCTCTCCTGGGTGAGGACTACCCACCTCCTCCCATCTCTGCCCAGGATAAATGCATCATTAGGAGAACATTTAATACCACCACCAGTCCTGTTTACCTGTGCTGGTCAGTCAGTGGTCTGGCAGCTAAGCCAAGTATTGATTATTAAGTTTAAATGCAATAGGTTTCTTAGCAAAAAAAAAAAAAAAAAAAAAGCATTTTTGGAGCATGCTGTATCAGGGCAGTATTTTTGTCTGGTTTTAGCTCACGGATTCCTCGGGGCAGGAGCCGACTCTTTGAGGCTTGTATTGTTCTGAACATGTTGATGGTGTACTATGAGCAACTTGTAAATAGATAATTTAAGTTAATTAATACAAATAAACTCTAATTACAAGCTGCAACCAATTAAAACAGCACAGAGGGCATCTCCTATGCTTGGGGTAGCAGCCGAAGTGGAAGATGATGCTATTGCAAGGCGTTAGGACTCCCTCCCGCCCTCCCCACATGCTGAATCTCAGGAAGGTTTCCCACAGAGGCTTCGCGAGCAGCCGCCGCTGCCAGGAGAAGCTGCCGCTTCGCCTCTCGGCCTGATTATGATAGCAGAAAATTAGGGCAATTTTTCACCAGTGATGCTGTCGATGCCTTAAGAGCGATGCGGGTCCCGGGGACGGCAGGCTGCAGCACACAGTGATGGTTTCATTCTGGTGCTTGCTAACCCGCAGCACGGCATATGGTCATTTGCCCGCCTCGGCTCCGGCAGGACATTCCTGCTGGCCCGTGCAAGGCCCTTGGTTGTGCTGGGCATGCAGAGGGCATTTGGGTTGCCCGGACCGCTACGCCTCCTGAGGCTGTAAAACATTTTTTTTTTTTTCCTAATTTCAGCTTATGTCACTTAGGGACCCGCTTGGGTCCCAGCCAGGGTATTCCTTTTTTCCTTCCATCTGGGGATGGCAGAAATGAGGGATCAAAGCACTGAAGGGATCAAAACATGAAAGCCAGAATAAATGAAGCCATGAAGAAAGGGGAATGGAGACGCACTCCTCTAAGGTAATTAACCTTTCCAAGAGCAGATAATAGTCCCAAATTAAAGGACACTGCGGGACGCAGAAATGCATCCAGGTCATGTGGGAGAGACGCACCGAAGGACGCATCAAGGCAAATGCAAACGCCGCTCCCATGGAGGAGATGGCATCAGTTGCCGGCGTAACCACACAAGCAGGGCTCTGGCCTGCAGACACCCACTGCTTCGCCCGGTTCCCAGCAAGAGCGGAGATTAAAGGGCTCCCAGCCCTCCCAGCGCTCCCATGTTGCTCAGCCTCAGGCTCTTTCGGGAATGCGCTTCCCAAATTGAGGTCTGACTTCGCTCTCGCTCCTCTCTCCCAGGCCCCAGCGAGCCGGGGGGCACCTGCTGGGGCACCGGCCACAGCCCGGCCTCCCCCCGCGCCCCCCGGGCCCTCTCCCCGCTCCGGGGCTCGCGGGGGCGGGCAGGCCAAGCGGGGTGCCGCTCCCCAAACCCGCTCCGGGGCTCGCGGGGGCGGGCAGGCCAAGCGGGGTGCCGCTCCCCAACCCCCCCCCCCCCCGCGCTGCCCCCGCCGCTGCCCCCCCCCCGCCCCGGCAGCCCCGCCCCGAGGGCGCCCCCCCGCGGTTGCCCCGCGCATCGGCGGGAGGCGGCTCTCGGCGGCGGCTCCGCGAATCCCGCGGGCGCCCGGCGGAGGGGCCGAGCCCCCCCCTTTGCTCCCCCTTTTTCTTCCTCCTCCTCCTCCTCCTGCTCCTCCCGCTCCTCCTGCCGCCGCTGCTGCCGGGCTCCGCTCCGCCTCGCCAGCCCCGAGCCGGGTGCCTCGGCCCTGCCGCACCTCCCCGGCCTCCGCAGCCCCGGCCCGGCGGGCGGTGAGTCCGGTCCCCCGGCCCGGGCAGCTCGGGGTGGGCACGGGGGGGGCCGCGGGGTCACCCTCATGGGGGGGGCGCGGCGGGGAAGGGGGTCCGGCCGGTCCCGGGTGCGGTGGGAGCTCCCCCCCGGGTGCTGGGCATCGCTCCCCGGGTGCGGTGGGAGCTCCCCCCCGGGTGCTGGGCATCGCTCCCCGGGTGCTGGTGGCCGTGCTCGGGGCATCCTCCCGCGGTGATGGCGGGTCCTGCTTCGGGCATCCCCGCCGCCGGGGAGCGGGGAGCCGCGCCCGGGGCATCCCCCACTCCCCGCCGGGGGCTGGGGGTCCCACCCGGGGCACCCTCCCGGAGTGCCGGGGCCGGCCTCGGTGCACCTTCCCGGGGGCTTGGGGTACCGGGGGCTTGGGGTGCCGGGGGCTGAGCTCGGTGCGTCCTGCCCAGCGGTGCCGGGGGCCGTGCTTGGTGCATCGTCCCAGGGTGCTGGGGGACTCGGTCCCTCCCCACACACCCACCCGTGCGAACCCCGCCCGGGGGGTCAGCATCAACTGCCCCATTTCCAAATCGGCAGGGTCGGGGGGCTCAGGGTCGGGGGGCTCAGGTGTCCCAGGAGCAGGACCTGCTTCCGCAGCGTTTCCAGAACATGCCTCTTACCCAGCAAACCTCCGGGCTGGCAGAGCTGTCTGGTGGTTTAGGGCACAGCTGACCACTACGAAATCTTGGGTTTGGGGTCTGTCTTTGTGCCCCCACAAGCCATGCTGGCTTTGTGGCCCCTCGGCCGCAGTAGTACCTTGGAGCCCCCTCCTTCTCCTTGGCTGTATAATGCATGTAAACATCCCCTACCTGGCCACCCCACTTATAAAGCACTTGATTTCTTGGGAGGAGGCACAGCATTACAGTGCATTTATACGGCATGATGAACCACTTTTATAATGCCTGCACTCGTGGGAATAGCTAACCATAGCCATAGTTGTTTGGGCATTCAGCGGTATGGAAAATGCAGCCTCTTTCCTGGCTAACACTGGGGTTGTCTTGCAGAAACCATTTAGTCTGTCTAGACAAGTATGATGAAGAGCAAAGTGCCTGGAGCTGTGAATGATTAGAGCTCGGGTATCTCTGCAGCGTTAGGTTTGTTGTACAGCGCTGATAGGTGTTGCTCGGTGCATTTGGGTCTTTGCTCAGCAGATGCGCAGCAACCAGCCAGTAGACTGTAGAGGTTTGTTTCATGTAAGAGCGAGGGAAGAAGGCGGCAGCCAGCCCTTCGTCACACGTGTGCATGGGAGAAGCATCACGGAGAGTTTAACCAGACTAAAATGAACAGAGAAAGCACTGAAAATGATGAATAAATGGGTGATGAGGGGAAGGAGGGGGAAAGGCATATATCGTCAGCTTACTTTCGGGAGGGTAGCATGGAGAAGTTGATGAATGTTTGTATGGCGCTTAGAGTCTAAAAGAGAAGGCACTAAAAAAAAGGTAGCATTATGTATGAGCATAGAATAAGTAAAATCCTTAGGACAGAAGACTGAAACTAGGGATAATGTATGTCCTTAATACATATTCAAATGAAGAAAAGTGTATTGAAGAGAGCACGCTTTAATGTAAAACAAAATCAAGGGGAAAGTGGATGTGTAGGTGTTCTTAAATACTTAAGAACACTCAAATAAGGACAGATGGAAGCATCTGTCTCCATCTTAGGTATTTAATGACCTTTATAAATCAAGTCTTTAATCCTGCAAACCTTTCTGCATATGGTTGTCCATCTGACTTGCCCAACAGTCCAAGTAAGTTAATGAGGAAGACTCATGTGAGGACAAACTTCCGGGACTGAGCCTTGTGGCAATAACATGTCAATCACAGTTCCGATATGACAGGTAGATTCTCTTCCCAGTAAATGCACGTGTGAATCCCTGATGGCTTCCACAGCTCCAGGAATGACTCATTTTTGAGAGAGACCACACAAAGCATCTGTTTCCGAGTCACAAACATATTCTAGAGACGTTACACATAAATATTGTTGGGGTCTGGCAGTACGTGAGGCCAGAAGGTTTTTATCTAACTCGATGGTCTGGAACACAGGCAGATCAGACTCAGTGTTTTGTGGCCATCTCGTGCAAAGTGAACGGAAGATGCTACAGTTCCTTGTGGGTACACGTACGGGGATGATCAGGTCCAGAGTGTATTCTATCCATGAGCGGAGGAGATCGATTCTGAGAAGTGCCAAGCATCTTGACATTCCCCCGCAGCCCTCGGGAGTTGCCCCATTTCAGGCCTGAACCTGGCCAAACAGATTGGGTCTGACCCCGGTCGCTGGGCATATTCAGCGGGCAAAGCCTGGCTCCGCGCAAGGCGCTGTCTTTAGGTCCTCGAGGAAGGAGCTGGACTAGTGAGAGTTTTATTTGGCCCGGGGTTAAATGCTCTCAGACCCCGGTGTCCTGTCTCCGTCCCATTGCACTGGACTTTCTTAACCATTGAGAGTTCAGCTTCTCACTCAAGAAAAAATCTCTTTCTATACATGTCAACAAATAAATTGAGAACATTGCTTTCAGGCTGCCATCTGCGTGATGCTGGGAAGGAGCACCGATCCTAGCGTAGCAGTAGCAGACAGCAACTGCAAATCTCAGGAAAAGAGCCACTAAGCAACTAGGGCATGTGTTGATAATTAGTTACTGCTTGTTATGTTTGCTCTGGGCTTTTAATTTCTGTTGACTTGCTATGAATTTTCTGCACTATTGCTGCTTGTTTACAGTACAGCGCCTAACTTCAGCAATTAATCAGTTTTAAAAGACTCTGCTAATGTCCCTCTGACATCCGAAGAGCCCAGTGAAGTGAGTCTGCCTCTAAATACTTCACGAGAGCTGGGAGGGGAGGGAAACGGAAGAACCTCCTTCTGTACGTCTGCAGCCTGCAGTGCATATAAGAGAGTAAGAGTTAGAAAGTTGTCTTATAAAATAAACAACTTTAGAATGACCAGCTTTAAACAAAAGTTTTTTTAAAAGTATATAAAAGTACAATCTGTACAATGGTAGGATCCAATTCCATAAAATACCAAACAAATCCATTAGCTACTGAGTGCCCTTCTCTGGACCTGTACAACAGATTTTCTGCACGCAAGACCACTTCTGTCTTGTCAGAATATCCTGAATGAACTCGCAGTGTATGATATTGCTTTGGCTTTTGAGAATTACGCTGTTACTGTCAGCCCCAGGCATACCTATCCAAGAAAGCAAAGTCAATATAATAGAGAATAAATGACATAACTGTGAATTACAAAAAGAATAATTCATAGGTAATTTTCAATTACAGAGAATAATTTATAGGTGCCTGATTTGCAAAGAGAATAATTTATGAGTAACCTGAATTGCATCTAAAGCGCATTACAGGTTACTGTGAGAAAGGGATTATACTGACTTCTCAGCTGTCACGTGCTGAGACTGGATTTTGTGGGCATTTTTTGTGAAAACACCCACCGTGAAAAAAAAATCTGACAAATTCCATAGTAAAAAGAATTGTGTAATATGCCCAGTCTGATCTGAAACCCCCATATGTTACCAAAAGCCAGAGGTACGGCCCGCGTTGTCCTCGGAGCTCCTGCCTCAGCATGTACCGCAAGCAGAAAGGCCACAGCTGGGTTCCTCCAACATAATCATTGGAAAAGGCTGGCCCCAGCAGCGGACAAGGAGCCAGGCGCCAAAACCTTTGGGTTCTGTGCGTCCCCACTGCACTGCGTGGATGTGATGATGAATAACATGAAAGATCTGAATAATGTAAAAGAGAGAGAGGTGTCCATAACCTGGATTAGGATTCCCAGCACAGGCTGGCTCCTTCCCTGCCCTCTTAGGGACCCCGCAGGTGCCAGGAGGGTACAAGCTCATGTTTCGCACTGCACAGACGGGCATCGCTCGTTTGTGCGATCCAATACAGGTGCTCCTTGTTTTGGAAAAATTACATTAGCAAATGGCTGCAAGATGGAATGACAAAATGCAGATTGGGAATAGGATGCTTTTTTCTAATGGTAAAAGTAGAACATGGCACATCAGTGGACATTCTGAGTGTCTCCACTTGCAGCAGATCTTTAAATTATTATTTTGCCTAAAGCATTTCTTCTAGTGCAACTACAATTTACTGGCCTTCTAAATAAAAAGAGTTTCTTTCTCCTCCTCAGGACCTGCTAGTCAAGTCCTGCAGCTTGTCATTAAACGGGGGCCAAATTAGCTGCTTTTTTTCTTTGAAGAGATGATGTCTCCTTCCTATGTACCTGAAGGGCAGAAGGATACATCGGTGCTTGCACTTCTTCATCACTACCTTGGCATCTTAAAAACTGAGGGGGAAAAAAAAATCCAAGCTAAAGGGCCGTCGTCTCCTGAAGCACTGCATCAGGCAGTTATACAAGGCACCCTCGACACAAGAGCTAAAAATTACAAAGCCCTTTTGCACTACTTCAGTTAATGAAACTCTATATCCATATATTAGATCAAGCACACAAATAACATCTACAATAGTTAATGTTGTAAAACGGTTTCTTTTTTAAGCTGCTAAAGTTGCCCATAAAAATTTTCTGAAGCATTAATTTTCTCTGGTGAAGTATTTTAGAAAAGCTCGTTAAAGATAAGTAATTGTGTTGGATTTGGAGAATGTAATGGGTTGCTGCTATTCTGTCGGAAGCAAAACCTGAGTCTCCAGGAGAAGGAGGCATGCGTCGTTCCAGACTGTGTGTTGCAAGTGAATTCCTGTGCTTGAGCTTTCAAACCACTAAAGCGTAATCATGGACATCCTTGAGCAAAACACCCATGCTCATAGCTGGGAACATCTGGAACTGGGTGAATGTCCCCTTTTAGGAAGCCTTGGGAAACACTGTATACCCCATAGCTTTGGGTACACACTATATTCCATGAGAGAGCCCGGGGGAACACATGCTAAAAGACTGTGCGCTCATTGTATCTGCTGTTGCATGCATCCACTCTTTGCTGCTTCCCATTTCGAAAAGAAAAATCCATTCATTTCCTAACCAGCTCCTCCTCCCCCAGACCCACACTCCATTTATTGCCAGGAAGCGCTGATGAAAGCGGCTCGTGCTTCTCAGAAACCTTCTTTGACAAGATCGTCTCAACCTGGGCCAAGTACAAAGTCTCTCCTTGATTTCCCTGGGAGCAACAGGCAGTCAGTAGCTCACAGGATCACATCCTCAGTCATTTTAACATTGCTAATAGTTTCCGAGTGCAAGTTCTGCGTATGACTGGAAAAAAACGATGCTTGTATTTAAAGTTTGTGCAGAACAAGTGAAATCTTGGCCTTAGGAAAAGGCAAATCTTCACCCTAGCCCAAGGCAAAACTCCTGATGACCTGGTGGGGTCAGGCTCTCACTTCATCCTCCCAAATCTGAAAGCGGGTCAGAAGTGCAGAGATTTGGGTGACAAAGTGCAGAACAACCCCACACAAACTCCTGTTGCTACCTGTGAAAATCAGCAGAAGCACTCTGGACAGTTTTTGGGCAATACGAAGAGGTGGCTGAGAAAGCATCACAGATTTTCTTTCTAAACTTCCATTGGATTAGGGCCCTTGTACCACTTCAGATCCCACCGTGCCATCTGCTGTCAGCCTTTAATGCTAGCGAAATACAAAGCTTGCAAAAATAAAAGAAAACTGCTTACGCGCTCCCTCTCCTACGCTATATACCCTTAGCACCAAAAAAGATCATACAAAACAAGTCTTTTTTAAGGACTGCTTATACATACACGTATCTTCCCAAGGGTTAGATGTAAAGAAATTCAATGCTAATTTTAATGGGCTGCCACCTTTCCTTACAGTGCAACTACCAGAGCCTTCTCTGCGTAACTGAGCAAAGACTTTGGCTCATGTTGGTACTATTTTTTAAATAATGAGTTTTCTTGTTACATTGCTGTCCTCAAGGGCCACTGAATGTCACTTACCTGACAGAGCCAGGCTGCAGACCTACTTAAATTATAGACTTAACCTGCTCCTCCTAAAAATATTTCACCTCTTTTTTTTCTGTGATTGAATGATGCTGTTATAATGCTGATGGTCAGCAGCTGATACATTTGCTTATCCAGCCAGAAAGCTTGTCTGTTTTTTTTTTTAGAATAGTATTAGCTTGCCTAATAGCAGATAATACTTCCTAGAAACTCTGTGCTTTTGTGTGTACATACACGTGTATTTTCATTCTGCTGTACACAGGTGGAGCACTTAACCTGTGGTAGGCAGCTTTGCCCCAAGTACCTCTCCAAAATACTCTAGTTCTACTTAGCATGATTTCCTTACAAAAAACAAATGTCTTTGGAAAAATCCAGATGTAGGTTAGCCATACGGGTTGTACTTTGTTTCCTCTTTCTTCCCTTTCCCCAAGATGTCTACTGGAATCTCCATAAGTACGTAAAGAGCAATGGGAAATGGGTGCTTGACTTCTGCAGCTGTGGAAAACACTGGCCTTAGAAAGGACCCTGGAGAGGATATTTCCGTGATACGCTGAATTAATTTCTTTCTGCTGCAAACTTTCATTTGCTCTTTACCACTTTGCACCACCACCAGCATTCTTGATGCTAACACGGTGTGACAAGAAGTTATTCATGAAGTGACACAATGGCAATGGGCCCGTACATATCTTGCTAGAAAGGCAGCACCAGCAAACACAAGTCTTGCACCCCAAGGGCAAACCTTCCCGTGTCTTGCAGCCTGACAAACAGCTGTGAGCCGGCAGATACTCCAGGTCAATACCTAAGAGTGAGGATTAAAAGCTGTTAGAGGAAATAATCAACAGTGAACAGCTGCTTTCATTGGTGTCAGGTAAGTCAAAAGTTTAGGCTTCTGATAGATAAATAAAGACTACGATCTAGCTCTTCTTTCCTGCCATGGGGCTATGCCTGTGGGAGCTCCAAGGAGCGTGTTTTAGCCCAAGCAAAAAGGAACAGCACCTTTCAATGTCATATGAGGGCCAGTGCAGCCAGCTGCACAACACACAGAGGTATTTCCCACGTTACTGGGACTTCAGGATAGAGCACCAAAAAAAAAAACCAACCTATCCAATTTAATTCAGACAGCTGGTAACAATAATGGGCTATGCATTCCTAAGCACCATCTACTGGTACATTGTCCATAAACCAGTGACATACACGCAGATGTAGAGCACCCTGTAACAGCTACTCTCAGGTAAATGCATAGGGCTCCTGGCCAGCACTAAGTACAGCATTTATAAGCTCCCAGTCAAACCTAACAGCTGGCATCTTGGGGCAAAACGCTCTGAGAGCAAAGCGTGAGAAGGTTTCCAGGTCCCTCGCGAGGCCGTGTGCTGATGGTTGTATCCCCTCCTGCAGGCAGTGCCACGGCCGGTGGGTCTCTCCGCGATGCTGCAGTGCAAACACGCTCAGGAATTCAGCTTCGGGCCCCGGGCCCTGAAGGACGCGCTGATCTCCACCAACCCAGCTCTGCAGGAGCTCTATGCCAAAGCTTTCTCCAGGGCAGAGAGGCTGTTCCTCTCCGAAGCCTACAACCCGCAAAGAACGCTCTTCTGCACGCTGCTCATCCGGACAGCCTTCGACTGGCTCCTCAGCCACCCCGATGCCCCCGAGGACTTTGAGATGTTCTATCACGCCATGCTGAGGAGGAAGCAGAACTTCTGTCGAAAGCACATTTACCTGCAACCTATAGGTAATGCGCGCATCTTCGCTGAGCCACCTGGAAAGATACGGGAGGGAGGTGGGTGGTGCTGAACGCTACTAACATCCTCTTCTAAGGACTAACCTGCAAAATGCAATTGCCATAGCAAAGGTAAGTGTAATACCAAAGGCTCTGACACGCACCCAGTCCAGAGTCACAAGCCATGATGACAACCATCAGTAGCTCTGCCCTGTAAATGGCAAGCATGCCCCTGGGCAAGACTTGCTATGAATATATGTATGCATACACACATATATATCTATATGTAAACCAATGCTGGATAAAACAGCATTTCTGGAGCGCCATCCCTGATGGTTCATTAAAAACAGCCACCCGTTCCCACATTAATCTTTCTGCACAACTTAAATAGGAGACAACTTTCCTAGCACATCTGCTCTGCTAATGAGTGTACTAATGCCTCGAGCCACCTCTCAGAAAGAGCCCCCTCTTCTCCTCCATATCTGTATAACCATCTAGAGATGTCTGCCACATCCCAGAGTAAGCAATTAACGTCAGAATGAACCAGCCTTCCTCTTCCTCAGTTGCTGTGGCCAAACCCCTTTGGACCTTATGGTTCACCCCGGCTTTAAGGAACTGATAATAGAGCTTGTCTTCTTAGACTTAATCGAAGGGCCTGCCGGCCTCTCGCTGCTGGATTCCCTCCAGAGCTGCGTTGAGTCTTTCTTCCTGGGTCTCCGTGTGAAGTGCCTTCCCTCCATCCCCATCTCTTCCATTCACTGCTGCTACCGCCACAGCCGGGACACGGACAGGGTGCAGCTTCACGCAGGTAAGGACCTGGGAGCGGGGAGCCCGTAGAGACATCGGCTTGGCACGCGGGCACGAGCGCTCCCTTAGGAAATGCCTGAAATAGCTCTTCATCGCCTGAGCGGGGAGGGATGAGGAAGGGAGTGAAAAGGGAGAAATCCTGTTCCCATGGAAAACCCAGAACTTTGAGGCTGGAAACAGGAATAAAAAACAAAGCGACTTTCAACATGTTTTCCTCTGCTGTCTGTATTTTTCAATGCTGTTATGTTTAGGTCCAGCTCTGCAAAGTGATCGGATCAGCTCTGCGGGAAGGCACTGTAGATTTGGTGTAGCCTGAGCTCTCCTATCTCTTGTCCAGAGCCAAAGTAAATTAGTGGCCTGGATGCCGCAGGTGGGGAACTCACTGGCCTTTCATGTTAGGAAATTTGGGTTCAAGTGTCACACAGCTCCCTAGGGAAGCGGGTTTGTCAGCTGCCAAACTCGCGCTGCACAAACATCCATCTGGAACGAGCTGCTTGCAGGTACCACAGGCAGCACGTGCTCAGCACAGACCCAGCGCTGCAGCGATGCTGCTGCTCCAGCTCAGGTCTGAAACGCCTGTAGGGAAATTCTTCTACTTCCAGGTGCTTATTTCCATGGGTTGGTACTGAATTCACCTACATCTCTGCCCTTAGCTCTGCTTTGTTTTAACTCTGTGCTCAGCACCGCTTCAAAAGTTGGGTTGTCTCTTATTCTGATTTGAGGGGATGGGCTACACAGCTATGGTTCTACATCCGCGATGCTGAATCCAGCAGCTCTGCCTGTCTGTGGCTTGGATTACACCCTCCTCCCCGTGAGCAGCAGAAATTCTGGCTCTTGCATGCCTTCCAGGGATGCTTCATTTTAATGACATCTCTCTTGTATTTGTCCAGATGGGATCCTGAATTTCCTGAAGAACAACAAGCCCATGGATGCTCTGTGTGTCCTCGGACTCACTCTGCTGGACCTTTACCCATGTGAGACCTGGAGCTTCACATTCAGCAAATTCCTGCCAGGACAAGGTGGGATTAGTGTCCCACGATCTTCTAGCACAGTGTGCAAATAAGGCAGCACTGTAGCAAAAAGTCTTCCCTGGGAGACTGGAATAGCCAAATCTTACCCTTAAACATTTTATTCACTCCCTGATAAGATGAACTAGGTTTTACCAAATATATAATACTAGAGGAGTCAGGGCTCCTGATCCAGAAAAAGGTAACTGAGGTGCTACAAACCTTTCGGGAAGCGTCTCTTATCACATCCTCTGTGCTCAACCTGGACTGTGCTGCAACAGCTTTCTTTTCATGCTGCCTAAGCTGAGAGACAGTCCTAAGAGAGCTGATGCCTAACTTGTATGCGCTTCTCTTTACAGAAGTGGGAGTCTGCAGCTTTGCCAGATTTTCTGGGGATTTCCCCCAGGCTGGCTGTAGCAGCTTGAATCTGCTCACACAGAAGGAACGGTTATGCGAAATCAGCAAAGAAACCAGAGACCGGACATTGCCGTTCAGTGCCCAAGAGATGGTCCAGTGCTGTAAGGTAGGACCAGCAATGTCCCGCACCCCATATTTCTTCCCATGCAGGGTTACATATTTCAGGGCTGGGCATAATCCATCTCTCAGCCCAGTGAAGCAGGTGTGAGACTCTGCTCCCAGAAGACACAGGCAATCACAGCTAAGTCCACGCACTTACACAGTTCTAAAGAGCTTGTATTTTAGCGCACCACGTAGACATCTCTTACTCCCCTTGCCCCGGGCAAACTATAGTATCAGCTGGATAGAGAGGCTACAGGATTTGCCTCACGTCATGCAGCAACACTGAGACAAAAACCCTGCCCAGCTCCCAGGTTCATGCTTGGGACATCTCAATATTTTGCTTGTCAGGCAATGCATGGGCAGTACAATCTGTCAGCTGATGAAGTATTCAGAGATTAATCAGAATATCTACTGGAGTTGTGTGTTAGCTAATGGATAGCTGGGAAGGAGTGACTGTGTCTTCCTCAGACATTGGTCTCCATAAGGGGGGAGGACTGCTTGCCACACCTGCTTACATGGATGGATGAGAAAAATACCTTAGGCAACTTTGCACATATACGCAGATGTCCTTAAACCCCATCCATCCCCAACACAACCGATTCATGAGTGCTGTCCTCCCTCATCTCAGCATCTCTCCTCTGCCCTCTTGCCAGCTCTACTTCTAGCATTTCTCCCAAAGCCGGCCCACGCAGAGCCATTTCTGTCTGCCTCCCCTGGTATTTGCTCAGGATTTTCTAGTTTGAGTCTCTTCCTATAGTAATTTCAAATGATGTGAGGTGGCAGTGGGAAAGGAGGGGAATCCTCCATCCTCAGCCTTTCCACAGTTGCCAGTTCCCAAGACAGTCATGCTTGGCAGGCTGACTCCAGCTTACTTTTTGCTTTGGCACAACGTTTAGAGTGTCTGCTTTGGAAGGACCCAGATCTGTTATTGCCAATAGCTTCTTACAGACATCTCACACGGACCGTGCTGCACTTTTCAGACCCCTGTGGGACTGGTTTTCCCCTTAAAAAACAGCAGCACTGTCCTTGGAGAAGAGAGGGACAGCAGCACTGCCCTAGAGCTCTGAACATGCTATCTACAGCATCTTCCTGCAGCTGCTTCTAAAAAACACACCCACCCTTCCTCCTCCACCACACAAACATGGATGTTGGGGTACCTGGGAAGAAGGGAGCCATGTTCCCCTTTCACCTTGGAAAAGCTGAGGCTGAAGGACCACCAGGGCTGAGCAATGAGTCAATTAGACTGTCGAGGAGCAGGGAAATTGGAAGAGCAGAGGAGGAAGAGGAGGGGGCAGTGGAAGCAGGAGTTGACCATGTGTTCCTGTGATTTTTGCTTTCCTGAAAGGTGACCTGTCATGAGATCTGCCACCTGATGGGGCTGGGGACCTGCCGCTGGCTGCAGTGCATCATGCAGGGCGCGCTGAGCCTGGACGAAGCCCTGCTGCGGCCCCTGGAGCCGTGTCCCATCTGCCTTCGGAAGCTGCAGCACGTCGTGGGCTTCAAACTTGTTGAGCGTTACAGGGTGAGACACAGACCCACCAGCCCTTCCTGGAGCAAAAGGGACATAAGAGGGAGCAGAACTGCTCACCCCAAACCACAGCGCTAAATGGGCTGTAGCAGCGTGTTAAACACAGACGCTGCAATCAGTGCAAGGTGCTAAGAGAGAAAGCTTACACCTAAATAAGGGGGTGTTGTACACGTGGTCTGTGACTAACGTAGCACCTTACGCAGTCTCTAGGGCTTTTGGCTGTCCACAACAAGGGACAGTGCAACAGTCCGACCACGTTTGGCTACTTCCAAAAATGACATGGGGAGGGCAGGCAGATTTCAAGCCAGCGTGGCAGTGAGAGCGCAGCGATTCCAACAGCTATGCCCTTTCCTGTGTGCCACCATGGGTTTTCTGCCTCTCTGGGGCTGCTGGTAACAGGGAGAAAATATTAAGTGCGTACTTTGCTGCAGTTCCTCAGTTTAAAGATATAAGAAAGGATCCCAAATTATTACTCCCTAGTAAGTGGAGGGTCGCAGACACAGCTTTTGCCTCTTCTCTCCCACCCACAGAACTGCTAACATCACATTTAGATAACATCAGGAATAGTGCTAAGATGCCCTTAGCTCTAGAAAGGGTTTTCTACCTCTGTTGTCTAAAAAGCTGAATTCAGTAGCTAAATGGCTGGTGGAATAGAAATAATGTCATCATTCTCACTCAGTACCCCATCTTCTCCCTCGTTATAATTCCTGTCTGATACACATCATGTTCACAGACAGGATTTTCACGGCTGCCTATTTTAAAGTCCGTGGGTTATATTTGTAACAAGATACATGCAGAATGAGAACGGGGATGCCTCTAGTTTCATTCAGCTTGGAACCAGACGCACAGAAGCACGGCAAAGGATGTGTGTGGGGGGGAAACCCCCACGTTTGTGTTTTTTCTGCTTGTCTGTGTGTCTGCAGTGGTGTTAGAGCTGCCTCTGACTCTGTGGCTGTTTGGTCCCTGCTTCTGTCCGAGAGGTGCCTAAATTGCCCAGACTACCAGAGGAATAAATTCTGGTTTATTTAAACACCCAGCCTGTCAGCATCCAGCTATGGCTTTCTAGAAGAGAACTGCCATCTGCATTAAGCTTTTTTTGAAACATTTTCGCCTTTACACCTGCAGTAAATACTGTAATTGGCTCAGCATCCCCTGGCGACGGTGAACACCAACGTGAAGAGAGGATACACTTGCCAAATGTCACATCTGCTTCCTTTGACAAGAAAAAGCTCAGCTAGATATAGTACAAGCTGGTGTAAGAGAGTTGTGATAATCTCTGTAAGAGGCTTTGCTATAGCATTGAGAGGAAATATAAATGCCAGAGATGAATTAAATAGTTAAGGAACCTGACAGAAGAGAGCACAAAGCATTTGGAGACAGTATCAGACAGCGAAGTTACTTGCTAAGCATGTTTTGAGAGGTTGTGGCTGGCCAAGTGCAAGTCTGAAGTCACAGTTCCCTTTGGAAAACTAGCACGGATCCCCACCTGCGGCATAACAGCCCCAGACGCTCATAATGAATACAGGAAATGCCAGACACAAAGCTCTCGTTCCTTGCCAGGAGCAGGTAATGCTGCTGAAGTCTGTGCCTGAGACACACTTACAGACAGAAGAGCACGTGGGACAGGAAACCAGCCCTTACGCAGGGGGAAGAGCCGCTCAATTTATTTATCTGAGTTGCGCTCAGAAACGTTCTCCATTTTTCCATCACAGCTGCTTATTCCAGCGCAAGCCATCTTGAAAACTGAAAGCAAATCAATTCTTATGGGGTTTCCCCACCACAACCAGCACTTCCACCTGCTGCTTCTGCAGCATCCCAGGCTGTTCTGCACGTAGCGCCTCGGTTAGTTTGCAGCGGCCACACTGCAGAAGAAAACAGTGCTCGAGCCGCTCTCAGAGGCTGGGTTAGCTACATCCTCACCGCGGTGTATAGAATCATAGAATCGTTTAGGTTGGAAAAGACCCTTAAAATAATCCAGTCCAACCATTAACCTAACACTACCAAGTCCATCACTAAACCAATTAAGGGTAGAGTAGTAATTTCGTGTTTCCTGGCTTGGTGGCTGGATTATTTTTTAATGAAAGTAAAAACTAGGAATCATTAAGATTGGAAAGGATCTCTAAGGTCATCAGTCCAACCATCAACCCAACACCCCCATGCCCACTAAACCATGTCCCAAAGTGCCACGTCTGCCCATTTTTTGAACCCCTCCAGGGATGGGGACTCCACCACCTCTCTGGGCAGCCTGTTCCAATGATTGACTACCCCTTCTGTGAAGAAATTTTTCCTAATATCCAATCTAAATGTTTATCGCAGTATCTGCTCTCAGGTGCAGTGGGGCTGCAGTGCTGCTGGGGACAACAGCGCTGCCATGGCAGAGGGGTTTGAAAAGCTTCCAGTGCCAAACCTGGAGCCCCTCGAGGGGCCAGACAACAGGTTTCATTCTTAGCGACTGATTTGGGGTGGGCATCCACTTCAAATGCTCTTGCCTGCAGGTAAGCTAAATGCATGAAGAGGTTGTCCCTTTCCGGTTAAATAGGAGAACATAAAAAGAGGCTGCAGCCCTACAAACCCTTCCCAAGCTTGAATCAATAAACCACCCAAAGGACGAGAGACAGAAAAGACTTTGGGGGTTTGGTAGTGGTCTTGAGTCAATCATCCCCTCCTTTTGCCTTAAATAATCAAAATGTACTGTTTGAACATCCTCATCTCCAGAGCTTTTTCTCTTCTTGGGAACTGGGCTAAGTAGCAGTTGTGATTTTTCCCAGATTCACTACTCTTGCGAATTTTAAGAGACTTTATAAAATCACGAGCTGGCTGCAGCTTTCAAATAGTGTTGCTGTCCCCTTCCCTAGTCTGGCTCCTATTGCAGCTTCTGGTGCCTTCTTTGTGTTTGAAACCCAGAGGGAGGGAAGGGCTATTGGAGGTGGGATGAGGCAGGAGCAAAGTTGTCCCTTTACATTTTTTCTTGCCCCAGAGGGAGGGGGCAGGGTGGATTAACTTAGCTGAAAGAGTCCATTTTATTCTTGTATGAAATTCTTCCCTGAGGCTTCATGCACAGACTGAAATGAGAAACAGGGCCGATTTCTCCCACCCACTCAATTTGAGCTCTTTATCCTTTCTGTCACTTGCCTGAAGAGAGAGCAATAGAGGAGGGAAGGGGGAGGGAGCAGCGGGGCGCTGGGGGAGAAGGGAGCGAGCTCTGTAGGGCTGGAAATCTCCTGCCCACTTCTCAAACACCACAGCTCACCCTGAGCTGAGGACACACAGACCCAGCACCGGGAGCAGCATCTCAGGTTAATACTCTGTCACCCTCGTGTTTCCCAAAGCGATCGCAGGGCTTTGCAAAGGTATCAGCTGGGAGCCGCAGAAAGTAAAGATGAGGAAAGAGGCCACAAGGGTGTGAAAAAGCTGAAAAAACACACAAACCCCCCCCCCAACATGTGCCAACAAGGCAGACAAGGAGATCACCTTTTATCCAGCGATGACTGGAGTACTGCGATAAATGTGCCAGAAGCAACCTGTTATATGCCCCATTGTAGCATTTAATATTTAAAAAGGAAATTGTCTCAGACATTTTCCTTTCATTAATTCTTTCCTGGAGCCCGGCCTTCCCACTTGTGCATTTCAGCTCGAGAGGGGAAGAGCTATTCTTAGGAATAAAACGCACGCTGCCGCAGGAGTTAACAACACGATGAAACAAGATTCTTCACCGCTATTCTCAGGAGCTTTTATAATCACACAGCTTCCTGTAGAGAGGCACTGGTTTGGCTCTCAAAAAGATGATATCCGCACAGCGAGGAGTGAATTTGTGCCATTTCCCTCCTACTATCTTCAATAAGGCAGATAACAGTCCACAGCTGACCGGGGGCAGAACTGCCACAGGTGCCCACTCCGAGAAAATCATAGAATCGTTTAGGTTGGAAAAGACCTTTAAGATCATCCAGTCCAACCATTAACCAACCATTAACCTACACTACCAAGTCTACTCTAAGCCAATCAAGGGTAGACTAGACTAAACCATGTCCCGAAGTGCCACATCTACCCGTTTTTTGAAGACTTCCAGGGATGGTGACTCCACCACCTCTCTGGGCAGCCTGTTCCAATGCTTGACCACCCTTTCCGTAAAGAAATGAGGCAAGAGAAAGCCCCTGCTTTGTAGGGTAACCATGAGCTGTCTGAAGCCCTCTCCTGGCAGAGAGCACCATGGCATCTGAGGCTGAGCCACCCAAGATGACCAGGTTTACCTGACAAGCACTGGGAAGGGTGTACCTGTTTTCTCTCATTCTCTAAAAATCAAACCTTCTTCCCCCTCTCACCACAGAAACTCTACGCTTGGACACAGACTGTGTTGTCTACATGGCCAAGGCAAGAGTCAGCAGACCTGTCCGCCTCGGAGGACATCCTTCCGTTCAGCACGGACTCTGGGATGTGCTGCGAGAACGACTCGGAGGCTGTGACCTCCTGGTCCGAGCCGCTGACACCGGACGCTTGCAGCCAGGCCCTCTCCATCGGCCAGGAGCTGGAACAGGACGAGCGCTCATGTTCGCTGGCGGAAGCGCACAGCCAGCCCCAGCTCGCCGGGCCCACCAAGTCTGCAGATACCATTAAAGATTATGAACTGTGGCTGGAGATGTGCATCGCTGCCCTGGAGAGGAACGTCTCCGAGGAGGAACTGGCTCAAGTAGACAAGACCGTGGATGCCCTGGCGAAGTGGGAAATGTTTACAGGACAACTGCCCGCTATGAAGAAGGACCTGCCCTTTGCTAGGGACAACACTGGGCTACGGAAAGTTCTCGGAGACAAATTTTCCTCCTTGCGGAGGAAACTGAGTTCCAGAAAACTGTCCAAAGGGGAATCGTCCCCTCATCGTTGGCGGTGGGAGGAAAACTAGGCTGGGTCTGCCGTGGGTTGGGCCCGCTTTGCTCACGCTACTGCCCTGTTCTGACCTTTCTCGCCACAAGCTGTTGCTGTCAGAGAGAAACAGCAACTCTCCACAGGAATAAAAGGTGTTTCTTTTTCTGAGATAGCTAACATTTTGTATGTGATCAGTTCTTCTCTAAGGGTTTTTCCTGTGCTGGGCTAAGCGACAGCAGGACTCCAAACCCACATCAGGTCCTATGTAGGTGCTTGTGCTTTCTTGCCATACTTCATTTGGTCTGAAGTCAGCCAGGAAGAAGGCTATGCTAAACACTAAACATGTTCACACAGAAGCTTGGTCCATCTGAACAAACAGATGCAAGTTAAACCAGGGCACAGGTATTATTTCTCCCTCTCCATTTCCCCCCAGACCAACTGTTCATCTCTGTTCTAGTCGCTGCCCCATCAGCTGGAGGTTTGCTGAGCGCAGGACCACCGCTGAGGCTGACGGAGTCACGCTATGAGTAGGGGGGAAGAGGTGGAGGAGGACGGGCAGAGAGTCAGTGAGTAAAGCACAAAGATCCCTGGCAGCTCGTCTGCCATAAAGAACAGTGTCAGTGTGACGACTGTCTTTTGGCGGACACTGAAGGGGATCTCCAGAGCTGCTTCAGCTCAAACAAAGCCAGGCTTGGAGCCGTGAGCTGTAACTATTCACATCCTCTGTAGATTGGCACAGGAGAGAAAACCTTTGAAAACATTCACGCACTCGTTGATTATTAACTTAAAAGGGGGAACTACACATGCATTCCTCTCTCTCTGCCTTGAGAAGTTAGCACCCTGGCCCCTTCCCTCTTTCTCCGCTCCGTAAGTCACCCACTGAACAGGAACGGGTGCTGTGCTGGCACCAGGAGCAGCAGAGCCTGCCTTCCCACTGCTGGGGCATGCCGTTCCTCTCCGGCTATTTATAGATGGAGCTCAAGAGGCCGGCGGGTTCTCGAGCTCTGTAGCAGCAGCACGCCGGGGAAGGCTGACCCTCTCCATCCCCAGTTCACTCAGACCTCGGCACTGATAACGCTCCCTACAGCTCACGGCTACACGGCCACACTTCAGATTTCTCCCATCTAAAAATATCAGCAGGTAGGACTGGGTCCAGTTCAGCTGGGAGGAGAGAGAGGATGTTTCTCACAGAGGAGCTAACAGCTTTGGCTCTCCTGAGCGCTTGCCCGGTGCAATTTAAGGGCCTCAAACCGTGCAGTAACCCTGCAATGCGTTTTTGGAGCGGGAAGGGAGAGAATCACTTGAAGACATTTGAGAAAAGACAGATTTACTCGCACAGGTGAGTAGGAAAGATGATCTTATTATAAATGCAGCTGGATTCCGGAAACACAAGCAACTTCACACCCGCATGATTCATACAGGGAGAAAAAGGGAGTTCTGGCTTTGGGACTGATGACGGCAATTCCTGGAAACATTTTTGTTCCAGGCTGCGCTCCTGGACTCGGGGCAGGGGCGGTGCAGCAGAGCCGCTGCTGCCGCCCTCTCCTGGCAGCCTCCAAGGCGATGGGGTTCTCATCCAAGACATTCTTCCCAGCAGCAGCAATCTTCCAAACAAATCCTGCTTGAATTACAAATCCACATACTGCCCCATACTTGCTCAGTTGTTGCCTTAACAGATTTACTATTTTAAGCAAGAGATTACTTTTTGTTCAGCCTTGTTTGCTCTTACTCGATTCTGTACTGAATCATGAGGCTGAACTTCAGAAACTTTCCAGAAAGAGACCAATAACTCAGGATGACAATATTGCCTAAGGGAAAGAGGCAGTTTTCTATCATAACAAAGTCCAAAGATGACAGAGAAAAGGGGTGGCACATAAAAAAAAATATCGAACTGCTGGCAGAAGTCACAGATGGGAAACTCCCTATGTGACACTTGGCTTATAGACTCATGTTAGCTCTGTTGTGAAAGCATGAATTTCTGCTGAAGGGTTGTTGCTTACCAATAACAGATATTTTTGACACCAACACTGACAGAACCACCACTTACCAGCTCAGCTTATCCAGAAATGCTCCAGGTACGACATAAATGAGTACAGCAACTCAGAGCTTCCCCTGCTTGCGTGGGCAGCTGAGCAGGGTCTGCAGACAAGATGCAACTTTGTGGTGACGGGCAGGAAGTGGCTGTTAAATGCACTCGAGTCCTTAGGCAGCTGGAGGAGAGAAAATCCACGCAATGTTACACTGCGGGTTTTTGTTCGTGCAGAGACGTTCCCGTGGAGGTGGCTACTCTTCACATCACCAAAGGTTTCCAGTGCTGCTGCTGCACACGCACAGCAAAACATTTTGTTCCCATGGTCTGTAAGTAGTGCTTTGTACTTAACACTGCACAGCCTACACCAGCGTGGGGAAGGACTGGAGGCACAGGGGGTAAAAAGGCTGGCCAAGGTTACACAATCAAGATTATAACCAGGACTAACCCACAAACATGCAATTCCTACTCTTCTCTCTGTGTACCAGAGTTATAGAGGGGCAGAAAACAACTGACAGAGGAATTAGAAATAAAACAAATCGAAGGTGAGCCCCTAAATAAGGTTTCCTGCATTTTAAGCAGCAGGTTTCCAGGGAGATGCTTCTACTTGGAAGCGTGTGGGAACAGCAGCGTAACTTGCAGCTAATAACCTGCTGAGTAAGCTGTGGAACAGAAATACAGATGAGATACTTGTTTAAGAGTCATTTTAGAAGGTCAAGCTGCAGATAAACCGTCAGCAAGAAGTAGTAGGGTAGTCTATATATAAATGCACACCCAGAAGGTACTTGCAACTCAGCAGCCAAGATCGGAGTTGGTTACAAATGGTCCAGGAACAGTTTCACTGTGTAGCAGGCAGTGGGCAGGAGAGCCCAGGTGCAACCTGTGCAGCACTTCACCCGTTTGGTGAGCCTGCTGCAGGAAGGCAGGCAGCGAAAGCAGCCGGGCACCCAGGCGGGAAAGAAGCCAAGTCCCAAAGGGCAGCAGCGGCAGCAGCCTGCCACAGCTCCCTGGGGACAGCTCCGGGGCTCCGGCTGGCAGCCTCCCTCCGCAGCCCCGGGAAGGCAGCGCTGGCATTTCTCTGCCTCGTGACCTGCGGGTGGCTTGTTGTGACAGGCAGATGATCTAGAAATGAACTCTGCACATGACCTGGCTGCTGCCTTCAGGAGATCCCCCAGCAGAACCAGGTAATTCCTTCCTGAAATCGCCGTTACCCTTCATGCAACGATCCCTAAAGGCAATGCTACAACGTGGATTCACGTCAGACTCATCTAGCTCAGAACATCTC
Source organism: Pelecanus crispus (assembly GCF_030463565.1). Taxonomy (NCBI): domain Eukaryota; kingdom Metazoa; phylum Chordata; class Aves; order Pelecaniformes; family Pelecanidae; genus Pelecanus; species Pelecanus crispus. The sequence goes on along the minus strand of NC_134653.1, from coordinate 5,657,416 downwards.
CCAAACCACGCTGTCCTGCGGCTACCTAGAGCATCCTCCGTGATCAACAGAACTCCAGCCATACCCTTTCTGTCCCAAGCTGGAAGATACTTGTTTTGAAGCAACTTCTAAAGTCTATCAGCCTGAACTGAGCAGAAAACAGTCTTTTAATAGCTTTACGAGCTCATAAAGACAAATATCTTCTCCCAAAAATAAACAGGCAGAACATTCCACTCCTACTCTTAAAACAAGAAGTTGCTGTAATTGCAGGGAGTGGGGGGTACCATGCAACTGTCCAGGAAAAACAACAACAAACCCCTAGACTCTTTGCTAGTTAGGGGTGAAATTGCCTGCAACAGCTTGCGAAGGTGGGAGACAAGAAACCAGTGGCCTCCATAGGCATTAGCAGTATCCAGCACTTTCTGATTTAATAGGGGATATGACCACCTCCCTCCCCTAAAAATGGTACTTTTAACCTAAGTCCATTTCTGCTGTGCAAAATCGAGGCTTTAAAGGAAAGTTACATTTTGTAAAAATCCCTGAACACCCTTCCTAATAACTGTTCCTTCCTTAACACCACACAGCTTCTCAAGATGCTGGTCAGTCTTGGGGAGAGCAGCAAGAAATTTGCTGGTTTTGTTAGTAACTGAGTAAATTCCCTCCCAGGTCTGTAACAGGATAATGATACAGCAGACTGGAGCTGGAAACCACAGGGATTTAATTTCTCCTAATGAGCACTTAAATATTACTATAACCACCCCAAACTTTACGCCTTGTATGCTTTAGCAAAAAATACAAAGCTATATAGCTCTGCCTACTTTGTATTTTAGAGAATTCTCCACCTGGGGAAATAGCCATGCTTTCCCTTTTATCTCTGGAGTGTTGGATTATTGAAATTGCAGGAGAGAGACTCTAGTAACAGGTAGCCATGCTGATCCAGGGAAGAGAATTCAGAGTTAACATCTTGTGTTTCAGCTCTCTGTGAAGGGTGCCAGCATTCATCGGCACTGAACAAACTTACCTGCAGAACCATCTGCTTCAGCCTCTGTTCTTATGGGGCAACACCCGTGCGGCTGAATTACGAAAGGGACATCCTTGCCATATGAAGTGGGATAGACGGAGATGCAGAAATATTAATGGCGTCACTAAGATACCCTGATTCAAGGCTCCTACCATGTGTTCCAAATAAAGATTTAAATCCCATTGGAATTGGTGCAGTTTAAGCACCTGCTCACAACCGCTGCCATGGGAAGGACTGGGCTTGGGCAGGCATTCCAGTGAATGCAGTTCTTATTTTATCAAAGCTTTGGCAATTCAGCGGATCAGACAGAGAAACTCCATCAAAACAAACCAACCAAACCCCAACCAGCTTGAGAGCAGACAAAAATGACAACTTAAAACAAACCCCTTCCCTGTCTGCTGGTCAAGCGTCTCAAAAGCCTGGCACGGCCCCCGCTACACCACCCATGTGTTCCGCAGATACTGCCAGAAAGAGCCCTTTCTTGCTCCAGTGGGAAACCTGTTCAACTTGTTCTATAGCCTATCTCGTAGGGCTGTAGTTCACAGCAATATTTTGGCCCAGAAAAGGGGTAATTTACTTTCACGGAGCTGACCAAAGAGATCGCTTGGGAGCTGCTGCTGTTGCTGAGGGCTTTTCAGATGAGAAAGTGTGTGATCACACCTGGAAACCTCCTACTAGCGCACACTGAATTTGCCATTCATCTGCCCTCATCTTCAGAGATGCTGAACACTGACAATACACATTGCTACCTCAAAGTGCTGAGCACCTCCAGGGAACAAAAGTCAACCATTCCCAACAGCTTGATGTAGCTGAGGACCTAACATTTCCAATGATTAGCAGAAGCCACAAACAACACTCCGTGGAGTGTTTCAAATTGTGTACCTGCCAGTGTAATCGATTAGGCATTAACAGTTCACACAAGAAACAATTAAGACTCACCACAAAAATCTGCCAGATGTGACCTTTCAAAGTACAAGTGAGGAAAGGTTAGCGACATTCCTAAGGACTGGAGCTCAAGTTCTGGCAGAATTGATGCCTGGATGGCAACCCTGTAAGACAGGGACACGGATGACTCTCCAAAGGTCAATGGTTCTGCGCTGCCATACAAGATACCACGGCACACAAGCGAGTCCAACAGAGGAGACTGGCCCGGGAGAAGCAGCCAGTGTAGTTCCCGTGGCTATTATCAGATGCTACACAGCAGAAGAGGAATCTCTGACAGGTGTTGCCAACTCAACAGGCTTAATTATGTTCTCTTGCTGAGCTTAAAATACATAAGCACAAACTCTGGCTGTGTCTCCCCTTCCGTTTCCCAGGAGTTCTAATGCCTTAGTCAGCTACTGAACAGAGCAGACAACTAAAATGCTGAACTAAATGTACTGAAATGCTACAGACGAATGAGTTACAAGTTTTACACAGGCTAATGTTTCACCAGCCTTCAATTCCTGGACATGCTCAGGAAGAATGATTCAGTCCAGAACTGGAGAGGTGGGAGATACGTAAAGATTACAGAACAAGATTTCATTGCATGACAGCTGTACTTCCATGCAGTTCATGCTGTAATTTATTCAAAAAGCAGCTCTCTTGCAGAAAATTTTTGAATAAGGCAAAAAAGTCACTCTAGACTTTGTTGAAAGATAAAACCCATAAAGAACAGTATAACAAGTCAAGTTTTAATAGATTTATAAAATTCATATATACAAAACAGGAAACTAAGTCACCAAAGCTATAAAATACACTTTTTACACATCACAATATAATTTTATCTAGTACACAGTTTTCATAAATTGAAACTATTACAGCAAGTAGCTGCTTCTATCGTGGATGCTGTTTTGGTGCTAGAAAGACACTTATGTGAGCAGTCTGGAACTGTGCTTTTACTTTATGCATTTTTCACCTTCTTTAAGTTTGTCACTGTTTTTAAAGTACTTTCCCGTGGATTGTTAGAAAATTAAGGCTAAACTCGGGCCTTTCTTGCCCAATGCAGTGAACTGGTTTAAAAAAAAGAATGATATTGCATAGTATGTGTGTTACAATGCATAGGCACCAGAGAGCAAGTAAATTGCAGAATAAAAGATAACATTAATTGGCTTCCTAGCTACATGATTGTGTCAAGATAACTTTGTGTTTTGTCAGTTTGCTTTCGTACATATTGATTCCATAAACAAGACAACTCATCACAAGAGCAATAAATACTAGCCATTTTGTTAAGTGGAGTCTCCAGAAATAGTTTAACATGTATCATCAATTCAAGCTCGTTACACATGCCAGATAACGAAACGCGTTCACTGGAAAAACACTCATTATCCTAAAGACAGTTAATGGCTTCCATGCGAACGGGAGTCTGAACACATGCTTTCAAACCTAAGCCCCCCAAGCACGCTTTCCAAGTCTTGTGAACTACCCAAAGATCATTCCTCTCCCACATCCCCCTTCTCCCTGCTATCTTCTCTCAGCTTTTGTGCCCAACCACCCGCGCACAACCTCAATCACGCTTTAGATTGACGGGAAGTATCAGCAGAGAAGCAGTGCTATTCCAAATCTGATACTCCCCTCATAAGATGCTCTTTCTCGGGTCTACTTATCCAAAAGTTTTGCTCTCCATCAGTATTAGTTTTTATTCAAATAATGGAAACAGTCTGTTATCTAGCCATTCCCCTGAAATACTCACACTGTCACAGCTTGAAGAAAGTTTGAGTAGCTGCTAGAAAGGAGTAAGATGCACTGTCTGGCCAGAGATCCGCATACTGTGTTCTAGTAGGAATTGAGTTTTAGCACTCGGTCACGAACAGATGAAGAGAGGTTTACAATGGAAAGGTGTGCAGCTGCAGCCAGGCCAGCCTTGCCAGCCTGCTGCTGTTAATTCACAGCCACTAGCTCTCTGGAGTCACTCAAAGCTTTCGGGGTCAATGCAGATGGCATTTCACTTCAATACAGTCAGCCTTCAAGCACCATCAGCTTTTGGGATCTGTTTAGAAAATAGCTCCCCTCTCTTGCTCCCTTCCAACATACTTTGGCTTTTTTACCAGAATGCCCACCTTGGAAGTCAGTGCTGCTCTTTTTTTTTCTCTCCGACTGTGAATATTTTCACATCGGACAGAAGATACGACCTTCGGACATACACCAAGAGCTAGGTTGTGATACAGTTCATCAAGCCAGGCACAGAACCACTAGCACTGACAATCTAGTACCTCCATGCTCCCCATCCAATAAGAAAACAAGCATATCGACACATAGACAAACTTCAACACCGCTTTCCAAATGCCATTAGAAAGATAAAAACGTCAAGAATCAAGCTAAACTGTCCGACCACCAAGATGAGCAAAGAGATAGCATCACCTGGTTAGCAGAGCAGCAGTTTCAGCTCCAAACAGCCTGGCTTTACTCATTTCCATCTATGTAAAAAAACATCAGTGTTAAAACAAAGAAGTGCCCACTTCACAGCACAAAGCAGAGATCACCCCAGCTAATCACAAAACAGGTAATATTAAAAAGCGCTAGGTCTTGTATTGTCTTGCCAATTACTTCCTCACTAGACTAGGCAGTCCTCCTCTAGAAGTGTGTGGAGTCAGTATCAGCTCAGCCCAGTCTGGCCCAGGCCATGCCAGTCTTCCTGTCCCATAATGGATGCTCCCTAGAAGTCTGTTAAAAACCCATTTACAAAAATAGGCACAGATGTTTTATGGTTGCTACTGAAACACCCTACCCACCACTTCCTGTGTTACAGAATTAATAAAGAGTGTACTGAGGTAAAGAGTTGGCAGTGCTATATTGAAACCCCCTGACTACACCATGTTATTTTATACTAGAAAAATGATATAGAAAAGAGGCTACTACTAAATTTACAGGAATCTATACAGCTCTCATCATGAGAGATCAGTGTTTGGCTTACATGACAAGCTGCGGTGTAGGGAGGTGTTAATGCATATCGTATTTGTGTCTCAAGCTGGCATGCATCAAATTGTCTATCAACTCCAGAAATACTCCTGAAAATTTGATGACACAAGCAAAGCTAAGTCAGGTGTCAAAACTCACTACTTGAAAATCAGAGGGGCCTTTTACACAAATCCTACAGTTCCATGCAGCAGAATTTTTTTTTTTGGTTTGTTTTTTTTGGTTTGGTTTTTTTTTTTTTTTTCCCCCAGGAGAACCGAAGAGGTACGTACATAGAAAAGACTCCAAAACATGAATCTCCACAAAGACAGCCATCTAAAGGCAGCAAAGGGCTTGTTTTCAAAAATGATATACTGTGGAAGGCAGTTGTCGGTCATTAAAGAAAGCTGCTAGTTTCTTCAGTGGTTCCATGTCTATTCTTTTAATTTCTTTAACTCTACAATTCTTTGCAGATTACAGTAACCAGGACTGGTGAATACCTGGGGGGGATGGCGGGATGACACATGGGCAGGATGGGACACGCTTTTCAAAGGCACTGTTTTTCATACCAAAACTACTTTAGCCATCCTAGTGGAATTACATTTTTGTCTGCAGTGCCATATACAGATGAGCTCTTCCTACTCCATTTCACTAGTTTTTTTTACTTTAGTTTCTCCACTCTCTCTGTTTGGCTGAGGCTCAGGCTTTAGTTGGCTCAGAAAGCCTGTAAATGGTCACCTTCACGAGCTTCTTCATACTTGTAACATGCCTAGTTCTAGGTTTTACACAGCAGTATTTTAAAAACTAAATATATTATCAAGTTAATAAGTCAAATAATCTATGCTGCCATATTAAGTAAAATAAGATTAATTCTTCGTATCAAACTGGAAGCATCTTTGAGTGTAAAGTTGAGTGGCCAGTAATTTCCATTCCATAATTGATATTAACTCATTTTCAACATTAAGAACTCTTTAATTCCCTCAAAGTGACAACTGCCTATTAAGTACGTCACTTACAGAAAACTGTTCTTCCTTTTTAATTCCAATTCACCATGTCACCTTATAAAGCCATCTAAGAATCGTTCAGAGAATGACAGCATTGCAATCTGAAGGGACGGTACTGACACGCTATATTAGTTTAAAGCCTGTTTTAAGGACAACAACGTAGTGCTTGATAAATGACTTCCATGTAGTTTTTCTACTTAAACTGCAAGATTACGTAAGTCTCTCCTGCAAGCACATGCTGCAACCACTTCCTCTCTTTGTCCTTGAGAGAGACAACCCGTTTGCAAGACCCCATCGCTGGTCATTGACCTGCGGGTGTCAGAGGAGGGACAGCAAAAGGCTGCTTTTTTTTTTTTTTTTTTCAAAAGAAGTTGTTGTTCAAGGTCTTCATCTGATGATTATCATCCTGCCTGTGACCCATTTCCTGACTAGCCAAATGAACAATAAGCCTATAAAGTTAACAAAAAAAGATGTTCCCTCCGGCTGTGTTTACCTGCAAAGTTCTCCAGGATGTCACTTAAAATATAAGTTTTCTATTTGTTTCTTGTGAAAGGACTAAGCAACCAACCAAGCCTGTCCTGAGATGTTTGTATGGCCTAACCTAAGTTCTGCTTTAGTCATTAACTGATTTATGATGACATGATTTTCTGGCTTTCTTATACTACAACTTACCTTGGAAAAAAAACAAACACAAAACCCCTCAGTTGTGGCAAGAAGTGGAGTGTATTTTGCAGAGAAAGCTACCACTTAAAAAAAGTCCTTTTACTCATGGGCCAGATCCTTTGCAAACTTGAGAAATGCTTGACTTTTGCAAGAAGAGTTTCCAGATCTTGGGTTCCTGGTGTGAACCATCACTATCAGAGTTTGACAGAACAGAGACTACAGAGCCAAACTACTGATTTTCATCCACAGCCTACAGCATCATGCTTAGACTCATTTTATCAATAAAAAGAAGAAATGTGATAGTGGGCCCCAGGTGATCAAACTGGTTCCCTAAAACTCTGATTTACTGTGCAAAGCTGCCGTATCACACAAAAACGCTTGAGAGCTCAATACGAGATATCTCATGCTGTTTCTTTTCCAGGTGCAGTTAAGTTACTTAAAATACAAGTTGCATTATTAGCTCTGTTCAGAGTTTTAAATCCATAAGGTGACTAAGGATACAAAATAATGGATGAGCATGAAGAGGAAAAACAGAACAGGAAATTCCATGCTATACCTCCCAGGTAAAACTACAGTAGATTCAGACATAAACCTGAGGTAATTTTTGAGAAAAAAATACAGTTGAAAGGGAATGTTTAACTCATTTGAGAAAACAAGCATTAATATTAACCCACCTAGAAAATTTAGTGAAAGAACAAAGCTCACAGCAAACTAGGAAATAAAGTCAAGTCAACTTAGAATTCTGGTCAGCCCATAACTACCTCCTCTTCCCAGTGTCTTGTGTGAAGTGGAAACCACTACCAAGAACCCCAAGAATTTTTAAAAACTTTGAAAACAGTCTTAGTCTTCAGCCAAACAAATGGGTTAGCTTAGAGAAATGAACCTTATATGATGAGTAAACTTGTTTGCATCACTCTCTGTTGAAACATTTACCTTTTCAGATGTAATAATCTTAAGAGTTTCCCCCCCATCTGAATATTAGAATCACATAACATCTTTCCCCTTCAAAGCTAAAAATGAATAAATATTTAAAAGACACAGTTGGTCCTGGCAAAAATAAGACTTGTTACAAGGAGGCTAATTCCTGTTTAAGTTTGCTCAAATTTAAGTTAGATTTTCCCATCTGCAACATTTCACTTGCTTCTTACCTCGATACTGTGCGTGTTACGTAGCACAAACAGCCACATCTTTTCCACTCTGAAGCCTGCACAAAGAAAGCCAAAAGACTGCTACATTAGGAAACTACACAAAAATACTGGTACGAACATCTGCAAGCTTCAGAGGGGAAGAAAGATTCCAGATTTTATCCAAAGTAACATGAAAGGACAACGGAACTGGACTTTGTTTTGACCACATTTCCCATGGGATTACCAGCTGAAGTAAAATGTTGCTTGTTTTGAGATGCCATTACAGGCTCAAAGGGGATAAGAACGCCAGGGAGTCTGCTGACTTTTTATGGGTACAAACAGCCCTTCAGGTTTTATTCTTGGATAAAAACTATGACAAAAAATTGCACAGTAAACTATGTTTGAAAATTACCTAAAGGATAGCACTACAATGTTGATATAAAAGGCAGATTTTCAGTTTGTCCATGTACCTCGCTGTAGTAGAAAAGATCCGATACGTCTGTACACAAAAAAGGCACCTGACAGTTAGTTATACAGATTGAGAGCTAGGAAATTAACACTTCGTATCAACATTATTCATAGCCTCTTGCAATTTTACACAGAAACCATTGCCCAAAATGGGCAACTCCAAACTTCACTGTACTCAGAATTACATGTGCATTACTATAGGCTAAAGATCCCATTAAGACACAGATTAAAGGCTAATTTTCCAGCAAGGTCTTGCTGTCCAAATACATCAGTGCAGCTGTAAAACTGGGATCTCTAGGGTGTTCAGTCTTCCTATAAGGCCAGCTGTTGGGAAATAATCAAGCAGCTGCTCTACTACCAAAACCTTTGCTTAAGAGTTTAATCAGCTTTCAAACTTTTGAATATAGATAAAGCCCTGTCACGCGAGATACTGAACCTTCACAAATACTGCCAACTGCGGGTGTGAGAACAGTGCTGAATTTCCAAGAAGCACATCTCAGTTGAGCACCTACTGTGCAGATACGTGGTCAGGTGCTCTAGCCCCGGCTGCTTCACCAAGGAAATCAGTTTTCCCATGATGTAATACCCTTCACACGTAGTGCAAAATAAACCCTTCATTGTATCAGCGAGGCCTTAACTTCCCATCCAGTTTACTCCAACACGGGTTTCCTTATACAGTTTTAGACTTTTGCCTCAGGAGACTCATGCAAAACATTCAGACAAGAGCTGTGCATCCACCTTGATAAGCGGATTCCAGACCCTTGGCAAAGCTGAACATGCACACACAATCTGGTTATATTCCTAAGGGTTAAGAACTTCTGTTAACATTCTCCAATACAGCTGCCAACCTCATTACGTTTAGATTAGTTTGATCAATTCAGCACCTCCAAACTACAAAAAAAAGGCAGTTTGTAAAACTAGCGTCTCTGAAAAATGAGCATATTCATTTAAAACATGTCTTCCATACATGGTTTGTCAGAGATTTCTTTTTTCTAAGAAGGCAGAAGGTGGTTGTGTTATTCGGCATTCCAAACTAGGTACAGAACCTACAATGGCCATGTTTCAGTAGTGTTTCTAGTCCAAATGATTCAGTAGCTAACATCAACATTTGACTCCTTCGGCCTATAGCTCCTCTGTTTGGACTGGCTAGTTTACAGCATTCCTGAGCCAAGTAATTAGCATGGGTCCTACACCACATGCAAGGGCCATAAAGAAAAGATAGAAACTTTGATCTAACCCTCTGGCAAACTTTAACAGAACATGGGCTGCTCTCCTTCACTGCAACATAATATCCTTCAGATTCTCTTGAAGGATCGTGTCCTTCACAGCATGAAACACAAAGCGGATGTTTTCAGTGTCTATGGCAGTGGTGAAGTGATGGAAGAGCGGCTTACTACGGTTTCTCCTCTTTCTGTCAAAGCACTGCACCAGATAACGTTGAACATCTTCTAGCCTGTGAGGGTCGCCTTTGAAGTCCGAGAAATACTTCTTAATGCTGACAGTCTTTACCTTCTCTACAAGAAGATCCATCTTGTTGAGGAATAGGATAATAGAAACATTAAAGAAAAGCTTGTTATTGACTATTGTCTCAAAGATATTCATGGACTCCACAAGTCTATTTGTGCGCCTGTCTTCCATGAGAACCTGATCGTATTCACTGGAGGAGACCATAAACAAAATTGAAGTTATTCCATCAAAGCACTGGAACCACTTTTGACGCTGAGATCTCTGTCCACCTACATCCACCATCTTGAAAGGTATTTTTTTAATGATGAAATCATGCTCTACTATCCCCTTGGTGGCTTTTCTAGCCAACAAAATATCTTGTTTGCTGGGGAAATAATTCTGTAAAAGAAAGGAGAAAAGTGTCAAAAAAGTCCTTCAAAAATGCTGGCTAATGCCAGAATATTGAAGCAATAGCGGGGGCAGGGGATCAACAAGAGCTTTGTTTTTTTAGTTATCAAGTGAAGAATGAATACTCAACTTTAAATAATGGGCTGTTGACCATTTATCTCAACATATTGGTAAACAGCTACAGAAGATCCTGAGACATATCAGAATAAAAACATAGGACCACTTCCCATTTTTATCCTTCAAGCCTCCCATTTTCAGGCTGAAGTCTATTTTATCATTATTAAATTCTTAGCCACAGTGCTACTGCCATTTAGGTAGTGTTCAGTAAAGCAGATCTCCAAATCATCACTGAAAGGATTTTTTTTTTTTTTTTAAATCTAGTTTTTCCCCAGTTCATTACTCTTACAAAGGACATCTTGCAAGCTTTAGTGGAAATACTTCTTCCAGGTTCACAGTCCACAACCAGCGAGTACAGCAACATGTTCTACCACAGGTTGTGGCCCAGCCCAGCACTGTAGAGAGATCTGTTCTTCAGAAACTTATCACTGTTACTATTTAGGAAAATCAACTCCTTCCTTTCTCCTCCAAGTCTCCTGACAGATGTTTTCATTACTGATTTTGAATCCTACAAGTGCTAGCAATTTTTCTTCTTTGGTAATTTTTCTTTCCGCTACCTTAAGTAGCACCAGCCATCAGATTATCGCAAAAAGTGAATGAGATTCAGAGACTGCATGGAAGGACTGATAAAACTTCCATAAACAATACTTGTTTTCTGCCAAAAAAAGATTAAGCAAATACTAAGCTTCAGTTTCATAAGGCTGGAGTTTACTATTTCTAGAATAAAGAAATTTAAAGTTATTTAATACATTATCATTAAAAAACCCCACAAACCAAAACAACAAAAAAAACCCCAAAAGCATTAATCTTAGCACACCCAGGCTTCCATTAACTCTGTGAGCTCTTTTGGTTCAGAAAAAGAAGGTATGTCTTACCAGCTGACCGATCCGATCCAGGTTATCCAGGAAGTATTTCACCGATTCACCCTGTGGAAAATGAAAGAGATGGGAACTAAGCTTGTTTCTAGGATAGCAAATCCAACTGTCTTTTCACTTTCCAACACGTGCTGAGGTCTAACATAGCAATATCACATGTGGAAGCTTGGACAACATCCCGATATGCTTCAGGAGCTGGAACAATAGAAGTACTGCATAGCTTAATTCGCATAAACTGCTGGTAATGAGGTGGAGCTGCCATAATACACCACCAACACATAGGTAAGGTAGTATTTCTTCAAAAGCAATTCTCTTTTAGTTCTAGAAAAATCAAAGTTGAGTAGAGATCTGAATAAATGCCCAAAGCTATCTAGTAATTCTTTACAATGAAAAGGAAGTGTTATTAAAGTCAGTCCTTTGCTTTGGCTTGAAGAATTAGGTTTTTTTCCCCTTGTATGATGAATGCAGTTAATTGACACTGGGTGGGAGTAAAAGTGAAACGCATTTATTAGAAGCCAATGTATTTTGTTTATAATTCCTAACAGCGAACAAGAACATATCTAGACTGGCTGGCATATCTTTAGAAAAGTGAAAGATTTAAGTCACCCACAATTTGTGATAATTTAAGCTAGACTTGCTTGTCAAAAAAGAAAAAAAACAAACCAAAACATGCTGAAGGACTTTCTCTTCTACAGATAGTTTCCCTTTTAGGCTCAAGGGTTTTAATAATGGATTTGCTGATCTTGTACAAAATCTTTTAGCAGTTATATTGAGAAAAATATAGGCGATGTTTACAAAGGAATTTTATTCTTGTGTGAAAATGCGTAAGAGGTTTTGTGTTTTGTGTTTTTTTATTTTTTTAAACAAGCTTGCTCATGTATCACACTCAAATCAAGTGCCACTTCGTATTAGTGGATACAAGAAGCCCTACACCTACTTTTTAGAAATAATAAAATTGTTTCCATACAGATGCAGACTTTACTTCTGGAGTGAAACTATCTTTGGCAGAAGCCCATTCTCCTTCAAACACTTCCCTTTCATTTCTTCAGACGAAGATGATCTGTTCAGTAAGAAAGCATTCTTCATTGTTTAGGACATGTGTCTTGCAGTTGTAGCCATGTCATAAGAACGATAAAATAGAAAATCCTGCTGCCTCTTAATAATTTTAGGCAGCTAAACACATTATATATATCACAGATCAGGGCTGTGTCAGTAATGACCAAATTGATAGTAGGTGCCCTCACCAAGTCAGTAATTCAGAATGAGAACATTCTCAAAATATTCTCCGATTCCAACAGCAATATAAATTCTTAAACCATACATTCTCCTCTACACCATAGGCTTGAGACAGCAGAATAAAATTACTCCCCTCCAGTACAACTGTAAACAGATGCCACAACAGTTCATTTTCAAGAATCAGGCTGGAGACCAGAGGGTTCAGTGTACTGCACAAGTACATACTTTTAGCATAAGGCATATACAAAAAGGAGCTGTAACTTAGTATTTCCTAACATTTAGGACTGGAAGTGTCTTTTCATAAAGGAGAGAGAACATGCATATTTGCAGAAAGCTACCATGTATCACAAGATCTACAGGGGATCACTAGCAGAAAAGATGACTTTTGGGGAGGGAAGTTTCCAAAGAACAATTGTTCTAAGAGCTTCCTTACAATCATGAATTTTCATAAGGTGAAAGTAATTTCCTGTAGTTCTTGGCACTCTGTTGGATCAGAAAAGCTATCACAGACCGCATGAATAAGAGAAAAGGTCTTCCTGTACAGCATTAGTCATATTTAGGAGATGGGAGAGCCCAAAAAGAAAAGGTCACTGAAGCTATAAAGAAACCCAAACCCCTTCTCTATCTATTGTGCTTTGTCCTACACAATACCTTTAGATGTGCAGCAAGAATGCAAATGGGCCATCTCTGATACAACTTCTTCCTATTTTCTACCCAGCTGCTGTAAGAGTCCTCGCCTTGTCCCTACACCCTCCCACACTTGAGAGCAGGAAACAGCTGTACGCACATAAACTGCTGGGACACACAAGCAAGTTTACCTGATTCACAGCTTGTGACTCCCCTATTTCCTGCCCCACACATCAATCGGTTTAACATTTTGCACATTTATAAGAAGGTAAGAAAATAATCAGATTAATGAAAAAAAGACATGTTCATTTCTGCAGTGATTTAGGGAAACTAGACTCCTCTAGTTTCTTAATACAGCTCTTTGTAACATTGCAATTAAGCCAAATAATTCATTCTGCGAAATTTTAAGCAGTAGTTGCAGAACACTTGGGTAGCTGAGTAACCAAGTTAGGTTGCTGGAACAGGTGTGAACACCATATGCATGCTCTGAGAGATCTGAAGATGTCTGACTATTCTCCCCTAGAACAGAATTCAAAGGCATCCAGTACTTAAGTCAAAATACCCGTTTCCAGTCAAAACAACAAATCCCCAACAAGCTCCAGAGGGTTTGAAGTTAAGAAAAGCTCAAAACTTTGAAGCACACGAACCTGAAGGGAGGAAAAAAAAAATCCACCTCAAACCCACGACACACTCAAAACCCCCTACACTTTGAAGCTGATTCCCTGATTAAGTACTGTGTTATGGCCTATGAAAGTGTGGATTCAATTCCTGTTCCAAAGACTCCTTGAGTAACCTTGCTCTACATCTTAGTCTGATTCATAGAAAAGTTGGTTGCTTCTGGGAAGCATGTGAGGTATTTCAGTACATTGAGCAGGCAGCACAGAACAACTGCAGACAGCACCAACCAACTTGATGAATAACTTGTAATTTATTTAAATGAGGAAAATATGGAAACTCCAGGTGTTAGGACTGTTTTCCATTAGTATTTTTAATCAGAACAATTGTTTTAACTGAATGTTCATTTAGCTTTTAATTTTTTCCTTGTCATCCAGGGGAAATAGGTAGCAATATTAATTAGATCTAGAAGTTAAGTTTATTTGGCTTTCTAATCAAGCTGCACTTGAATGCAATTTTGAATTCCATCAATAAGTATGCAAAGCTATCTCATGCTTTGGGTATTATACACACATACAAATCTACTTGTGTGTGTATATATGTATGTATATAAAAAAACACACACACAAAGAGTTTGAGTTGTTCATCAAGTTGTCCATTCAAGGCAAATGAGTACCAAAATCAGAAAATATCAGCTACCCCTCATGTTGAACTATTTTTTTCTCTTGAAGACACTGGCCATAAACAAGCCATTTTGCCTTTTTCAGTGCCAATTCTTGGGTTTCTCCAAAGTCAGCTAGCCATTCAACTACATTCAAAAGCTGGCTTAGCACTTCAAATGCTCTCCTTTTCCAGATCATAGCCAGTTATTTCTGGTTCAGTAGCATGACATCCTACAGAAGTGGCAGCTAATTTGCAACTGATTCATCGGATACTAAAAATATCTTTATGCAGACTGACAACTTCAATCTTAATATTTTAATGGTTCTAGTGAAAAAATTAAGCGGTCTTTTGAACACTGCAATCCATTTTGAACTATGCTTGCAAGCAGCAAAACAGAAATGGAAGCCATCAAAGCTATTTATACTAATTATACTATATTTAAATACCTAAAGATAATCACATCATGGTGTGTTCACTTAAGACACAGACAAAAAAAGTCCAGGTCAGATGTGTCAATCTTTTACAGGCTAGTGTGTCAAGAAAAACTGTGGCAGCTCAAGAAACTTCCTCAGATCAACTACATTCATAGAAGATTGTTGAGCTTGTGTCTTTTCTCATTTAAAAAAACTCAAATTTTCTTGTATTTCCCTGTTAGTACACAGTTTCCTTAAAAAAAATTCCAACAATATTTATAAATATTCTTATAATCTGAAAGACGTTATTTCATTTCAACTGGCACGGTACTTGGATACGAAGCACCACTCTGTGACAGTCACAGCAGAATGTGCCAGTGAAGCATGGCTGTACTGACACTTCTTTTTTTTTTTTTAATAGATAGTCTATTAGTATATTTCACATTTTGAAAGTTCTATCAAGAAAGTCTGAGAGAACAATCATCTATTTTGCTGTTGATACAAACCAGCTAGCTATTTTTTTCTCCCTCTCCTTGATAATAAAACAAGCTGTCAAAATGCTGTCTCCCATCCACGCCCTGTGTTTTCCAGGACAGTGCAGGCGGCAGGGGGGCGGCAGCATGGGGAGAATGACCTCCGAGTTATGAATTTTACATAATTCACATACTCCTTTTTAGTACATAAGAGCACAGTATAGACCATAAGTCTTCCTTAACGTCTTGCTCACCACACAAGAGTTACCACAAACGCTTGGATGATTCATTCTCTCACTGCTAATCTCTTCTCCCTCTGCAATACATATCCTCTGAGTAAGTTTTGCCAACTGGGACCAAGTGAAGGAATAAGAGATGCTGTTCCCATTGTTCAGTAGGGATGAGTCACTGCACATCTGGGAACTGAGGGAATCAAGAAACACAAACAGAAGGCCTAAAATGAGCCCACAAGTTCCACAATGCAGCATTGCTATTGGATTTTTTTGTTTAATGATTATTATTTTTTTTTGAACTGCCCTATCTGCAGTATAAAGTTTAGTGAAGTCAGAGAAAAGAGTACAATTTGCTTAAAAACTGACTGGTGGCAGAGAAAGGGAGAAAAGGTAAAATGTAAACATATACTCCTGCTTTCTGAAATAGTGCTCTAAAGCTCTTCTTGGATATCCTATATTTTGAATACAGCATTCTCATGGGGCAAAAGACATAAAATTAAGAAGAAAAATTTATTCCATTTTATTCTATATATTTTGTCCTATATGAATGTCATCTTAACATTAGCATCAAATAAGTTACCATGAAAATAACTAATTGAATTTAACATCTCTGTCCCTTCAGGTGAGGTTCACAGTACACAAGAAACCTCCCTAAAGAAATATTATAACTAATCTGGCATCACTTCTTTTGCCATTGATAGCCTCATTGCAAAAAGCAAGCAGAAAATACTTGGGCAGAGTTCCCAAGCAGTATTCATTTCACGAAAATAAATGCACAACAGATCCTATGTAGATTTCTTTAAAATACCCATAGAAACTCAGTAATAAAAAAAGTTCTGCAAGGCTAGAATTTATCAACTTGTCACTTTAACCCTCAGCCAGTTATTCAAAGTGACAGTTGGTCAGATCATAAATGCTAGCGAAACATGCTATTGTCCAGTCCCCTAAAATACAGGCTCATTTCAAACTTTTCCTTCTGAAAAGCAGTGCCTCTAAGTTCTGCTCCGAACTAAGAGACCTGGAAGGGGACCCTCTGTTCCAAATTGGCTTTTTTCCTTTCTTTGTCCCAAGGCCTTTTTGACATAATATTAACTCAGCCCTTCCTGATCCTTCTGTCTCTAGCTGCTAAATTTAGAGTGCACAATTTAAGGTAGACCTGTCAGTCTTAGTTTGTTTCAGATGATGAATTAAACCACACAGGAAGGAAACGTTATACTTCAAGAAAGCATATAATACAGATCTAACAAGATTCCCACAAATACAGCAAAACACATGGAGAAACGGATGCTGGAAGTAACTACCACAAACTGCAGCTGAATCTGCAAGGTGAAAGCAACAGTGACCCGAATGAAACAACAGCGGCATTTGTATCTCGCCCTCCATTCAGAAGTTGTAAAACCTGCAGCAGCAGGGCTGAGAAACACAGAGGAAATCCACGAGACCCCAGAAATAAGTTTGGGAATCTCCCAGCATTTAACCTCCGAGATCTCAGATACACGAATGGGATGGACTTACAGCACTGACACAACATTTCATCCAAAGTTGGCCTTTATATAAGGTACTATTCCATTAGGACTGCCAGAGACACATACTGAGAGAATGCAATGCTAACACTGACTTTCAGTGCTAACTTGCAAGCAAAATATTGGCCAGGTTTCCTGGGATGTGGATCACCTGTTGATTGTAAGGAGTTTCAATGTTACAGTTTCAGATGTTTTAGAAAAGCCAGATATCCAAAGCAGAGGCCCACGGGAAGAGCAAGGTTACGAGCACAGAAGTAGGATAAAATAACCAGGAGACTAGCATTTGAGTACATTGGAGACGTTAGATCTTCAGGCACTGAGATTAGAACCCAAAACCTCACCGGCAAAGAGGAACACAGGAGACACTTTTCTTAGACCTACTGCACACAACAAGCAGGTTAACATCCTGCCACCGTACGACACACATCCTTTGGAAGTGAGCACACAGACACGGCTCCAGGTTCCGCGCCCTGGTTTTGTCCAAGGGAAGTAAGTAGTAGTCCTTTACAAACCCCAAAGACCCAGGGTTAAAATTCTCATAAGGGGCAACTATAAACAAAAAACTCCCCCTCCCCAAACCTACAGGCTCTTTCAACAGATTACTTCTAAATCTGCACTTCTATTTAGCCTGACTGGCAACAGGGCATGGATTCACAACAGCCAAAAGTGTGTTCCCTTCTCTGTGACAGCTGATGAATTAAGTATTATTTTCCAAGGAGATAAGCAAGTCTGTGCTTGTTAAGAATTAACTCAGAAGGATACTGAATTAACCTAAATTGCCCTGAAATACTGATGCCCATTCTACGCCGTAATTCTGTTCAACAGATATTCTACATCCTGTCTGGGAACTGAAATTTATTGACACAAGACAAACATTAATTTTTCATTCAATCACCAGTTCCAAGGCAGAGACTAACCACTTCTCTGTATTTGAGCCATACAGAATTCTAACTACCAAATCTCTCCAGTGTTATTTAACTTCCTCCTTAACAACAGACTGAGCTGCTGGCTCTCATCCAGCAACTCCAGTGCTTATCCAAGTTGCTGCTATCTGTACCCTACAAACATACCAACTACAAAAAAGTACCGTTTGGTTCCAAGCTTCTTCTAAAAACTACCTCTTCTTTCTACTGCCTAGTTGTACAGGATGATTATCAGATGTTAAAGTTTGAGAATATTTTAAAAATTCATTATTTGTCAGCTCAGTACAAGCCAGCCGTGCAAAAATATGTTTGTCCAAGTCAGCATGGCTTTCCATAAACTCATTCTGCATGACACACTGGCCAAACTGTATGCTTCACAGCACATGGATTAAAAAAAGGTGACAAATATTTAATTAATTTTTCCCAAAAAGTCTAGGCTAATCTGAGCTCCCACATCAGTGATAAGATTTGTGGATCCCTGTGACCGAGTGAAATTCTAGCCTTACAGCTGAGAAACACTCTTTAACAGGAGCAGAGTTCTCGTGGTGAAGGACAACTCCTACATGTGTTAGATTTTCCCAGCAATTAAATACAGCAACTCTTTCAGAAAAGGTGCTGCAAGGAAAAAAAAAGGTTACATCTTTTCCTGAAATTCTAAGGTGTTTCTACATCAACAGGATGTAGATGATATAAATTACTCTTGATACTATGTTAACAATTCCGTCCATTTGTCTTAAATATGCACACTAGCAACATCGCCTCAAGGAGGAAAGGAATTTTCTGTTAAATAGACTAAGGCAGGCTCATCCTACACTATAAGCTTCAAGAAACATTAACACAAATCCCTATTGTTTTGATTTTACTCCTACGTACTGTCTCTTCATCACTGCTATTCCTGCTTCACAGATTTGCAATGACTGGAAGAACAGCAGGTGCAAACAGCACAGAAAACTACAGGCCACAAACAAAACAAAGATGCACAGTACAATACAAAAGGGTTAAATTATTGCCTTTTTTTTTATTCTAGAAAAATCCTTAACCGGACTTGCACATTAGCTACAGTGATTTAGCATTTCCTAGCCTTCACTGACTAGCAGCTAGCAAGATTCAAGGAGATGATGCAAGGGGATATATACCCAAGTCACGTGGAAGAATCACAGTTATGCTTAAACAACAAAAAATAGCCTTGATTCCTGTATCCAACATCAGCAGCGTGCCCGGCTCACACACGCTCATTTTGGCACCAGTGGACGACAGACCTAGTCATAAGCATCCCATGAAAGGATTCCTTCCTGTTTCCCTGCCAACTGTCTAAGCGAATACATTGTCTAAAATTGCTGCCAGAACCCTTTCATCTCAGACACCGGAGGTTCTCCGTGAAGTTGAACTAATGCACACCAGCTCAACTTCTCATTCCAAGCACAGTCGGCTAAAACACACAAGAGAAGGCAACTGAAAAAAGCAATCTCGCCACAGTTAAAAGAAAGTCCTGAGCTGTAAATGGAAGGATGGATCCAAGATCCTGGCCAATCACTTGCAAATTATCCCATTTATTCTCAGTGGGCAGCTGCCATGCAAAAATGGGCATTTCCAACTAACACATCAGAATTTAGAAGCAACTGGATGTTTTTACAAATCACCAGGAATGATGCACAATCACATTATTATGTGACTCCAGTCCCATGCTTTGTTTTCAGCAGGTCAGTATGCAAACCTGAAGCTTGCTTTGTTTACAAAAGATATCTGCAGAACTAGAATAGACATTGACAAAAAAAAAAAATTACCTTACGAATTAATCTAGTCAGCAGTGCTGACTATCTGATCAAGACTAAATCACAAGTTTACCAGCAAGTTTCCCTTTCAATTCTTATCAGATCAAGGGATGGGAAATAAATATCTTGGATCTTGTGGCCTGAAAAAACAGCTAACACCAGCCATGAGAGAATGTTGAGCTTGGACTTTTCCATGGCAGGTGGCCAGCTGGAAAGCTAAGCAACTTGAATGCATTTACAGCAGGCAGAACCTTGAGTATCTTGCAGAATGATGCTTCCTACTCTACTTCTACACCAAAGCATTTGTTGCAGAGTGCCCTAGTGCTCCACTTTCTGTGGAAACATCAGCTCAGACATGTTTTACTGAAATTTGTCTACATCTGTTGTTAAAAGATGACTACAAGGACTGGAAAGAGTAATTTATCCCTCACACTTATTTAAAAAATTGTTTTTAAAGATTTTCTCATTTTGTCTGTATGTATAGAACCAAGATGTTTTTGGATGCAATGCAGACTAGAATGGTGGTCTTGCAAGATTCAGAAAGCTGCTCAGTATCTGAAAGCCAGGGTTTAAGTGGAAATCAGACTGAGGTACAATGCAAGTTAAGTCTTAGCTGCACTCAGGTGTGCTATTTAACAGTTTGATTCCTATAAAACCAAGCATGTAGGCAGCAGAGTGCAGGAAAAAAAAATTCCACCTTGCTTACATTACTTTGAAGTTTTTCACTGTGCCCATTACTTCAGCACTCAGCAAGCACAACTACAGAGAACATGAGGCTTGCAAGTCTGAGGGATTCCTCAAGCCAGTTTCCATGTCCGATTTTCAAAAATCATTTGCCCTAGAAACAAAAAACATTCTCCTTTTTCAATAATAGCTTGGTATTTGTTAATTCTAAGAGACTGACCAACTTGGAACTGTGAAGTGCACCATTTCTGCCAGCTGTTACTATGCTTGCTTTCCCAGCGAATTCTCAAGTCAGTGGAATTCCACGACACATACTAGCTTGCTCTCAGCATTGAGAAGCTACTCAACATCTCATGTTCACCCACTTATACTGACATTCGTATTGCCTTCTATGAAGTCTGACCTTTACATGCACCTGTAAATCCCCTAGATCGCTAGTGATCAAGTTGTCTCATGTCATATGCCAAGAACAGTTATTTCATTAGTTCACAGCTGTACTTTGGGTCTGTGAGAGAGGGTTTCACCCAAGTGACTGCCCTCCCACCCAAGTGACTGCCCTCCCCATCACCTCATCTCTCCTGCTCCAGTGCCAGTGACAACACTGCATGTTGAGTCCAGCAGATGAGTGATAGTGAACCTCAAACAACCTCTGGTAATCTGAAAAAAAACTTCAGTTTCCATTCACAATCAAGTCAAGTTTTCCCTGTGATCTGATTTATAGTCATTACCTCAAAATACTTCATTTATTCACATCCAGTCACAACATATCAATTATTCCAAATATTCTCTCCCCTAGTGAAGGTTGTTTTGGCATGAAGAGAAAGGGAAGTTCTTCCAAATCTGCACTTAAACCTTAGCACTATTGATACTTTAGTATGAAGATTTCAAGTAAGTTAAACATCTTTTTATTTAATTTTGGAATTTGTTCTCTTTCAAAACATTCAGGATTGCTTTTCCTGCATTTTTCACTTCAATCCATCCTACCACACAACTCACATCATTACTTTCACTTATGAAACCAAAACTGGAATGGATTTACCCAAGCTGAAACTTCAAGCTGTTCGGGTACTAATTCACTAAAGGATCAAACATCCCTGAGCAAAGACTCATAAGGTGAGATGGGGTTGGTAACTGCATGAACAACAGCTGTATGAATGTGCAACTCCATCCTATTTTCATGTGCATCTACAGCTGAGTCCTCTCACGCAGTCCTCAATCATGATAAAGCTACCATCTTGAAGCTCAGGCTTATGACAAGTGACTTACCATGGAGGAAAAAAGCCCACAAGTAATGTTGAAGTGTTGTATCAAATGGAAAACTTTATTTTTATTCACCCTCATGTGCATTTGCTTTATACAAATGAAGCACTACAAGCATCTGAAAACAAATCTAAAGATGAAATAAGCAATTTGAAATAAGTGACTTGCTTCCATCCTTAAGGCCTCATCTACACATGTAAATTAATCAAGCCACAGTGGAAACTGAAGTAGATTTAACAACAAACTTCTACAAGCTGTTGAGCAGGCTAGCCTATTAAAAAAAGATCCTAATTAAAGCCCCGGTCACGTCCTACTGAACCACAGAGGGGGAAACAGTCCAGCCACGCGGATGGCCATCTGACCTCCTTGCAACCTAGAATGCATGCGCTGAACGGGGCAAAAGACGACAGAAAGAGGATATAGTAGGTGGTTCTTTTGCCTCCTGCCCACATCTAACATCATTACTGATTCAGTACTGTACTCCGACCAGACTGAAACTAGATGGTTTAAAGTCTGAAATACACAGAATTCAGAGATGGAATTAAATGGGAAAGAATTCTATCAATAAAATCACTATTTCTTCAGTCTGATATTTTACTGAGTTTTCCAGAGTAGAATTAAGTGAGTATCAAGGAAAGCAAGTCAAATTAAGAGGCTTTGGGGGCGGGGTGGAGAGCAGACCTTCTAAGGACAAACACCAACAGTTTGTTCAGGAGTAAAGCCAAGTGAAGCACAAGTCTGCCACAGTCTGAACTGCAGGAATCTGTGTTGTATACAGAGGAGACATTTGAAAGGTGTCAATAAATTACTTCTCAGAGCAACATGTTTTCCACTTTCTCAAACAGAAAATCTTGCATGATGTTTCCAAGAAGTATTCCTCCCCTCCCCCAAATACTAAGTCAATAATAGAGCAAAATAGGTTTGCTCCACAGAGCCACTTTAAGTATAGCTGCAAACTAATGAGAACATGGAGACCACGCTGCCTTCCGCCTTTGCAATAGAAAGCCCTCCCAGCTACTGCAGGCTCAGAAAAAGGAGGAGCAGAGTATTGAGCTAACCTCACTCTTCTCCTCTGAGAAGACAGCTTAACAGCTCTGCTCCTGCCATTAGTGTTCAATTATCAGCTGGTCAGTTTGTGGCAGTATGGAACCTCGAGAGATTTTTCTAGAACAGTATCATGTTCAGATGCAACCTTAAGTCATCTAATCTATGAAAACCTCCACTGTTGCACAGCTGTCATTTCAAATAAACTCAAAAGTCACACAGTCTGTTTCTTCCCTCCCTCTGCTCACCACCTCTTCTACACTCAGTACCTGTGAAACAGAGCCTTGGCTTTGAACAGTATGTAAACACTTCAGATACTCCGATAACTTGGAACACAAAACATTTAAAAAACTAAACAGTATCGTTGAGGTACAGGCATCTTATTTTAGCATCAGGAAAAGATTTATGGAGGAAAGGAACCACTGCTTGGATGAAGGATTAGCGAGATGAAGACATCGCCATCTTTCCCTGGCAAGCACCAGGATAAGGTGACTTAGGATCACTTGTGACGCCAGCTGCTCGTTCCTTCACCAACCCCACAGCACGTCACTACCTCAGCTGCGCTTACCATCAGTCACAGGGTTGCACTCTGCCTCAGACAAGCTTCCCAATTTACAGCAGAGCTTCCAAAACCCCGTTGTGCCAACATAAGCAAGAGCGTAGCGCAAACCACCATTTCCTATTGCTCACTGTGATTACTCTATCACAGAACTACAGCCCAAGTTAAGCTCTATCCTTGCACGATACACTGAGTACAGCACTCGATGTTTTAAGGTAGAGCAGGCTTGTTAGAGACAGCAGGAGCAGGGGAAGAAAATTACAATCTTTTCAAGAAGTCACTGCAAAAGGATCAAGATTTGGATAGCTAGCAAGAATACAACATAGCCAACTGAGCAAGTTACGCTACCTAACTATCCTGGCCTGCATTTGCCTTTCCAGCTTTCTGCCAGGTCCTGTCTTTTAAAGAACATAGGCTCATTAAACATAACTCACTCTCAGTGTGGCAAGTTAAGAACACCTTCAAGTATCTGTTCTCTTTTCAGTATAAAAATCCAGGAGATATGCCAGTAAGACTTCCTCAATAAAAACATACCTAGTTTTTAATGTTTTGCTTATTTGTTCATCTGTGCTTGTTACTTGTTTGCGATCCTACATAGCTTACTATAAACCAGGATATTCAGGAAAGCTTGAAAGCATTCAGTACCCATTATCCTATTAAATTCAATGACCCCTTTGAAAAATCCAAGCCTTAACCTTAACTTTTTTTCCTCAAGGGAACATTTTAGAGAATTTGAAAAGACACTGAGATCACCCTTGCTCGCTGTCCCGATTCTAGGTGGAGAGCACAAGGTCTGGTACCAATATGAAAGAAAGCTGAATTACATATAGATGAGGTGCAAAAGGCCAACTTGTAAAACTGGAACTTTCTGAAGTGCATTGTCAGCACTGCTCTTCTGAGCACAGAGTGAGCCGTGTCAGGGAGATGGGCTTAACTAAACCATTCACCTCTTCTTTTGCAGTGCCTTTTTTTTTTTTTCCCCCCACCTAATTTCCTGAAACCAGCCATAGGGTCAGAAAACTGCTAGTATAGCGCCCAGGGAGCAGCAGGAGCCCTCTCTTCTTTTACACAGCTACGCCAGCCCTCGTTGGATCTTGAAGAAGTGCATGTATCTAATACACCAAAAACTTTGAAAACCTGTATGATGGGAATACAAATATAACAGTCTCCATTTCACCTATATCTTTGAGACTGAAGGTTTGAAACCAGTCTGACAAGTGGAGTCCTTCCACCAGAAACAATATTCTTTGATTGTTTTTAGACTTCAGTGTAAACAGATAAATATTAACATGTATGTCTCTGCATAATGCAGGTATTTTGTTGCGACTAGAATAAAAGTTGTCCTTGTGCTACCACAGTTTTAACCGGTGCATACGCTCATTACTTAATATATGAGCTCTCTCCTGCTTCCACCAAATTTCAGTAGGAACGGTATTAGACTCCCTTAGTCATACAAAGAGCGCACCTTTAAATGTACTTAACTTGCTCAGATTTCTGGAACACATTCTCATTACTGGGAATCTCTACTGAGATACTAGTTGCCAATTTTGAAGCCTCCTGAATTATTGAGATCCATTAGAAACTTTCTGAACACGGAAATTAAACAGCGTAATCAAAAGCTAAAGGCTGCTCACTGGGCTAGATTTGTCCCTGCCCAGAACTTTCCTGCACACTAGAAAGGGATAAAGAGATTACTCCAGTAGTTTTTAGCTGCAGTTGGGTACTGCCTCAGACAGCTTGAACTGAAAGTTTCCCTCCTTGTTTCTCACAGCATGTGCCAGAGTTTCTTGATGGGAATGCAAAGATTAATTACAGCTGTACTTGCTCTGAACAAATCCTTATATTCAATACAGTCCTGCAAGATTTAGAGTAGCACTAATTAGGGCTTAGAACAACAATTCTGCAAAGACAGACATACTGAGTATTTTTTGCTAATTATTTTATGCATACTAAAATTAAAGCTTCTTTCCAGAAGCAGGGTGGCATTTATTCTTAGGAGCTGGGAGCCAAAAGGACTTTTCCAGTCTAAGAACATTAAATTTTGTGTTTCAGTGCTATTGCTGAAGGTAAGACTTCAAATTATAACTGCTACCACACGCATACAGTGAGAGGCAAGGATGAGTACAGTATTTATTCTGTAAATCTTTTGGGACACCCAGACAGTTCTCTAATGGGCTCAAGCACTAAGAGGTAAAGACAAAAAAGTTTGTTCTTAATAAAATGCATGGGTAAAAAGAAATCTTTTAACTAGAAAAAAGGTAATCATTAGGCAAGATGCAAATTCTCGTAATGAATTTTCAACATGGGAGCTGTATCTATGAAGTTGTTTCTCTCATTCACCTTAACCACACCAAAATACAGTCAAGATTTATTGGCATCCAAGGGCCAAAAGCAAAAGCTCCTACAGGCAGCCTTACACAGCACCATAAAAATACAAGGCTTTTTAATCTACCTCCAAGAACCTAAAAGTTAAAAAGTAGGACCACACAAAGTCTGAATTTCAACCTTTTGGTATCCATAGACAGCAGGGCATTAATGAAGTGCATTAATGCACTGTACATTTTACAGACTTCAGAGGTGATTTTGCCCTAAGTATTTGATCTTTAAATAAAAAAAAAAAAAAAGAAAAAGGAATAATTGTAGACTGCCAGGAATTCACTATACAGAGTACTAGAACAGCCAGTAGCACAGCTCTTTTTATTCAGCGTCCATCTCAGCTTCCATATGGCAGGCATATCAATTTCTTGTTATCCACTTATTTATTATGTATGATCTGCTCATTACTTTCCAACTTATCCTCCCAATTCCATACAGGCTACATTTCATCCAGCTGTTGGCATTTTGTCATAACCTAAGGCCAGCAGCAATTCATGGCAGGAATCCTTTTATTTTTCCACAGAGCATTTAGTACAGAGGGCTTTAATCCTTGGTTGAGACTTCAGGTAGGTACTGTAACAGATTGCTATTCTCTAACACTTTTTCATTTGCACTGTTTTGAAAAGGTCGTAATTCATGACCTTTCTGGTTCTCATTATTTCTCTCCAATAGCAGAAAGTATTTAAGAACAGCTAAAAACCGTTCTACCCATCACACAGCCTTCTGTGGATGGTTCTGCTTGAGAGAATGGCTTCTCTCACTGAGAAAAGATACTGCACGAGTGGATTTTGCTAGAATTCAAAATGATTTGCAGTCTAAAGTGATTTATGACCTTAGATTATCTAAATGGTTTTTTGTATCCAGCCTACTTCAAATGCAAGTTCTTCTCACCTCTTGCTCAGTGGCACTTAGAGCAAAACTGAGATTACCAAGTGAAGCATTCCTGGTGTAGGCGACAGACAATGTGTTATGGAGGCATCCTCAACTCTGCCTCCTGCTCCAGCTTAGTCCTGAACTTGAATCTCAGTGACTGTCAAGACACACTAGTGCAGGTACTGCCAAACACCACACTGCTCAAGGAGTTCTTCTGGTGGCAGCAGGCCCATTAACATATCTCATTTAAGCATTTATTTTTAGAATACTGCAAATGTAATAGGAGACTGAGCATTTAGCTTCTGTAGATGCAAACTGACAAACTATACAGTATTAGCCAATATCCACAGAATTTTGTGCAAAGGTTTCCAGCTGCGTTTTGCTTTATGTTACCTCTCAATTTTTAATAAAACCCAAACTATAACTCACTAACTCTCACCTCCTTTAACAAAATGCCACTTTTGTTTGAGAGTTCTTACTTGAGACTTTGATCCGAAAAAAAAATTTCCTATTTGCTCTTAGAGACAGGATTAGAAGCCAGGGACTCCAACTGCTAATCCTTCCTACTACAGACCAGCTACAATGTTTTGCAGTATTATACTTAAACAATCAATTAACTTCTTTTGCTGTACAAAGATGAGTCAAACTCCATAACTTGACCACAAACTTTTGAGGTCTTGGGATTAGAGGACAGAACTAGAACTAAGAATTTAAGTCTGGACCTCTGGCACTTAATTGCTTAGATATTTAGCTGAAGAGAAACATGTCCATAATTCACCCTGCTATATGAGTCCAGAGCAGGATATTATTCAAGCTGCGTAGATAAAGTCTGCAAGTTAAGGAACTTTTAAGTTAATATGACGTCTTATGTCAGATTAAGCCACTGTTTCAGAATTCCAACGTAACAAAATCAGATTAGAGCGGACTATTACTGTTATTTTTTTAACAGCAAACAAGTGGCAAATTTAAGGGAAGGCTTAGGTTATATAGCACTATCATTCCTTAAGTATAATAGCTAAATTCAAACAAGCCTATTTACCATCCACAGCTTCACAATTAGATTTAAAATTAAAAAAAAACCAACACGCAACATTATTAGATACAGATGTACTTGACTTTCAGCACTAACGCTGTGTAATTGCAAAATACAAAATGCTCAGCAACAGCAAACATGAGTTTCTGGTTTGTAGCACTACTGTCAACCCAATGTTTTTTAAAAAAAATTCAGATCTAGAAAAGAAAAAAAATCCACATAACTTTCCCAGCAATAATTTAGTTTCACAGGAGTTCTGCAAACTAGAAATACCCAAGCAAAGCTCATAAGAAATTTGGCAGAGTTGCTGCCTAGTCCCAATTACATGTATCAAATGGTAACAAGATTTCCCATGCTGGCACTTCGAACAGTGTGGCTATTTCCTTTGTACATCTCACCAGCACTGGTCAAGCCCCAATGGATTTCACTGATGAAATATCTGAGTTTCATGTCTCTGAAAAAAAAAATCATCCTTACAGAATAAGCAACATTCATAGCCTCTTATGTCAGCTGATATTCAAACAGTAGTTTGCAAAAAGAAGAGCTCATTTTTGTGTTATGGCCAATTGTATAAGCTGGAGTTGATTTGACACTCGGTATTTCCTCAAGAGGAAGTGCATTAGCAAGTGCATTATGTTGATACCAAGCGCAAGTACTCCCGCATTTCAGTGCTGTGGCATATTATGATGAAAGAAGAGTAAAATGCTTAGAAACGTGTTTTTAAGGCTAACTCTACTCTGCCTTTGCATCTTAAAGACAAATGATCAGTTAAAAACTTTTTACTTAGGGATTCAAGAAATCTCTATTAAAGTGCACTGAAGAATTCTGACAGAAGAGAGCCCCACTCCTGTAGATTTCATTTAACATGCGACTTCAAAAGTCACTTACCCCTCATGTCAAGTCAGTACTTCTCTTCGCTGTCCAACCTCGCAATTCATTTGGCTTATAGAGGCAGTCAAATGCTGCCACATAACCTCCATATGCTACAGCAGCTGGTATATAGCCTAACTCCTGATCATCTGACATTACTGCCATACCTAGTATTTCTATACCAATATAAAGCCATTTAAGCAACAGTTCATCCACTCTGTATCAAGAATTAGTGGGAATAACTAGTGCCTCACCTCCATACTGCCCAAAACACACAGCTGGCTGCCTACAAGGCTTTGAAGCCATCAGCTCCTTGCATAAGGAGAACGCACCAACAAAGCTATACTAATGCAAGGAGCAGGCTGTTCACTAGGCACCATTTCCAGCACACTATCTCTTCTGCCAGGCATAATTTAACCACTTTGATTTATTTCAAGTGTCTGCTCAGAGGAAAAAAAACCACATAGTTAATTCATAAGGGAGTGACTCGTGTCCTATTACAAATATCCCCAAAACCCCCACGCCTCAAAACACCCAGAGAATGGTGAATCGATATGAAGGAAACGGTCTTTAAAACATTTTCCAGAGTCTTCCCACATCCAAGGCTTCAGAGGCTCTTAGTATTTGAAGTATTACTGGAAGTGTTCCATACAATTCCCTGTGCAGAGATCTAAAAACAGCTATGGACACAGTAGTAAGTTTTTGTCTATATTTGCAAGCCCCTTACTTCCCTCTCAGGAACCACTACTTCTCATTAATGCTGACTTTTTTTTTTTTTTTTTCCCAAAAAGGAGCTATTAAAACATTAGAAAGTCTTTCAACAGTGCAGTGAACATCAATAATAATACATCAATAATGACAAATTTAAATGGATACTCTAGTGATGGATCATTAATATATTCTCTATATTAAGAATAATTGCATTAAAACAGATGCCTTTTGCAGCCTCCTTGGGCGGCTGTGCTCTTCTCTGTATCAAGAAGGGTGGGTATCTGTAAACAGAGTCAGAAGCTAGTCTGTCTGCATGGGACTAACTCAGCACAGTTGCCTTAACTGCAAATAGGCTTTGGAGTTCAGAGTAAATAGCCCCATCAATCCTGAAGAGATGAGAATATGAGTTATACTACAGGAGAAGTTAAAGAGCTCTTGAAATACACAGTTACAGGCTAGAAAGACTTGGTATTTCAAAGGGAAGCAGCAAGAATCATTCAAATAAAGATACTGCTTTGACTAAGAGTAGTTAGGATGGAGATTTAAAAAAAAAAAAGCAACAAAACCAAAAAAACCATTGGGCATGTTTAAAAAAACCTGATAAAACCATGTCAATTTTGCTTTAAGAATTGAAGAAGCCAGATGACGGCCTTTGCAGATCTGCTCATTCTTAGCTTAAGCCCTGTAACAGTGCTAACATCCAATATATCTGTTCTGACCATGACAAAAGTATAATTTTCTTGCCTGACAAGCCCTATTTGCCCCATCTTTACCCACAATGACATGAAGCATGCCAAACTGCAAGAAGTCAAAGAAGTAGCTAACCTCACTTCAGATTTTGTTTGTTCTGGACACATTAAAACAGAAGTGAATGGCTTCTCACATTCTCCCACTAGAGACCTGGGAAGAAGAAAAAAGCAGCCACTTGACCAAATCAATTCCTGTTGGCCTTAGTCTCCATGATTTATGACATAAAAGAAAACATCATTTATGGGTGCAAAAAACCTTGCGCTTTCAGCCCAGAAAGCCAACGGTATCTTGGGCTGCATCAAAAAAAGCGTGGCCAGCAGGTTGAGGGAGTACAGGCTGGGGGATGAAGAGATTGAGAGCAGCCCTGCAGAGAAGGACTTGGGGGCACTGGTAGATGAAAAGCTGGACATGAGCCAACAATGTGCGCTTGCAGCCCAGAAAGCCAACCGTATCCCGGGCTGGATCAAAAGCAGCGTGGCCAGCAGGTCGAGGGAGGGGATTCTGCCCCTCTACTCTGCTCTGGTGAGGTCTCACCTGGAGCCCTGCATCCAGCTCTGGGGCCTTCAGCACAAGGAGGACATGGAACTGCTGGAGCGGGTCCAGAGGAGGGCACAAAAATGATCCGAGGGCTGGAGCCCCTCTCCTACGAGGGGACAGGCTGAGGGAGCTGGGGGTGTTCAGCCTGGAGAAGTGAAGGCTGCAGGGAGACCTTAGTGCGGCCTTGCAGTACTTAAAGGGGGCCTGTAGGAAAGATGGGGACAAACTTTTTAGCAAGGCCTGTTGTGACAGGACAAGGAGTAGTGGATTTAAACTAAAGAAGAATAGATTTAGACTAGACATTAGAAAGAAATTTTTTACAATGAGGGTGGTCAAGCACTGGAAGGGGTTGCCCAGAGAGGCAGTGGAGGCCCCTTCCCTTCCCTAGAAACATTCCAGGCCAGGTTGGATGGGGCTGTGAGCACCCTGGTCTGGTTAAAGCTGTCCCTGCTCACTGCAGGGGGTTGGGCTGGATGAGCTCTAAAGGTCCCTTCCAACCCAAAGCATTCTGTGATTCTATTATACATGCACCTGAACTCCCAAGTATACCCAAGTATTTGTTACTAGGCTCAAACTGAAGAAGCTTCCACCCTTTCAGCTAAATCACAACCGAAGTCCCAAGGTCCTTGCTCCAAGCAAGCCATTCAAAATAGAATTTGTCTCCACCTGCTGGCAACGAAGAATTAACACCCAGTTGCCCAAACTACCACTGGCAACCTCAAAAGCACAAGTGTTACAGGACACTGAGACACATGATAAATGTATTCCTTTCTAACACACAGACAGAAAACGGGATAGGATAATGAGTGCAAGGGAGAAGAGAGAAGAATCACATACTGATTACAAAGGAATTCCTATTCTACTAGTTAAAAAACGAGGACAGAGACATGACAATGTAACCAAACATACAATGAAGCTTTTGTCCCCAAACTACTTGGCTTGCATACAAGGAACAGAGGAACTTGGGTCGGTGGGGACAGGCTGAGGCGGGGGAAGAGCAAGAGGCTGATGTTTGTGAAAAGAAAGTGAAATTGGTTAGTCTGCTTTAAGAAAGACAGTGAAGGGAAAAAAGCAAAAAAGGACCCTGCTATTGTGGAATCCACCCACTCACTTCTGAAAGGCTCAAAGACCCAGACAGGGATTTACAGCCAGCACTTCTAGGCACTGAATAGGAAGCAGAAAACACTCAAAAGCCCAGAGGCAGCTTCTGTGGTCCCAGAGAAGAAGCTTTCAGACTGTATGAGGTTATGGTCAGAGCCATTTTCTTTCCACAAGTTTGCTACTGCCGAGTCAGTCATTAAGCTTAGCGTTACAGACCATAGAAGACACCTGTACGCTGCAATTTTCAGCTCTAGTTAACCAACCAACATGTTTGAAAATAAAGAGTAAAACGAAGCCACACAACTTCCTGGGGAAATTATATAGAGAGTTCAAAAGCAGACCAATATAACACTATGGCTTAGAAGCCAAAATAATGACAATAATAAAAAAAAGAGCTGGTGTTTCGTTGACCATAAAACCAGGGTGAAGAAAATGCAAGTACTGAGCAAGGTTATTATTTCAAACATTGTTGAGAAGCATTCAGAAAGATCATAGTAAAGCTTCAAAATTTTGGTGATGATTTTAAAACTATTATAAAAGATAAGGAATTCGGTTCAAACCAAGCATATTCCATTTAATAGCTCACTTATACTAAGTAAGCAAAGGAGTGCTGATGCAGAGGTTTTCTTTAGCCTTAGTTAAAATCAGTTCAGAAAAGATTTATTTTCTCAAGAGTCTGCTATATCTGGCTTCTATTTATTTACATGAGTCTATATCCAGCAAGGGTTTAAACTAAATGAAGGTATGGGTTTGTACACACTATATGAATTATAAATCAGGCATCTCCTTAAACCACCTGCTTTCTTTAAAAATTTATGCAGTTTTACACTTTTTTTTTTTTTTTTAAGGAATTGTACTGCTGCTAATCCCCATGTACCGAGGCATGGAATCTTGTTCAAGTTAAGGTCTTAATAATTGGTTTAGTGATCAATTAAGAAGTAGCATTTGTACCCTTGAGAACAACCTATTACATTTAAAAGACTTCCATGCAGCAAGCGCATTTTATTTACAATTGAGGTACTTTATAATCTCCTGGTGATGCAGCCTGCACAGTAAAATAACAGCACCCAGGATTTCCAAGTTGTTAGTGTCACAGACACATGCAGGGGGACCGAGTTACACAGTATTTTTGCAGTGCACTATATCATTGCACTGTTGACAAGTTAACAGTTCTGGTGCCTGCAGCAGCTCCAGCTGCCCCAGTAACATTACATGGTTTATATGAATGCCATCCAAAAAGATGCATGATAGAAATATACCATGATGCTGAAGATGACAGCATATTAAATTATCACTTGCGTGCCTGTATGCTTGGTTTTTGTGGGGCTTTTTTATTTTTTGGTATTTCCTGTTTAATCCTCAAAGCCAGAGAATGCAGAGGTAGGCCTACTAGTCTTGGAATGCTATTTACTCAACAAATTGGACTTCTTTTTTCCAGTTTGATGCAATTTTATTGCTAACCAGTACAGGAATGAACCTCCCACATGATCCCAATCTCAATCTCCCCTTAAAAAACAAACCCATGCTTGAACATAGCATTTCCCAGAAAAAAAAAAAATCTTAACAGGCTGCTGATGCAATTATTGCTTATTATACTGGATTCTCTTAGTAGTTGTCTCATGTTAAATTCAAGTTCCCTGTGGCATGAACCATCTTTTTATTCCATGTTTGAACAGTGCTTAGAACAGCAAAGTCTTAGTCTGTGTCTACAGATGCCAGGAATTATGGAACAACTAATCTATCTTTTCTCCCCCCTGCACATCCTTCCCCCATCCCCAGTGCTGTAACATGGAAATTGCTACATTTTTAGCCTAAGGACATGAGGTTTATACAATCATCCTGTGACAATTTTACCTAGTCATTTTATTTATTCTTTAGCCATTTACCATTCTCAAGATACTTCAGAGACAGATTTCAAAAATATGCAACAACAAGACTCAAAAAGGCATGTTATTAGTGGAGACAGATGAGTACCTAAGGGCTGCAACATGAGTTTAACTACAGCGTTAGACACTAGAGAACCCATGCAGACAAGCAGCATGAGGAAACAAACTACAAGAATTTTACTGCTGAATTTCCCTAGTTTTTCTATAGCAATATCAAATTCCTTTCTAAGAGTTTAAGGGAGACTATACAAAGCCATGTTTCTATCCTCTACCTAACTCTTGTAATTAAACATTGATAGCATATCCAGGCATGAAGAATTTCACCTTTAAGTGCCCCCCCCCCCCCTTTTTTTTTTAAAGAAAAGCTGCATGAGGTTTGGGGACAGAGCAGCTGAAACAAGGAATTCTACCTGCAGATTAAAGCATAATTAATGTCAAAATCATAAAGATACATTTATTAGAACAATTAGGATACCATCCCATATCATCTTCCAAGACTAGTAAGAGTGGTACTAAGGTGCATGGATCAGTACCTTGTTTCACTGAACAGAGAAGAAAGAGAAAAAAACATCTCCATCTTGTACATAGGAAGAAGAGGAGTGGATTATGAACAGCTGTCAGAAACATATTCCATACCAGAAGTGCAAGTATTTTGGCACAAGAGCATGAAAACCTAATAACAAGAAAGCAAGGAAGATACACATTTTTAGGCTCACTGTCATCTTTCAGTTCCTTATCCAAGTTTCACCTGCAGACGTCAGGATGAAAAGAAACAGTCAAATAGCAGCAGCCGGAATGGGTGTTGCATTCACTTCAAAAGATTTGCATGCAGCAACAGTTTGCCAGTATCAATACAGTGCAAGCTGGCAGGACTGGAAAGTTACAAATTAAGTGTGCCTTCATCAGTAACCTACTATGAACAGACCTCCTGAGCTGCTAAAATATTTTCAGTTCAACCAATTCCTGCCTTTTTTGGTTCCTCTTGCTCTTCCAGTTTATCCAGTCATGCACTTTTCCACTCCCTCTTACTGCCATGCAGTTTTTCAAGTTTGGCTCCAATTACCACTTGCTTCTGCTGCTGAAGTGCTCAGGTTTACAGCATTACTACAAGCGGCTCATACGATGGCTAAATCTTGCGCATAGCAAGCTAGCAAGCAATCTTTCAACTAAAGAGAGATTTAAACAGCAGGGAACTTTTTTCCTCCCACCATGAAGATGGACGTACTCACCAGCTGATACTCGCTCCGACGGCTGAAGGCTTCCTTGATTCCCGAATCCCTCCACAGCGCGCCCAGTGCGGGTACATACAGCTGGAAGGTGGCAGGCTCTATGGGCATTCCAGCTTTGTTTTCAAAAGCCATCAAAAACATTCCATGCTTCTCATTCTCGGTGTACTGCCAAGGGATCCCCAGTTTGTCCCGTGCATCAACCAGAACCCTGCAGCCCTAAAGAATGATTCAGATAAGAAAGTCAGTGATAAAAAGATTAAAGTGTAAAAGAACAAGGACTCACAGGTACTTGAAGCTTTTTCTTTTTTGACACTATTCTGGTAAGACTGAACTCGGGAGAGAATCATAAACACTGTTTATTGCAACATCTCCAACAGAAATAAGGTAAAAAGAGCTTGCTTGTGTAAACAACTTAGCCACAATATATTTCTCCAGGTGGAAAAAAATACTAGCAGCAACAGCTAGTTGCAACAGCAATACTACCAACAGATAATAAAAGTAAACATCAAACACATAAGAAAAGTGCCCGGGAACTAATGTATGATCCTCATAGCTGTAATTTTAAAAATAATACCATGCCTGAAAACTTATTCTTCCATCTCTTTCTTTGCCTTTGGGTTTTAGATACTAAAAAGGACATACTAGCTTTCTCAAACATTAGGAGATCGGAAGAGCATTCAAAAATATTGTTGAAAGAACATACTGTATATTCTGGTGAAGCAAAGTATATTGAGCATCCAAAATGGAGGAAACTTAGTAACTTCAAGTGCTGGATGCATCTACCAACTAGTTAAAACATTTAGGTAAAAAAGCTAGCAATACCAAACTAGCAAGATCCAAAAAGCATGTTGCTGTAAAGCACCATTTTGACACATCTACTTGGACACTATACAACACAGCTACCCAACCTTACAGATTTCTTGCAAATTTGCTGTAAATGAGCATCTTCTGTTGAGACACTTTCATGCAAATGGTTACCTCCAACAGGAAAGCCCAGCAGCAAAAGGACTGAAGACATTGCATAGATTTCAAGCTACTAGGCTCAGAAAAGCAGGTGCAGTTTTCCATCAGCACCAGCTTACTTTTTGAATTTACCACTTTACATGCCAAGAAGTCATGACAGGTAGGTTTTAGTATTCTAATTCTGGGAAAAAATCTGGAAAGTCATCTAGTTCTCAAATTTAACTCAGGATCACTGAGACTGCTTAATTTTACATTTTACAGTTTTTATGGAAACTTAATTTCATATTCATGGCAACAAGCCAAACACGAGGTTAAGTAACTTTGAAACTTCAGTCTTGAATCCAACTACACCTATACCAAATAGCTTCAGATGGCCAACAGTTATTTTTCAATAGTAAGCACCATTTTAATAATGGATAGATCAGTTAATGGTGGCTTAGCATCTCAAGTACCATCTAATTCAGAAGTAAAATCTGTTATGTTAAACTACTTTTCTCTTTGTGTTCATCTTTTGCTTTTACAGTTTATGAAAATAAATAAAATAAAAAACAAAATTGAAGTTCTGTTTCCACAGCTATTCACATGAATCTCCACATTATTGGACTGATTTTTTTTTTTTTGCATACTTTAAGCTATCAAGACTGCACATATGTTTTCTTAACACTTGAACCTTCCACCTCTCCAGTCCTTTAACAGCACCACAAAACAAGAACAGTAATTTTCCCAATGGAAATTAAGATTGGAGAAGGAAGTGAGAAGCAACTTAGTGTGAGTGTCACAGAATAGGAACTCAAAGTGAAACATCACAGTTGTCACTATGCAACAATGCTCCTGAAGTGCAGTTTCCCAAAAAAGTAAATATTTATGATTCTCCAGTGATTGTTACTTTTTTTTTAAATTAAGTAGAGAACATATCTCCACAATACCATGAAAAGACTAAGATTGAATGTATTTACAAACTGCTGCTTTAAATTCCAGACATAACTATTTAGTAACTCTGTCATACAGACCAAAAGCCAACTCTCATTCCTAGTTACAGAGTTTATCCCTTTATTAACAGAAGCCTTCAGATCTGCTTTATCTGAATGGTGTTAACAAATGTAAACGTGAAAGAAGAAAAACACTTATAAGGTTCTCTCTCTGAATTGCAGATGCCT
Source organism: Pelecanus crispus (assembly GCF_030463565.1). Classification (NCBI taxonomy): domain Eukaryota; kingdom Metazoa; phylum Chordata; class Aves; order Pelecaniformes; family Pelecanidae; genus Pelecanus; species Pelecanus crispus. The sequence goes on along the minus strand of NC_134653.1, from coordinate 5,620,924 downwards.
GCACGACATTATCATGACCTCAGACACTTTTGCAAACCCCTCGCTTGCACAGAACTCCATCCAGGTGCAATTCAAAGTCAGCGTCAGCTCCTCTCCACCCTCAGTCAAGAACTTCGAGATTAATTTTTTCCAAAGCGTTGTAACGGAGACTGGTAGGACACTGCTATTTCTCGGTATTTAATGCCAGATTTATTCCTGCTCAGCGGCACGAAGTGTTTATGAGCAGAAACAGTTAATCGGCGCTCTGTGCCATCTCCCAGCCCACACAGGCCAGCTCTGACCTTTCACCTGCTTCGGCTCCAGCTCTCCAACCATCTCCCCCAGCCGCTCAGCTCCGGCTTTTCTATCCTACAGCTTTCGGGCTGATTTAACCCTTACCCATCTCACAGCTACTGCAGTCCCTTCAGAGCATCTCAAAGGAGTGACGGCAAGATCGCACAATTCCTGTTCGGATGAAGCGGCAGTGGGACCTCGGTCTGGGTACATTTCCCCACACCGTCACTCTGCCTTTTCCTGCTTCCACTGGAGATGAGGAGGATCTCGAGAGACTGTTGTTAGGGAAAGTTTCATCATTTGTTTGGAGAAAACCACAGAACAGAGTTTCAATCAAGGGGGTAGAGCCTGCTCCAGTCCCAGAATAGTCACTTATCTGCTGGCTGCTGCTCCTTGGAAATGCAGGTTTGAATCTTCCTGGGGCAAGAGAAGGAACTAAACTTAGACCTCACAGACCCTGTGCAAGTGCATTAACTACCATGAAGTTACCCATGTGGAGCATGTAGCATCAGCACCTTCCTCTGACTGTTTGAGAGAGAGAAATGGTTACCACCAGATCACACACAGAGCCCATGGACAAAGTGGCAGATTCGGATGTAGATACATCAGTATTAGCACTGACAAAACAGAGACATATATAGACACACATAGAAGGTCAGTTTTAAATGCTGAATGAAGAACATAAAAAAAATGGGGAACATGTTAGCAGGAATGCTGTCCTATGCATATCCACAGGAACAGCACCTCTCAAAAAACCAGAATTTGTAGAACACACCAGCTTTGAGATATACAGCTAAAATGCATCAGGAGTAAAAGCTTTACGTAAGAGCAAAATAGCCAATGTTTCTTCCCCCGACTCTTAGCAGTTAAAAGTATTTGTGACTCAGCAAGATGCCCACTAAAGTGAATCTAAACTTAACATTTCTCCATCTCTGCAAAACAGTTCTATAAATGCTACAAGCAGATGTCAGAAAGATGAGGAGAAACAGAGAAATTGCCAAATTTAGATCCCATGTATTGCTATTCTTGCATTTCAGAGTTACTGGTAACACTATGTTTTGCTGCCACAAGGAGCATTTGATAAACCTTTTCCCATTAATCTGCAGTACAAGTTACCGTAGGAAAGGTTCCCTCTTCCTGGAAACACATTCCAGATACTTCCCATACCTCTTTCCTCCAAAAAGACCATCATGGGAGATAGCCAGAGAGCCACTTTTATCTGTAGGTAAAACTGCTTAAAAAATTTGTATGTGCTGTTGATGCCCAGAGGTAAAGATCTCATTTAGAAGATTAAAGTTAGTTAAAATTCCTAGAATTTTTACTTATTATAGAACAAACAGAATAGTTTAATATATTTAGCAATAAAGTATATTTATTAAAACCAAATTTGGATTCAGACACCATTGGTACAAATAAGAAAAAACAAACCCAAAACAAGTCTTATTGCACATACAGTAGTCCCTCCTGAGCTCTAACAAAGGTAACACCAGACTATTTTCACTGCAGTGCTCATTTCACAGTAAACCTTCCCAGCACTGCTATGACAGTTTTTGTGGTTTTCTACTACTATAGAAAATGTCAATTCACTCTCTCATTCAGAAGACTGAATATTGCCAATTACCATTCTGTTTTCAGATTTGGAATATGAAAAAAAAAAATGTGGGAACAACTTTTGATACAAAATAAAGTTCTGAATAGTTCAACTGATCTATAGCTTTTGTGCTACAAACAAAGCAGGACACAGAATAAGCACAAGTGGAAAGAATTAAAATTCACAGCTAAGGATAGCATCAGGCATGGCAAAATAGCCATGTACTGGAAGCACCAGTTAGGGAGGAAAAATAGGAAGTCCTCCATTCCGTTACTTTCCTAATAATTTTTAATGTATTCAAGTCACTATATAAATCTTTGGCAAGCACAAAACCTAAATGGAAATAGGGTAGAACAAGGAAACATGTAACGCGAGTGTGACATGCGATCCAACTCATGAAGCATTATAACGTACTCGGAAGAAAACACTAAAAAGATCTAGAAACCCACAGCTTGCAAAAAAGATGACTAAGGCATGATGTATCAGAAGTCTACAGAAATTACAAACCTCTTGGAGAAAGGGAGTAGAAAAAGACTATTCTTTCCGCACACCCCTTGCTACCTACACAAGTACAAGTGGTACAGCAACACAGTTATCAAACAGAAGGTTAAACTAAAAGAAGGGTTTTTCCTGTACACCCAGCAGTGATACAAACTCATATACATAGGATGATGGCCAAAAGTGTAAAAAAAAAAAAAAAAAGAAAGCAGTCAAGACAAATTGATGGAAAAAAGGTCCAAAAAGGACTATTTGATTACATTCCAGATGCAGCTCCTGGCTCAAGAAGTTTCCGAAATCAAAGGCTGCCAATAACTGGAAGAGTATACCAAAGTATCACATTGCTCTGCTCTTGTACCCGTTTTTGGGTTGTTTTTTTCATGTCACAGACAAAGCGCGAGATCCTCGGCCTGACAGAGCACAGCTGTTAGGCAGTAAGCAGAATGTTTGCTACTCACCAGTACTATGGAGGTTTTATGAGCACTTGCACAAGTGCTCATTACTAGGACTGGCTCAAATATATTTTTCCTCCTTTACTTTTGAAAGGGTTCTAGCTTTGAAAAAATCCAGGTTGTCCTGTATTTTTAAATAATAATTAATTATTTTGTGGGAATTATTAGAAAGGTTATCACCAACTAATGTCACTTGAAGCCAGTGATGCTTGCCAATACATGAAGTGTTGCAGTATTTAAAGAGCAGCTTGATTTAAGAATTTTACATCAGTAGTTACACCACTACTACCATAAAACACAACATTCACATTTTAAGTTATTCACATACTCCAGTACTTGAAGGATTCGTTACCCTAAAAATCCCACGCCTTTCGCCAGATGGACGGACTCAGAGGCTGAGAGAACACACCACAGTTAAGCACCAAACGCATAAAGGGAACAATAGGTTTGGGGGGGCACTCGCTCATAAGCAAGGGAAGGTTCTTCCATGCGCAAACCAACAGTCAAGTGATCAAAAGATCTGATTATTCTAGTCAAGTGTCTAGAGAGAACTTGCAAAACTACTTAGAGTTTGTATACAAATAGAAAAGTCTCCTACAGTCCATTTTCTCAAAATAATTTTAAGGAACTACTACGGGTTATGAGATCACAGACAACAGAGTAACCATTACACGTGAAATACTGCAGCAGGTACTTTTTAAGCTTTTACCATTAACACACTGCTCAACCTCATACCAAAGCCCCAGATCTCCAGCATCTCTATCACTTACGGAAACGGCTGTTGTGAGAGAAGTGCTGATAACTGCTGAACACTTGATCAGGGGACTCCCAAGTCACAGCTAATAGGCAATGCTGTGTTCTCCCACTGCCGTAAACCAATGCGAGCATTGCAGGCAACAGGGAGATTGAAACATGTTTCCCACTGTGCCTTTTTCCTCATTGCTGTTGACAAGGAACTGGCAAAGTCTGGGGATCACAATTCACAGAGACCAATATAAATCTGAGCTAATGCCAAAATGAGTGCTCCCACCATGGCGAGATATTTCTAATACACCCTTTGAGCCAGTGGAACAGTACAAAGCGATGCAGCTACACAAACACGAGTCCAGCTGGACCCGCAAGTCTAACTGTACCAAAAAAACTGCAACAGCTCCGTGATCACCGGTGCCAATGCAAGAGACAGAAAGCTGAATCACACAGCCATAGATGGGACTGGACTTTTCAGCAGCAATGCTTACTGGCAAGTAAAGAAAGATGATAAAATGTAACCTACTCGTATTTTTCGAAAACATCTCTTAACCTTCTAAAAAAGACATCTTCAAATACAATTTTAAAAAATAAAGTTGTCAGTGTTTGCAAATATAGCTGCATACACTTTTTTAAATTGCCATCCGGAACACTGGGAAGAAGGCGATCTACTAACAAAGTAATGGCAAAGACAATCAGATTTTTACAGCACGCTATCATGAAAGCATTGACGGTGTTTTTATTTGATCTATGTCCTTGGAACACGATAGCCAAGCAGCAGCCAAGAACCCAATGTCATTAAGGAGAGGGTTTCATATTACAGAGCAGTCAGCCTAACAACTAGGAACCATCAAAAGAGGCATCTTTCCTGGTAGTATAGTTCCACCCTCTCCTGTTCGATAGGTTTGTCATTTGTCTGAGCCCACAAGCCAATCCAGTGAGCAAACATCACCAAAAACCTAGTCATTTTATATAAGAAGTGGTTTCTACCACCTGTATTAGTTTGCTGTAAGGTGAGACAGACACAAGGGTAGGGGCAGGAGCAGCACCAGTTAGGCAACGAAAAGGCTCACCAGTTATGCATGTGTTTTCACCATTCACATATTCCAGTAGCACCCAGGTGAGAGCAGGGTAAACAGTAAAGATGACCTACCCTCCAGCCCAACATACAAATAAAAAATGGGAACAAAGGGGAAGTGTGATTTACTTAGTCCACAGGAACACAAACATTAAGAAACATTTGGATTAGCCACTGAGTCTCTGAATTGGGAGCAGCAGTGATGTCTGCTTGTCTGGAACTCTGAAAAGAGTCCTTGTCTTTGACTGAATCCAGCAAAATGACGATAAATGCAGCAGAATAAAAATACTCTCACTGCAAGCTTAACTTGCAACTAGGCACAAAGTAGAGAGATGACGACCTCAGAGGTGACGACTGGTGCAGGACCTTAAAAAAAGTTCCAGGTTAATGCTTTCAGAATTACATTACCAGGTTTCTCCTTTTCCTGAAACCATCACACTAGTATCTAGTTCATAATTAAGTTCATGCTTTCAATGGAGCAGAAGCAGCATCTGCAGCTCCAGAAGTATCCCCATCAGGTTTTGCGAGACCCTGTCACGCTACCCTCATAAATATACTGCCACAGTACCCAGCAGATGTGCTCAGACAGAAGGGAAGGGTAGAGAGGGAGGGGCCTTCAACACTAGGATAAGACCAGTTCCTCACTCCCACAAGGGTGAAGAAAACCCCACACAAGTGAAGGAACTCATTTGGAAACTCTACAGCCTCCGATTCCTTCTAGCTTTTTCTCTTGTTCTCATTTGTATTGGACTTCCTTTTTCAAACAATGTGTGCTAGGCTGCCTTTGCTCCAAAGTCTTCTTGTAAACATTCTTAGTAGCGCAATTTAGCAAATTTCTTTGCCGATACTGTTTCCAAGTTAATTATAAAAATATATGCATACTCAACCAACTGAATATAATGTAAGCTCCCAAATTTAGTCACTCAAGTGACTAAACTGGTCTGGAAAACATCAAAGTATGTGTCTACAGTCTCCAGGGACTAACTCATGTTCTGCAATACTAATGACTACATCACAAGAGCACTGTAAGCTCTATTTTGGAACAACAATGAATATTTATCACTTACTATCGACCATTACTCCTCTTCCACTATCCATCATGATGAAGACAGGTTGTTTTTTTTCCTAGCCCGACCAAGAGACACCCCAAATGCAAAGACACCACCAGAGCTGACGGAATTTATATTTCAGACACAGAAAATACATCAACTGGAAGTTACTAAGAGTTTCATTGATTAAATGAACCTGGAACAGAAAGATCAAAAAGACTCATAAGAGTTTTTTCTTTTTGACATAATTTTGTGAATATTATTTTTCATATCAAAATAACCACTAAACAGTACAAACACAAAGCAAAGATAATCAGATTTAAATACCAGTTCTATCATGGAGCTTTAGCACTTGTATGTTAAATTTAATGGAAAAACTCCTTATTAGCCACAGTTCTACTGAGTATTCTCCTTGTCATTCCCTTCCAAAAGTTGTCCCAGCAGGAATGAGATCAACACTGTCCTGCAACCAACTACTCAAGTACAGCTAGATCCCAACTCTGAAGTAACAGATTGTGTGCCACTATCATCACCTCCTAATGGGTTACCAAATTCTTCTGCATCTAAACCCAAGGAAATGTGGTGACTTGACTAGTCTATTTAAAGAGTAACCAGAGTTCACATAATGGAAAGATGTATTCCCCCTTCATTTGTAGGCTATTAAAAGAAATATGTTTGCATTATAAATGACTAAATAATTTGGTCACTTGAAGTGTAGCTCCCAAATGAATTCAGGAGTATTCTTTTCCCACTTCTCAGAGTCTGTATCTCTACTCAGCCGAAACTCACAGACTGCAAGTGAGTTTTCTTGTTTTGTTTTTCAATGACACAAGGTACATCTACCTTATAGTCAGAGACCGTAAATACAACATAAGCCCATTCAAGGTATACAGCGTACCTGCAACAACGAAGCAGCAACCATTAGTATTGGTTGCAGAAGTCCAAAGTTGTTCTTAAAATGGACTTCAGTACAGGCTACTCATTTTGCCTGCTTTACTGTCACTCACGTTCAAGCCGTCGAAAGAAATGCTCTCGGGTATGCCCACGTGTACTGCAACTGCACTCAAAAGTCTCAAAGATATATCCTCAGGGAGTTTTCATGTTCAAAATCTTTGGTTCTTTTTTCCCCACCCAGAGCCCACAAATGAAGTTACACATCATTTCCTGAGTAGTCCTTTCCTCCGCAATTCCAGGCTTTTCAGTCCCTTAGTCAATCATCACAATTCAGGCCACAGACAACAAGAAAACACTCACAGATGTACTGAAACCTTGAGCTGGCCTTCACATTTTCAATATCGAGACTAACATTACCAAAAATCTCAACAGATTATACTTTAGGCTTTTAAAAGCTGAATTTTTTTCCTCTCTTCAGATTGAAATCTCCCAAACAAGCTGGTGCAAGTATCACTCTGGTACTTGTAGATTACTTTAATTATTTTCTTATGCAGCTAAACCAGATTTTTTCAAGCAGCACGATATTCTCATACTTGAAACAAACACCAAAAAAACCCACCAAAAAAAAATTAGACAAGGAACGTCAGATTCATTAACTGTTATCAAGGGAAGCAAGTAGAGTAGCAAGGCCAACTCATCTGTTTTGGAAGGTATCAAAAAATTACTCCTTCAGCTACAGCGGGAAGGCATCAAAAGGCTCACGTAACATCACCAGCCATTTCTTAGATCTGAAACTTAAGGTACACAAAACTTTTCCAAGTTCCTCTGTACATCCAAGAGTCACCTTAAAATCCATGCTGCAGCAGCTAGCCCTGTCCTATCCACTTTCCTTTTCCAGGTGGGTGTGCTAAAGTCATGAAGCCTGTGTACTCATACCAGAACATTAACACTACTGCTTTTCACTTCAATCATCAAAAAGTTCCAAAAAGTTACTTTGAAACTTAGCCTCGATTAACAAGCAAAACCCTAGTTAACCGATGACTATTTACCTTCAACCAAAGCAAAACTAATGTATTTGAAGATCGTCCCACAAATGCCAGAAAAAGCTAGCAAGGCCCTGAACCATCACCTGTACTAAATGGAAAAGTAAATTCTGTATCATGGATTTATTTCGTTTCAGCATTTTGTTTCTAACTAGGGTTTACCAAAGTGGGGGATGAGAAATGGAGAGAACCCAGCATTAAGAAGATATCAGAAAAGCACGAAGCTGAAAACTCAAAATAAAGTGGAAGCTGACACTAATGTCAATTCATATTTAGCACCGTTATTTTTGAAGAGGTTTCAGGCTCTGTTCTCTGAATCCAGTTCCTTCATTCTCTGCAAGCCGTATAGACTGCCTAAATAGTACTGCAATAAGCACTTCAGAAATATCAAGCACTACTGAGAGGGTAGTAATCCTCCTTCTTCAGAGAGAAGTTTAGTCATGGTTGGAAAATGAAAATTGACCATTTAATCCCAGAGATTTACACTGCATTTCTAACTCAGATCTCAGTGTTGTAGAAGCTTAACAGAACCATTGTTTGACCATGCTGAGAACCGTGTGGAAAAAGGGGCTAAGGTTGCTGCAGCTGTACTTCACGACGTCAAACAGATTTATATGCTATTCGATAGGATAATTTTCATTTCACATTGTCCATGTATCATATTATAAAAATTAATCTTTTATCCTTTCTTGTAAGTTAGATACATGGTGTTCTCCGCTCCATTTAGTCTTAATGGATGATCCTTCTAGCCTGAACTACCTGAAAAAGTGAAAAGAACCTGTAGTCTAAACACTTTATTTCAGAATGGCATTATCAGGTTCACTTGACAATTTACATTGTCCAAGAAGCAAAATAAGTTTACTTGAAACATTTTATGGTTTTCCACAGAACAAAGTTTAATACAAGAAAGTATTACACAATTACCCTAAAATAAATGCACTGACAACATCACTCTGTTTTGAAAGCCCTGTAATTGTCTCGGTATTTGATTTCTTCCTGATGATTATGGCAGAATATCAAGGTGTTATCAGGTTTCTTTCAGATGAGCAAAGCACAAACAGAACATCTACTGCCTTCTCCCCATACTCCAGTCTCAGACCTCCTTCCCACCAGAAAACTCGTTCAGTTCCCTTTGTTTGCTCTCCCTCCTTCTGCCTACTCTTTCAGTAGTGACCACTCCCAAGATATTTCCCAAAACCTGTGGGTGAAAAATAAACTGTATTCTTATATGCAAGAGCCATCTCTGTCATCTGGAGAAATAAGAGAAGGAAGAGTCAGACAGATGCGGTCCATGTACCTAGAAGGGCAGCGTAACCTAACACTCCCAAGTCACGATCTGGAAGGCCCAAAGGACAACCTGTTGAACTACATTAACTCACTTGAAAAGTACTTCCAAATTTTAGTTTGATGATTAGGAGGTTTAAAAAGGTGTTCAGCTGACAACAGTCAAAGAAGTGCTGTTAACTACCAGTCTTGAAATCAGAACACCTGACGGCAACCTTGAGGACCTGGATTCTACTCTTAAGTTCTGCAAATTTGCCCAAAGCCATCCAGCAGACAAGTGCTTCAAGTGCAAAACTTAGCTTCCCCTATTACACGACAGAGACACCTCCTTTCCTTTCCAAGGCACACTAAATTCTACTGCCGAAAGCTCTATATCTCCTGCATATATCCAATATCACAATATGTTACCGTAACTACTATTGCTTAGAGAACTTAAAGAGGAAGGAATCTCAGATTTTTTTCCATTTTCACACATTGCTCCCTTAAAAGCCTCTGCTGCTACTACTTCAAATCAGTACAGTAACAAATAAATCACTGGCAGTACCAAAATAAGCATTAAGACCTCTAAAATAAGGCTCCTTATTTCCAGGTGTATAGATAAAAACCCGTAACACTCTCTTTGCTTACATAACTTCAATGAAAGAGAAGCTTCTGAGCTTCAGCTTTCCTGCAGTTAATGGGCTCCTGCAATACATATATGTGTTCCTGAAAATGGACTCAAAAAAAGGAAAAGAAAATTTGTCAACAATTTTCCTGTTCACTAACAGAAGCAAAAGCCCTTAATGGAACAGCAGCATTCTTAAAAACAAGAGTCATTGTGTGTGCGTGCACTTAATAAGTGCACGTTAAGCTTCTATTCCAAACAAATCCAAAAATTCAGAATAACTCTTATCCTTAACTTGCACAGTTCCCTTTCCTTTCATTTTCTGTGAAATCTCACAGAGCCTCAAAAATCCATGCCCACATAAGAATAGAGACATTCCTACAGAAAAACACAGGCAGGAATGTAGCAGTTCTTTTAGAGAGAGATCACAAGGATGAAGAGAGATACATTCTTAAAGTGAGCTTTTTATGCATCTTCAGGGATTTTCTGAAATAGAATCAATTCTCCTACTTGCACAGGGCATCAAAGCTTTTTTCCCAGAAAGAAACAGTATTTGTCAAGGCTGATTTTCCTTAACTGTCTGTAGACCAAAGGCTCTACCTGTAAGCTCCATCAGTAGCCTTTATATTCTCCGGTCACTACAGAAATATACTACCGACACTGCAAAGCCTGCACACGCATTGAACAAAAACTTTTTTGCAAAGGTACCGGAACAAAGTTACTTCCATTTCAGAGCTACGCTTGATGACATTACACACAACCCAACTCTAAGGGCCTACGCTCCCCCGTTTCCAAACACGTACCAAGCAACAACCACTCGCAGCCACAACATCTATCTATACGGGGACGCATTTCTTGTCCCATCTCGAGTACATAAACTCAGGGCGCTTAGCAGAGACACGGAAATTCCTCCTCATTTCTTCAAATTCTGAGGTTTCTCTAATTCTGACTTAGAGGATGCTCTCATGATGTTTTTTCCAGAGCGCAGGCCACACCTATATCCTCTTTCGTCTGCGTTTCCACAAAGCTTTTCTCAATCCCCTTCCCAGGGAAGTTTTCCTTTCAGCCTTTTTTCACCGAGGCCTTCCGACGGCTAACGCTGGAAACGCAGGGAGCCGAGCCCCCCGCAGCCCGCCGGGCAGCCGCACGCAGCTCGGCGCCCTGAAACACCTGCACCGCAGGACCCCCTCCCCGGAGGGAGGGCGCAGCCCAGGGCTGCGGCGGAGCAAGCCGGGGGCGCAGCCGCCGCCCGGGCCCCGCTCACACCCTTCTCCGACAGCGATCCTGGGCACGGCCCACGCTCCCAAAACTGCGGGATGTGTCGGCGCCGGCCTCCGGCCCCGGCTGCTCTGGGCGAAGGCGGCCGGAGCCGCCGCTCCCCGGCCCCCCGCCCGCCCCTCACCTTGAGGATGTTCTCGTAGATGGTGGCCCGGAACTCCAGCAGCGCCTTCTGGTCGAACTCCCGGCCGTGGATGATCCGCATCTGCTTGAGGAAGGTGGACTTGCCGCTCTCGCCGGCGCCCAGCAGCAGGATCTTGACCAGGCGGCGCACAGCCCGCCTCTCCCGGGCCAGCATCGCGTCGATCTCCCGGCTCCGCCGCCGCGCCTCCCGCTCCGCATCGCGGCTCCGCTCCTTGCCCTCCCGCCGCGGCTGCTCCCCGGCGCGGCCCGTGGCCTCGGCCGGCAGCAGGCAGCGGCTCAGGGTGCGCACCACGCCGGACATGGCGGCTGCGGGACGGCAGGAGCGCTCACAACGCCGCGGAGACCCCAGCCAGCTCCGCCAGCATCGGGCGGAGGCCACGGAGACGCTGGGACCCGGGAGGAGGAGGAGCAGCAGCCGCAGCCGGGGGCTAAGGGCCGGGACCGCCCATTCCCCTTCTCCCGGCCCGGCTGGGCGACGCTGCGGAGGGAGGGAAGGCGGGGTGCGGCCCGGGGAGGCCAGCCGGCCGGGGGGAGGGGTGGCGGCGGCGGCGGGGCGCGGCCCGCAGGCCCTGCCCGGGGAGGGGGCACCGCCGCCCCGCTCCTCTCCGAGCGGCGGGAGGGCGCCGAGGGGTCGGGGAGCGGCGGGAAGACGCCCCCGAGCCCCTCGGCCCGGGCTCGGCCAGCGGCCGCCTCCGGTCCCGCTGAGGCGCGGCGGGGCGGGGGGGACGCGGAGCCCCCGGCCCCCTCACTCAGGGAGCGCCGCCGCCGCCTGCGGAGGGCGGTGCCCGCTCGGCCCTCCCGCCCCGCTAACGCTGCGCCTCATTGGGTGGCGGGAGTGCCGGTCAACGCCTCCCTCTTGCCATTGGAGAAGCCGACGTGTGGGGCGGGGGCAAGCGGGCGACGAGGCTCAAGGCAAGGCAGGGCGGGCAGCGCCGGGAGCGACAGCGCGGGGGCGGGGCATGGGGCGGGGCCGCCCCGTGGGAGGCGGGGAAAACACCAATCAGAGGCGAGAGGGGCGGCCCCCGAGCCGGGCGGTGGTGCAGGGGGCGGTGCCCGGGCCTCGCTGTGGGAGAAGGCGGGGCCGCCGCGCGGGGCGTGACGTCATGCCGCGTCCCGGTCGGTCGGCCTGAGGGGGGCGCTGAGGCGGCGGGGCCGGGGCCGAGGGGTGCTGGGGCGGGGGGGCCGGCGGCAGCTCCGGTCTGGGGCCCTCAGCGCGGGGGGCAGGGACCTGCTGGAGCGGGCCCAGAGGAGGCCACAAAAATGATCCGAGGGCTGGAGCACCTCTCCTACCTGGACAGGCTGAGAGAGTTGGGGTTGTTCAGCCTGCAGAAGAGAAGGCTGCGGGGAGACCTTAGTGCGGCCTTGCAGTACTTAAAGGGGGCCTGTAGGAAAGAGGGGGAGAATCTTTTTAGCAAGGCCTGTTGTGACAGGACAAGGAGAAAAGGTTTTAAACTAAAGAAGACTAGATTTAGACTGGATAGAAGGAAGAAATATTTTACAATGAGGGTGGTGAAGCGCTGGCACAGGTTGCCCAGAGCGGCAGTGGAGGCCCCATCCCCAGAAACATTCCAGGCCAGGTTGGACGGGGCTGTGAGCACCCTGGGCTGGTTAAAGCTGTCCCTGCTCACTGCAGGGGTTGGGCTGGATGAGCTCTAAAGGTCCCTTCCAACCCAAAGCATTCTGTGATTCTATGACGGTGTTGGTAACACGCTGGGGAAAACCAGACAGCGGGGGTTATTTCACACCAGTGCGATTCAGCCATCAGGTTGTGGAAGTCGCGCAGCGACATACACAAATGTGTCATTGCTGACACCATCAGATGAGTATGTGCAGGCTGGGCACTTCAGCATCCGTAGTGTCTTATCAAGCCAGTTTTTAAAACCATACAAAGACCTGTCTCTGCAGGCCGCAGCCTGAGGCTCAGCTGGCCCGGGGAGTTGCTCCCGAGCGGCTCCAGCCTGCAGCCCACCTCCAGCCCCTGCCAGGAGAGCGGCCAGGGGCCTCCGCTGCCAAAGCACACTGCAACACGCAGTGGTTTGCTGCATGAAATTTTAATTTCTTGATTGACGTCAGGTGTAATTCCTTGTAAAGCATATTGAAGCAATCTAGTGCTGGGCTGATGATGAGGCGGGGATTAAAGTATCAAAGTACGCATCTGAAAGAAAATCCCCTTGGTCTCCTGATTAGGTACTGAAGGAAAAAAAAAAACCACATTTTCGGAAGCAGCTGGTATGTGATTACCTAGCAGTGGCTGGGATCCCAGACCTGGCTGCAAAATGAAATCATAAAAGACAGACACGTGTCCTCAGTTCTGTGAGATTATGTGGTCCTTTCTGTACTGCTTTTTCTGTCTGTCCCTCCAATTCTTTATGCCATAAACATCTAATCCAGCTTAAGCTTCAGATGCCACATCCTGTCCCAGGCCCGTACCAAACAGTGGGGCGAGCCTAGGCTGGTGTGTACTGGGGCAAGTGACACAGAGAGCTGAGGGTAACTACTAAAATGACAGATTTCATATAAAGTTAGGATTGTTAAGAAACCTTAAGATGGCCCAAAAGACCAAGAAGTCACAGATTTAGAACAAAGCAAAAAAAATTAAAACCTTTTGTGGAAGTGAGAATCCCGTGTGACAATCACACTGAGATGCTGTTGTCAACACTTCCCTAAGGAGCAAGTCTTTTTTTTTTGTCCTCACCAAGAGGAGACACTTAGAAACACCTTTCGGTGTTGCACAAGTCAGGAGGAGCACAGCAGAAGACTCTTAGTCATGAGCCATTCGCTACAGCACAGAACCTTTCTTGAGAAAGTTATTTTCTCTTCCAGGACCTTACTCTTCGATTGTAGTTTGAGACTCGGCAGCCTCTCTTTCCACGAAGATACTGCTGCAATTCACGAGTCTCTCCACTGGATGTCATCCTTACCCCACAAGAAGCCAGCCAGACCAGCAGGATGGAGACCAACAACTCGACCCCCGAACCCTCCATACCCTGTAGGCCTGATTTTCGGAACAGCTGAGCACTCGGGACTCCCGCCGGCATCCAGAGATGCTTAGCTGCCTGCAAATCAGACCCTATGTAACTGTGAAGTGCCCAGATTGGTGTTTTCTGATTAGCTTAGTTACTCCTGCCTCACTAGCTTTGTCTGTGCCCTACTTGAGGTCCTCTTCAGACTTCGGAGGTGCTAAGGGGTTTTGGCAGGGTATTCAAACAACTGTGAAGTCCAACTCCTGTGATAGGGCTGCTTCGTCTGTAAGTGAGAGTGAAATTATGGTATACAATAAACTAATCAAACAAATCAGTTGCCAGGCGTCCTTAGTTCTCTATGCATTCATCCATGAAAGCAGCTTTCAACAGCTCACATTAATTGTCAAAAGGAAGAGGTGCACCCCTACCTCTCTCCCCCGCAGCACTGTTGTTCCTCATCTAATCATTCAGAAGCTGTTCTAAAATCAGGACAAAATAGAATTTTGTTTACTACTGCAGATCTGCAGCAGGACGCCTTCTGTTGCTCCGCTGAGGGGCTGGGCAGAACCTCACAAACGCACATCATGATCCCTATTGATGTTGCTGCTGATGTTTTGTTATGAGCGTAAGCACCCCAGTAAAAGCTTATTCTTTATTTCTTTTTTTTTCGAGAGGCTTGTACTCAGTCTCAATGCCTTCCCTTTCTCGCTTTCCTTACTTTCTGCCCAGTTCTATGCTTCGCAGTTTCCAGTCCATCTCCCTTCTTTGGGCTTAGACTTAAATTAAAACAATTTATATTGATACAACATAAAACAAAATAATGACTTAATTTTTCTATTCCTTCTTTTACTTTCTCAGTTTTCCAGATTTACCTTTTTTCTATTTCTACTCTGTTTTCCTTTTCCCATTGGCTGTTTCTTCCTATAACTCCCGCTCTCTTTCTGCTGAGATGAAGAAGTACTTGTACGGCTGCTTCTATTTCTCCTTCCTTCATCTCCCATAGATCTAGAGAGAAGGAGAAGGAGACTGAAAGATGGAAGAAAATAGAGGACTGGAGCATAGAAAGAAAGAGGCAATGAGGGCAACATTCTTTCCGTTTCCCTTGTTGGCTACAAAGCAACTGAATTATGAGCAGAAAGACGGGGAGCTCTTGGGCGGAAGGTTGGAGCATGGACTTCTGAGGCCCTGGCCCTGAAAAAATACGGCAGAAGATGAAAGCTGAAAAGCTGTATGGCAGTTGGAGAAGCTAGTGGACTGCTTGTACATGAAGACCTTATGGTAGATGAGAGTGACATCTGGGCAGCTCCGGTAAATGAAGAAGTTATGCAAAAAGCACCGATAGTGACCTCCGGTCAGTAAGTCCCATTTTCTGCGTACAGAAAGGCCAGAAGAGGACATGGCTTCGCTGATGAATGCTGGCACAAAGCATGTGAAATGAGGAGGGCTGAGGTGCCTGACTTTTGTTCCTTCTGTTTCAAGCCCCACTTGGTTCTACCTGGGTCAAGTCCCCACCTGGATGCTGGCCCATTCTTTACCCAGTCCACTGTGACCCCGAGCTTAAAGACTCTGTTCTCTCCTCTGAAAGTGTATTTTCAGCATCAGCAGAGGAGGCACAGTGTGAAGGACGTGCTACTACTTCAGCTGAGGATGCAGCTAAGGGACCCTGTAAGTATGACAAAACTGAATGTTTGCCCATACCTGGGACATGGCTGTTGTTTTCCTGAGCGCTACCAGACACTGCCAGGAAGAATATTTTGCTCGGTGAAACTGGGAAGCAAATAAACAAGGAGGATACGCCTACTGCCTTGCAGTACAGCACCCTGCAGCAATATCGGAGCTAGCGCTAATGTAATTTAAAACTTCAGAGTTTAGGCAAGAACCTGGCAATCTTAAGACAACAGCAAGAAAAAGTATGCACTAGTGGAATCACCTGAGTTGATAAATCATCCGCCTTGTCCTTTCTGACCACTGTGTTAGATGAGCAAACTGAGTCAAAATATCGAACTGTTGTTACCACAGGGCAGAAGCACTCCTGGCTTAGTCTGACTTACTTAAAGATGTTGGGGCCCTTGAATTGCTCGTTGTGCATTCAGATAGCAAAGCTTGTAGATCTAAAGAAGATTTATGCTCTAAAGTCCTTTTGCTTCTTCTCCGTTGTGGAGACTGTGACTCTCTTTGCCTGAGGAGGTGCTGGAGTTTATATGCACTTCAAGCCCTTGCCTAAGCTGGTAGTTTTGTCATGTTAAAAGTGCCATATTCTGCTTATTGCATTCTCAGAGGTTTTATATGGCTTTTTCAATGGCCTTCTCTCGCACACTCCCCATAGCAGAATGAAAAAGTAGACCGAGACAAAGTGAATAATGTTCTCCTGTGGAGGAAAGAAACAAGAATAGTTCAAACAGATCAACTATTTTCTAGTAACATCATTAAGTATATGGGAAACTTCCAGTACTAATATTTTTTTTTTCTTTTGCTATAGGTATTGAGACCTTGGCTGGATGTTTTCTGCAAGACTTTATGATCCCTAGTGTAATATGCTCTTTCTCAGAGATCCCGGTTCTTTGAAGTGATTGCAGTCTTAATCCCATGAAGCCAAAGAAAACTGAAGTAGTTAGGCATCTCTCAAGAAAAAAATCCATTTACGAGTGAATTTGTATCTCAGTATTTGCCTTGTCCCTTTTAACAATGCTTAATATACAGTTGTTCGGGATACATATCCATTTTTTTGATCCAGGTTTGCCTAAACTCATTGAGCTTCTAACTATTGACATCAAGACATTAAAAACTAGGTCCAGACAAAGAACTAGAGAACCATGAGCAGCCTTGTAATGCTAAGACTGGAAAAGAAATGGATAACCGAACAGTGTTTTCAAATTATAATTGTTTCATTTCAGTGTATTCTGATTTTTAATTTATTTTCTTTCCCCTTTGCTAGCTCTGTGAGTACGGAGGCTGCAGAATGTTTGGTTCACACTGTCTGTGAGTTCACAGATGTGGATTCTCTTGCAGTGGCCCAGCCCAGCTGCCACTAAGCAGTAAAAATGCCAAATTATGCCGAAGCAAAGTATGCCTACTTCTTTTATTAAATTTGTGGCCACCATTTTTTCTTTTCCATGTGATATTTTCATCTTCTCTCCCACAGAGGATACATTACTCATATACATAAAATATGTGAGTCGTGACACTTCACGTAGTTAATTTTCACTATTTTCAGACTGCTTGACAGTAGCCTGTTCTCCTTCATTACACACCAGCCGAGTGGATTAGTTTACTTTCAAAACACAAACCCTCATATTAATCCCTAAACAATTAATTATTGAGAGAAGACAAGCATATTTTTAACCCAGCCTGTGACTTTTCTACTTATTTCATGCAACAAGGCATGATCTGTGTAATTCCAGGCATGTCCTGCCAAGTGTCCTGCAGGCTCTAAGTTCTCAGCGTGAAGCTCCTGCGATTACACACAGGGATGGAGTATAGAAAGATCAGAAAGTGAAGTTCTGCTCCAAGATGTTTCCTCAGAGGGCACAAAACTGGGCCTGTGGGATCTGAGCAGGGCTATGTCTCAACAGCCCTTGCTTCCCCGTTGTAAACCTGGGGATGTACTCCTAGCGCGCAAAGGGACAGAACAGGCACACGCTGGCTCGAGCACGTGTCCTTGGCGTACACAAAAAGTCTGGCAGCTCAGAAACAACTTAAAAGCAGATCTAAGGCCTGAAAGTGTTTGGACCTCTGATTTTGAGTACAAAAGACTCAAGCAGTAAGTAGTTTTGTCAGTTCAGGCGGGCATTTCATTTAGTCGTCTATGTCATAAAAAGTCATCGGAAAACAAGATGAGTGACATTAAGAGGGGAGAAAAAAGGTACAAATCTATAATGTGCAAAAACAAAGCCAAAGAAAATGGAGCTCCCTGAGAACAGCACCTAACATGCTTGCTGCCAAGCTATGTCGATTTTTTCTGCATTGTTTTTAAGATGACTTTTCATCTGGTGATGCAGAGCCAAATATCTCCACGGGTAACATGTAGCTCCCCATACTCACAGGAAATTAGCAAGCCTTAATAAAATTTATGCATGGCTTGCTATTGCAGCTCCACATCTAAAGGGAAAACAGATGTTCTCTTTAGTTATTCTCTTCATGTCCAAAGAAAAGCTGTTGGTTACAGTTTTGTTTTTTTTTTTTTAAAGGCTGGTGCTGAAAAGGTCACAAATGATGCAATTTTTACAATCCTACTCCAAGGCTCTCTGCTAACCTGAACTGCTGAGGTGACGCTTGCAGATGCCTGTCACCCACTTACCAGCCTGATATTTTTTAACACCTACACTTCAGGATGAATAAATAGCGCAGAGTCCGCAGTATTTGCCTGAGACCATTAATGGGCTGGCAGGCCAGGCTTCCAAGCCCTCTGGCTGAATTCATTGTTAAGTTTCTCAGCCCAGGTTAGTTTCAAAGGAGAGGCAGAATGGATGCGCATCTGAAAAGGTGCTATTAGAGATGTCACGAAATGGGTCTCTCAAGGCTTCAGCATGAAGAAGAAAAATCTTGATTCTTCACCTCCTTCACCCGGCTCCCTTCACTTAGCACATGTTGTGCATTCTACCCACATAATTTTCCACTACAGATTGCAGATGGGCAATCTTTCCTCTTTCCATTTTTACACAAATATTTTCAAGATGCGCAAAAACATTGGCACTTACGGTGAGTGTTTGCCATCTGAAAGAGCTTGCCACCACAAACATGTATGCATGCATCCACATATATCTGATATTCACTCTTTACTTTGCAGATTGGTATCAAACACAGAAGCTTTCAAAATGCTAATTCACTGGGCTGCTGTATTTGTTTGTTTCTACAACATGTTTATTCATTGTTCCCTGAATGGGGGGATCCCCAGCCGCCTTTATTCCTCTGAAGCTACCAAGTGGACATTAATACAAAAAGTGGGTCCTGTCAACAAAAAAGTACCGCAAAAGAACAGCAAGTGCAATAAATTGTAGCCATTGGCTTAATACCCTTTCAAAGTACTTATCCAAACAATCTTTTTTAGCCTGTAAATATTCATGGTCTTACAGGTAATAACAAAGGATAAACACTCACATGCACACCTCAATGTGACTACTAACTAATTTAGGAATTATTAGTCTCAAAATGGAGAAGGAAGGGACTCTGTCATTTAAAGAAACGACAGCAAATGATGCAAAACCCAAGCAGCAGGAACGCAGAGAAGAGCTGGCAGGAACTAACCAGATGAGTGATCAGCATTTTATTCAGATGGTGTTTCGGTGTCCACCCAGAGGAGATTAAGAATCCTGTCCTCTCAGTGCAGAGAAGGAGAAATAAATCAGGTTTCACCACAAGCAGGGTGGCAGGAAGTTAATTAGGAATGGAAAAAACATATTTCAGTTTGCAAAGGAATAAAAAATGAGCAAATGAAGGAACTAAAATACACTGAAAACATGTTGGAACACACCTGGGAAAGAGTGACTGAGAATCCTGCACGGGGAGCCTGCAGCCACAAGGGACTGCGCACAACAGGTGATTCAGACAGCTCAGCTAAAAGCTGCAATCCAGCAGCCAAATGCTGTTGCTCTGAGTTGTCGTGTGAAAGCAGACATTTCCCATACCTTGTCTCATGTCAGAGTCTTTCCAACAACAAAGCATATAAAAAAGGCAAGGTTGCATAAATAAATACAAGGATCTTAGATTTCCTCTCAAAGCAGTTTTTAAAAAACACAACCCTCATTAAAGTCAACAGGAATTGCTCCACATCTCTGGTAATTTGCCTCCCAGGATTTCTGCAAAACTAGGATATGACAGGTTTTGCTATTAAAACAAGCAAAACTACACAAGAAAATTAGCAGAAGCCGCAAGAAGCAGAGTGGTGGTGAAGCTACCTTATTGCCCCATGTTCAGTAATTTCCATTAATGATTTAACAGTGAAGCCCAGTTAAATGAGTAGTAGATACTGATACATGCCAGCTATGGGTCTGCTTTGTGTTGTCGGAGCACATGCATATTGGAACACATTAGAGCAGGAGAAACTTTCAAAGGCAATGGACCATTTTTTTTTTTTTTACCCAGTTCCAAGCTGAGGTTAAATGTGTCCGGGGAGTGTACTTCTCTAGTCCTAATGAAGATCAATTCCAAACTAAGAGCCACGAGTCCCTGCTTTGGTCAGCTGAATGACAATACTGTGTTTCTAGGAGGGGTAAAGGCTTCTGGTTTCCACTGGGTTTAAACTGTGGGCACGGGTGGGTTTGGGGGCATATTGCCTTGCCGGAGGCAAAGTCCTGGCTGTCAGCTGATGGGTGACATGGTACCTCTGTGGAAAATGGCACAGGTCCTGCTGTGTGCCATTCCAGATCTGCTGATGTACCCTGTTCGCAAAAAATGCCATAGGTTGCAGATCACTGCTCGAGAGGAAAGACTTGTATGTGAATGAATGCATGAATATGGCTTCTGGCTGAAATATTTAATCAGTGTTTAAGTGACTTTCTGCCACCAGTGAATATCAACATTCCTCATTTTGGGTAAAAGCTGGGAGTCCCTTTTCAACAATATATTCAGAGAGCATCAATGTATTGAGACGGCATCCAATGATGCAAGAGCACAGTCTGTGGTCAATCACCATTCCACTAATTTAGGAGAGTGCTGGCTTTTGACTGTCTCCATGTTTGGTATTTATACACCATGTCATTTTATGCTTGTTGTCTGCTTGTAGCTTTGGGCTGACAGTTCCCCGATGCCAAAGGCAATTCAGCCCCTGACATAAAGCAGAAGAACAATGCACAGTTCCTGTAAAACAACAGCGCTCCCCCCCGCTGCTGTCAGAATGCAGGGATTAGATGCAGAATAATGCAGTCCCTGATCAAACCTGCAGCTGTAATTCAACCTCTGGACAGTGCTGATGCCATAAATTTGTGAAGAAAGTGCAGCTCAAGCGATTTGTGAACAAGAGCCGATGAGTCCAATTGAATTACAGTTGTGGGAGCAGCCGGGATCCCCCTGCACCGAATCATTACTAATGAGAGCCAGAGAATGATTACTTACAATTTTAATGAAATTGAATTTTAATTTATAACCTTGGCTAGAAGAGAAGAAGGAAGAAACATACAATGAATATTTGTGGGTGACAGGGCAAAAGTACAACCAGAAACCCAAAATAAACGGAAGGAGAATGCATTCTCCTGGAAGAGACAAGATAACATTTTATCTTCAAAAATATATTCATATTTTAGCAAACAGTTGTGATGCAGTGAGCACTGAAGAAAGCTACTCTATATCACAGTTCTGATGATGAAAGACCTCAGAAAGAAAATGCCCAAGTATGTTTTCTCCGATCCGTTTATGATACTCAGAAGAAGGGGAACTGTTTAGCTGATTCTCAAGCCATCACAGCCCATTGTTTTGGCATGAAATCAGCAGAATGGTAACTACAAGCACCACTGACATATTATAATCAAATAATCACATGGAACCCTTTCTGAGCAAGTCTTCCAATTTCAGCACTGAGTGGTTATTCACTATTGGAAGAAAAAGCATAATTAACACTAAATACTGGTTTAAAAAGAATAATGTTCCTTGCTGTTTCCCGTGTTGAGGTATCACTGCTATTTTAGTATCCTTTTCAGTATTGCACTGTTTCTACTGGGACTATAGGAAGGCATAGGGAGGTTAAGAAAAGTGGTTTATGAAGTTCATCTCAGATATGGAAATGTGAGGAGAGCGATGGGGAAAAATAGAGGACTTGGGTAAGGAACACAAAATGGACGACTAAGGGAGTACTTGTGGCTCACAACGCAGGCCACACAAGTTTTGCAACTCATACCATGAATCTGCAATTCAGGGATGACTGGAGAGGTGGGGGATGTATAGTGGAAGGTCTGAGACTTGGGGCTCGCAGCAAGGGTCACACAAATCAGGCAGAGTACTGGAGAGGTGCTGAAAAATGCTCAGGCTTTTGACTTTACATTTATTTCACAGAAGGTAAATCAATATCTCTTCACCCCAGTGCACTTGTATCACATGGCTTTCTGTTACAAGGTGACCAGGGCTTGAACATGTCTCTTCTGAACTGAAAACAGCTTAATCCAACGAGATTTTTTTCTACAAAATGTCTGAAGCACTGTATTACCTCATGCCACAGGGTGATGGGACCCAACCTGGTATGTTATTGTACAACTTGGGAATCAGCAGATAGAAACTATTACTATTCAAATAGTAAAACAGGCAAATTGAGTGGGAATTCAGTGCTATTTGCATATATTAAACTATTTTGTTAAAACGAATAGTATTAAAATGAGATTTGCTATACAAGAGAGGATTTTTGAAGAGCCAGGGTAGTTCTACTGGGAGAAAAGTTATAAAAATAGGTGGCTAATAATGACGGGTCATTCTCTTCTTCTATGTGTCACAAAACTGTTTCACATAAAAGTGAATTGTCATGCACGCTCATTTACTCAGACCCACATGGCCTAATTGATTTTGGAAACCGAAGCTGTCCCACGTCACCACTGGAGGGAGACATCATTCTTTTAGAAAGCTGTAAAACCTCGGCTGCCATAAATGCACTTCAGTAAGAAAGGGTGAAAAAATAATCTTGAGAAATACAGCTGCTGAATTTGATCCAGGCTGGACACAGTAAATCACAGGTTCTAATAACAATAATAACACAGCATGAATGAAACAGTGCCAGATTAACAAAGATACTTAATGTTTCCACTCTGATCAATACTGCTCAAGTGAATCTTACTGAGGCATCTGAACTTAGTCCAGGTTAAAACCACCACCAGTATCTGTATATTCTCCTCCTTTCTTCCTCACCCCCTCCCATCACTCACAAGCTGTGCTTGCAGAAACCCATTTGTGATCTCAAAATCTCAGGCTGATATTTCCTAACCCTTTATCTGACTGCGACCTTAAGTGTGACCAAAAAATGTTCCTGTAGATGTCATTATTTTAGTTTTCACTTAACCCCTGGTGGCCTAGTGTCCTATTTTACAATCATTCAATTACCCCTACTGCTGCTGAAAAAACCCAGTGAGAAAATAATTATTTGGTGCAGCTGAAGGTCATCAGCTGCAGGAGGATAGGGAACCATCAGACAAGCTCCAAGTCATGCTACTCAGACAGTTTTGGACAACGGACAAGTGTATGGATGTACTTCAGAGAGGGGGCCAGGGCACTCCAACTCAGCATCTTCTGCTCTAAAAACCAAAAGCTTCTGCCAGTAGAACAAAAGAAGCAGTTCTGCTATTAAAAAAAAAAAAAAAATTCTACCTGATGTCATGCGGCATGTTCCCAAAGAGGGTAATGCTGCACATGTCTGCATAGACTCATTCTGTTGTGTGGTGCACATGTGCACACAGATGTGTCTTTGTCCATGCACACACAAACATTCACACATTCTGCTAAAGTTACAAAATAGCATTTCAGCAAGATAAATCACGTGATAAGAAAGAAATTCCTGTGTGAGGGACTCTTACATTTCCAGTAACAGTGAAGAGGCCATGGAAACTTTCAGCTCAGCTGACTATTTGTAGTTTCTGTTTTGAACTTTATTAATGACACATGCTAGCACCTGCTAGCTGCCTCCTCACTCCTGAATTAGGCTAATTATAAAATTAATGTAGAAAACAGCTTTTTTTAAAAATATGTTCTCATCACCTCCCCACGCAACTGCATCTCACACCTACAGTTGCAGTCAACCATGTTGGTTTCCTGTTGTACTCACTGAATGGGGTAATTTCAGAATAAATATAGTTCAAACGCTTATAAATCTCTAGAGTGAAATCCTAGCTGTGCTGAAAATAGGAGCTTCACCACAGATTTTGATGTTTTCTTTCAGGCAGTTTTTAAGTTGCTCTTGGTTCTCAATGAGCCTTGTTTATGGAAAGAAGATGATTAATGCAATCTTACAGCACACGCCATCCTTTGTCTTTTTGTTGACCCATGCGCCGACTTCCATAAACCAGCACATACCACCTGACAGTAATCATCTGGCCTTCCCTGATGTATTAGATGTGCTGGCTGAAGTCTGCAAGATCGAGCTTGTGAACAGTGATCTAAGACATTAGAAAAGAGCTGGGAAGAAGCAGGAAAAATCATCATCACCGTCATCTCCATTAATTTTAACGCAAGACAAACCCTCATCCTGAAACCGCCGATCGTCCTAGCCTAAGCACATGTGTATGCCTGTTCTGCATGCTCTTTCATTACACCTCTTAGCTGCTTTAGCTATGGCAATGGTTCTTGTCAGTGCTGAGAATTTGTAAGATGTCGTCTTGGAGACCTAATTTTCAGATGTGCTCAGTATCCATGATTCTCATGGATTTCCCTAGGACTCCACCTGCAGGACTTCACACACTGGTGGAGTCTAATTATCACAAAATCTCCATATGCTGTTTTATAGCGGAGAAGGTAATGGCTCAGTTGCTGGAAGAACCTACTGTACTATCATAATAGAAATAGCAAGAGCTAAAAAGAAGAGAAATTCAAATACGTACCCCTACTACACAGTGCTGTTCAATCTTCCTGAGGCATACAAAGTAAATAGTAGTAATAAAATGTGATAGGAAAATCAATTGGAACAAATGAAGCACTGTCTGTGCTGTATTCCAGCTTCTCTGTCCCATTGTTACTGCTTTGATTAATAAACAGCAATCTGATAATGAGCAAATCAGCTCAGCACCAGGATATGGAGAAGTAAATGCTGCAGACATGCTACAATGACAAAGCTAAATCTCACCAGCATAAGGTTGTCTTTGGAAGACTGCTTGCCTGTTTCAGGAGGCTGGTCAGAAAAAGACCATTACTACAGCAGGGTAGGCAGCGCTTGGAGCGCAGAGCTGTTTGGGACAGAAGCTGTTGCAAGGCACTGGATGTGATGTTATATTTATAAATGTGCACTCAGAACCAGGCATCAATTTTTCACATTCATTTAATAGAAGTTTACCCCACTGGCTTTCTCTAGGGTGTAAAAATGAAGGCAACGACCAAAAATTGGCTCTTAAACCAGTATTTTAACAATACAGTAATGTTACTGTGAAGAACTCCAATGAGGCCAGAGTCGATATCCAGCTTAGGTCCTTCTGGTGCATCTTTAGACAGAACTGAAAGGTAATGGAATTGTGTCCATTTATGCCAGGAATAAATCTCTGTTTAATTACGAGTGATTCTTTATTTCTTACCATGCTTATTTCTTTCCTGAACATTCTGGATGTCCCCATGACCACGGCTAGAGATTGCCTTGTGTAGCCCTTCCTGAGCACTGTCCTGATGTGCTGTGGTGCCTTCTTAAGCACTACGTTGGGAGTTACTCTCTAAATACTAGTTTGTGAGCAGGGGATTAACCTTCAGCAAGTTTCAGTGCCTGTTTCTGTTTCCTTGCTGTTTTGCTAATGCCTTGGTAGATGCAATCATTGCAGGCTGTGCCAGAGATCCTTGTGAGTTCTCCACTTCTTCTGTGAGCAAAAATTATCAGATTCACTGACATTTCAGACAGAGAGACAAGAAGAAGTGTACATAATTGATGTGAGACCACTAGTAGCAGTGAATTTAAATCAGAAAAAGGAAGCTGTTCTCCAAAGGACTGGATATACCCAACACTTGTCATCAAGAAATGGTTCCAAGATCTGACTGCTGACCACAAGAAGGCTTTTCTACCAACTTGTGAAAGAGAAGTTAATGGGAGAGAGAAGAAAGGAGAAAACAGTCACATCTTAGTTCTCAGGTAGAATTTTTCCAGACTGCCAAGGTGGCAAAATGGCTGTATTGCCAGTGCCCTGAAAAGTCAGGATAGCTGCTGTATCTGAGGGAGAGACAGGTGGAGTGGTAGCCATTGCTGTTCAGACTGCTTTGTAGCAATTAATTCACATATCTTCTGGAAACAGCAAGGGAAGAAAACTGCATCCCAGGGCTCTTCCATACTCCATGCCAGCTCCGCTACTTTGCACTACTTCCCATCTTCCCTGGTGGGAACAGCCTGGTCCTGGCCCCAATCCCAGCTCTTCATCCCTGAGATGGTAACGCTCCTTTCTGCACACACTCCTGACGAGCCTGGAGCTGAACTGTCTCGTGTGTGCTTTAATACCCCCTAACCTGCGGGCTGCTGTTCCCACACTGACGGCATTGGGTGTTGCAGGTACTTCACTGTCTGGCGGTCCTGTCTTGTTATTTGCCCAGGCATGATGGGGATCCTATGAAAGAGCCATCTCTCCATCTTTGTCTTTCTGCATCTGCAGCTTGGAAGAAAATCAATATTGCTGTTTGTTGCTAAATTGTCAGACAGCTTTTGATGCTAATATCTGATGAAACAGACATGCTGTTGTAGATATTTACTCTCAAACAGGTTCTCTATCATCCACCATCTGCTTTTAAAGGGTCTTTTTTTTCCTTTTTTCCAGTGACTAATGGTGCATTTAACCCCAGAGAGCCTCTGATCTGAACATCAGAAAGTTTCTGCAGCAGAGGAACAGAAAAAAGGAGGCGGGGGAGGGAGGGTGGATGAGCTTCCTGTTGTTCTAACTTGGCTTACTGGTAGGGTTCTCAAATCACACTAGAAATCTCACCGCTTAAGGCAGCCATCACTCAAATCCTTGATACAGCTGCCAGACTTGCATTATACTCTCGTTCAGAGTCTTGAGCAACGTAGACCAAGGGGAGCCAGCGCTGCGCAGGGGTTGCGGAGCCAGACCGTGTCGCTGACCTGTGTGGACAAGGCACATCAGCTCTCTGTCCACTTGCTCTATCTGTACAAAGATGTTAACAACACCTTTTTGATCAAAAAGCGTTAGTTCTACAGATGAAAATGACAGGGATGGGAGACCTTCTGTTTGCTTTTGCAGGCTCAGAGACAGAGACCAAAATTCACACTAGAAAGAGTCAGGAGAAAGTCTGTGAGAATGGCACAGATTCTTCAGTGTTTGGGTCCAGGATCATCCCTGAGGGCTAGAGATAGTTATGCAGAAATATCAAGTGTGATTTCTGGGAGCATGGCAGAATTCTGCAGCACCTGAAAGATACGGGAGGAAATTTCGTGTCAGTCTTTCAGCACTGCGTTGGCTGAATTAGGTTTTCTGTTCGGGAAAGTGTCAGACAGAATGGTTACCCCAGTTCCTCCAGGCATTGTGTGGGCAGGAGTCCCGCACAATGGTGTTGGTCTAACTCCTGCTGTGCCAGGAGGGCTGTCCCAGCCAATGGCTCTACTGCATTCCAAGCTGCCAGAGCAAAAGAACCATAGTCACTGTGCTTGAACCAAAAATCACACTGGGATTTGGTCTCCAAAGTCAAAAGGCACATTGCATTGATCCATGGGAGAGCCTCCTTTTTCTTCTGCAGACAAATCTGGTAAAGCACAAGGTTTTTCTGGAATTACAGTTTCAATTTACACACTTTCCTTAATCATTTGGTGCTCTAGACCACTGCATGGAGTAGTGCTCTGATGAAGGATCTCAGGGCTACAAACCCCGAATCAGCCTGCACATTACGTGGAGTGGAGAGCAAACAAGAACTCTGGTAACTGAGCAAGCAGGAGAAATGGGGAAAATGAAGTAACTTGTAAGAAATGAATCACATCTCTTGGTTGAATACTTGTGTACCTTTTAATGGTATATGGCACAAAATAGTGCTATACTCTTCAGTTCTCAAGAGCCAAAGGAGAGCAAGGGAGATAGTAACTGCACCAAAGGGGAACACATTTGATAGGCTTCACTGTATAAGCTGATTAATGTTGAATGACTCGGCATACTCAATTCAAAGAATTGCATAATCCTAGAATGTTGCTCTCCCAGAAGTCCCAAACCCCTAACTGTGTCTTGCTTTTCCAGTCTCCAGGGGACAGCATAGTATCTGCTGCTCGAACTTCTCAGCCTTACGTGCCCAGGCAGTGTTGTAACCCGTGTGACAGCTCCAGGGTTCACACAGTCTGAACCCCTCAGAGCTGAAGTCAGTCTACCCGACTAGTGTCTCTCTGACTTCATCCTCGCTACAGAGTTTTCAAACCCTAGGCCATGAAAATAGCTTGGCATAAAAGAATACAGAAACCTCTAACAGGTTTACAGGCATTTTTCCAGCTTTGGCAACTATCTCCACTTAAAAGTTCATAGGCAAAAGTCTGCTTTGTGTGTGTTCTTACTCCCTTGCAAATTGTGCTGCCAGAGCTGTCGGTGCTGCAGACAGACCGATTGACAGCTTAGCCTCCAGCCAGAATCCTGATTCAAAGGAATATCAAATTCTGTGTAATAAAGTTTGCATGAAATTTTTACCTGCAACAATTCCCCAATGTGCTGAACTGCATGATACTGACTTGTATAATACATCATTTTAGCAGCAGAGTTAAACAAAATGCAAAGCCAGATTCAGTTTGACTTTTTCTCGTGATCATAGGCATTATACCACATCTGATAGCTGTAAGCCATTATTTCCATTATTTTGTAGTACATAAATATCAAATACAAAATTTTCTTCAACAAGCGTTTCAATCAAATCAAATGTTTAAATGTAGACTTTTAAAAATATTTCAACTATAAAAATAAAAAAATTAAAACCAAAAAATGTTTTTAGGTAAAAGATTGAAAGTATGTGAAATATTGAAAAGGACTGCTTCAGTATCATTGAAATACTTTAAATTTTAAAAAAATAAAATGTTAGAATGGAAACATTTCCATAGACAACTGATTCAGATGAAAACACATTTTCTAACAGAACAATATTCCATTGAAAAATTTGCCAATTGCATTTTCTAGTGGCCAATTTTTCAATGACATTTTCCAAAGAACAATCTACATCTGAAAATTTTTCAACAAGCTCTTGTGAGCTCTTAAGAAAAGAAGAAGTAGTTTTCCAATAATAGATTTTGAAAGGCGGTTATTATTCTATGCTTTACACCTTCTTACAGAAAAAGTAGCATACCAAATATAGGGCAATTGCCCGGACTTTCTGTTAACTCCTTTTTTAACTTAAAATACAAATTGCTGAGAAATGTTCCCAGACTTCAGTTAAAAAGCTTGAGTAATTTGATTTTAAAATGGATTGATGTTGCTTACCTTAGATAGACATATGCAGCTGGTACCCAGGCATGTCTCTTGTCAGACAGCTTGGTCTGAACTCTGGCGTCCAAGCACGGCACCCAGTTCCAACTCGGGTCTGCAGCTTGAATTTTTCTCCTTATTAGTCTGAGTTAGAGAATTTATCTGAATTTCAGTGGTACCTGCAAGCCCACTTATTGACCACAAATCTTACGCCAAGTGCTGTCTAACAATACGAAAACACACAAAGAATACTCCAGCATAAAACTTGTCACATCTTTACACTTCGATGAGATCAGGCTGAGTCTTCTCTGGATTCAGTTGTGACACTGTTTACAACAAACTTTTACAACATTTCCCATTTCCATTTTGGTTTTTTAATCATTGCTTCCAGTTTTTCAACGATACAATCACCACTGAAACTGGCTATGCCTAGGTAGGCATTTGTATATGTGATGAGGAGCCCAGGTTTGTATATATTACATGTATGTGTGAGGAGGGAAGTGGTTGGTAGCTTAAAGCCATACCTCACAAGCGATACTTAGCAGAACGAAAAATACTGCAACATTCTACAACCCAAGTTCCAAGTTTGCACTTCAAATCTGCCAGTTCAGGACTTGGAACCCACACTGATTCCAACCCTCTGACATTTAGGGAAATTCACGACCTCTTTTCAAGCCGGTAGATTTGAATATATTTCAAAAGATGCAGAGGTTAATTTCTTCCAGTTTAGATGGACAGCATTTGGATCTAGAGCAGAAGCACCTCCTCAGCTAGTGATAATGGCCCCTTTTGCTCTGTTGCAGTTCTGGGAGCGTGCTCCAGCTGTGGATTTGCTCTTTGAGTTCACATCCAGAAGTCAAAGGGGAATACAGTTTTCAGTCCTTCTCCACTGAGTCAGAGAGCTGAGGGTCATGCAGGCTACAGCAAACAGCTCTCTCGGTGAACTTCACTTAACAGAGTCTGGTTGCTTTGCATCACATGTGTAGATAACCACAATGCCCTACAGTATCTGCAGAGCTGGGAATTTACAGGAGATATACTCAGATACCAAGAAGAAAAGTCTGTTCCATGTATTCACTCCTCTCTCGTTTCACAGAAATAATTAGATCTCTTGTTGTTCTTTGCCTCAATTTCTTGTTCCACTTTTCCCATAAGGTCGTTTAGCTGTCCTAAATTACAGATCAAAAAGCTAAATGCTAAAAGCCAGGCTAATTCTCTAGTTTCTTTCCATAGTCCATGAAAAAAACCCCAGACAGCTCAGAGGGCAATTAATCTCATCCGTAGATAGCCATCTACAGTAAGTTAGACAAATAGCTCTTCGGAGGTGTATCTCCATTCATTGTAAAAGGAACCTCCTTTAGACTTTGGCATATACCTTTCCTATGTCTAAAGTTAAGTGAGATAAATCACATCCACAGCTGTTGTCTGTGTAAGGAGGGCTCAGAAATAAAGCTGTGGTGAGAGAAGATCACCACAGAAACAAGCATGGCAGTCTGAGATACTTCATCCTCTCCACCCCACTAGCTGTCTGTTCTAGCCATTCCACAGGATGTTACTGATCCCTGCGGCACAGCCAGTGGGACATGGACATCCTATGAGTTCTGTCCAGCAGTCAGCTGGTTGCTCCTGAAGGGATCTGATGCTGACCTGGCTGAACTTTTTGCGGAAGCAGCTGAGAAATGCTCTTACAGTCCCTCCCATTGCTCAGCTGTGGACTCAAAACTGTCACAAGAGGGGCAGTAACAAACCACAGGCAGCTGTTACACAAGGTTGCATTATCAGGACATTAGGAATGCATGCAGAATGCTCCTGAAAGGCTTAGCTTTTCCAGCTGATACTTTCTTATTTCTGGTTGAGCTAGAGAGGATCTCCGAAGAAATATCCAATTTGTTCTATGTATACCCCAACTGGTTGTTACTCTTTGCCCTGGAGGGAGTTGCAAATGGTGTATGGAGCCTGTACTTCATAAATAGATGGCAAAATAGTAGTACCCCCCTGCTTGCACAGCCCAAACAGATGGCATGGGGCAGGTAAAGAGCTATTCTCTGAGAAACGCTAGCTATGAAGTATCTTTCAAACATTAATAATTTGAGAAACACAGCAGCAGAAAGTTAGATGTGAAGTGACACAAATGACTTCTAGAAGATACCATTTGTTAAAAAATGATGCGCATAAAAGAGAAGAGCAGAAAAGCACAATCACACAAGCCAACACCAACTGACCCACTCTACCTGAGAGACACCCACAACGTCAGAAGCTCACTGCAAAGGCAACCTAGCAGTGAATCTAGTGAGGGCAACCAGGCCAGATGCTTGGCTTGGATTCTGTTTGTCTTTTTATTGCCAGCTGCTGCACGCCAGCCTGAAGCACCAAGATGGGGGACTTGGGATGAACACAGAAGCAAAGGTAAATTTGTTATTAAATGCATCTTAAGAGGGAGGGATATGGCAAGGAATGAAGGATCTAAGGATAATGGGATGTACAACTCTTCATCTGCAGGTCAATTTTTATTGCATTTCAGATCAGCAGTTGTGCAAGTCATTATTATCTGGTCAGTTTTATTGAATCAATTTGGCAGTCTCAATACAGTGTCTGATGTATAGAGGAAAAATTTTAAAAGACTGAAGAGATTTAGGAGTCTAAGTCCCACTCATTATCAGCAGAACTTAAACTCTTTGAGGAGTTAAGTGCTTTTGAAAACGGGATGTGGTCTTCTAAGTCATGTACACACTTTTGAAAATATTATCCTACTTGGCCACAGCACAGTGTGGTGCTTGCTGGTCTCCTTGCTGTCAATCATGGCAGAGAGGTCAAGGACTGAGTGGCTCGCAGCGATTACTGGCTTATGAAATTCTCCTTTTCTTCTTCTCAGAACAGTCCCTCCTGTTGAGAGCAGGCATGTTGGCAGGCAGTGATGTTGTAGAGAAATACAGATTTTGGTGGAGAAACAGAGAAAGCTGTTGTCTGGAGAAGGCACCATGGTATTTTCCATAAGTAAAAAATGTTAAAAATTGAGAGACGTACAAATGAATACAATGCAGAGGCAGGGATGAACTAAATCAAACGTTGGCAGATCTGGAAAGATCTGATGTGCCACTGGGACAGGGGAGTCTATTTTCCTGTAAGTGCCAGGACTACAAAGGAAACCTGCAAAACTGTTAAATAAAATTGGGATTTAAAAAGGAAGGGAAAATTGTCATTTTAATTAATGCCAGGAATACTAGCTATTTTCTTCTCTTCTGATTAAAATGGTTGTGGAAAAACAGGGCTACAGAGCTGCTATGGCCATCAGAGGTAGTGTTTCTGTTGCTACCAGCCAGCCTTCAGCTTCCTTAATTGCGTATGTTCAGAATCTCACCTCAGGGGGTGTGTGGGGCACATCTCAATTCCATTTCCTTTAGCCCAATCCCCATGCTTTATTCCTCTTAGATTCCACTTATCTGGTCTCATCAGAAGTTTTCAATGAGCCAAATGAGATCCATATTTTCAACACAATAAATTACCGCAAGCTCCCTCTCAAGATCTTTGTCCTTCTCACGTGTTAAACAGCTGCTGTCCCTTAAGAGATGCCGGTGGGTCAGAAGTTGTGGTGGTGGCTGTGGTCTGACCCACATCCTAGATCCCCAGCATCTGAGACATTGGCTATTCAACACAGCTCCAGTTCCATTCCATAGGTGCATTCTGCCAGCAGGAAATCCCCAGCCAGCAAGGGTGAAACAGGAGTGAGCGCTGGGCACCTAATCAGAGAATTCTGCGAGCTCCTGCTCCACCTGGGGATGTCCTTTTGTCACCAAAGAGCTCCATTTTACTTATTGGTTTTTATAGCTGGTCTTCATCTATCCAGATGGTTTTACGCTGCTCTTCTCCAATCCTGTCTTTTAATGTTCGGATAAGATCTTCAATACTGCTCCATGCATCTACCTCTACAGAGGCATAAAGACAGGGCAGTGCTTCCAGTTCTTTCTCCTTCAGACGGCACATACGTAAAAACTCATCTTCTGTCTCCGGCTTTGGCAAGAGTTTCCTGTATCAAATGAGCAGACCAAAAATAAATGTCTAATATTTTAAGTTAATCCTGTAGTCCCAGCTGCCCCATCATGAATTGATTTTCTACTGACTATATACAAGCAATAAAAGCAGTGGAGAATACAGCTACTCCAGGTCTATCCTCCCCTCACCTCCATGCTGCCCCCAAGGAAAAATACTTGCAATGAGGAAGCAATTTAAGAGGATTGAATACAGGGAGAGTGCAAGTGTTTACGACCTTTCCTCTTCCAGCTAGCATTACCTTAAAAAATGCTGTGGGAGTGCTGAGCATGGAGAAAACCACGTATTCTTCAGTCTCAGCCTCCCACAATGCTCATTGCTATCAGTGACAGTGAAAGAGTGCTAGATTTGGGGAATTCCTACTTTTGCCGGTTGTAAGATTTCAGGGAGGAGTCATGGGAAGAAACAGTGCACATCGAGGCACCAGATGAAGAGAGAAGAGGTTGTTTATTTCTCTCCGTGAGAACGTTATTGGACTCGAGAATTATTCACTGAATAAGACGGAATATCAAATATGCAAAAGGTTTGATATGTTACCTGAACCTCTTGATGTTTTTCTCTGAGACTCTGATAAAGAGAACAATAGGATATATCTTGGCTTTGATTAAATCCTTTGTGCAGCTTATTCCAGCTTCCAGGAGACAATGCTTGTTCTAAAAACAAAGTCGTAACAGTGTCACAAAGGAACATGCACTGCTGTGGAATCTCGAGATAAAGGTATCCATACCTTATGGGGTCAGCTGAAAAGCTCTCCATTTACCATTGTACTGATTTAAAACCTTTTCATCAAATATACATTTAAAGACCAAACTCCTCCTACTGGTTTACAACTAGTCAGTCAAATAACAGCTGAGCATAACAGCTTTCTGAAAAAGTTTAAAACAGAAATGGGTTGATCTAAAGATGAAGAGTACGATAAAATACCACTTTTACATATATACACAAACACAGATACTTGCTCTTTGTTCACAGAGAACATCTACTGCAACTACTTGTAAGAGAAAAAAACATCACTTTAATTCTCCTTTTTTTCATGCTGTGCATCAAATCTACTCTACTTGATATAAGATCTCTGTCTTTGACATTGTTATCTTTGTACTGTACACCCCTGTGTCTGTGTTTCAGGCTGTCCTTTCTTTTGTCTAGGTCCTTGTATCTCTTACTCTCTTGCACATTCATATATACTTATGATATGAAAAGGAACTGAATAAGGGATGGAGCACAGAAAATGAGAGGGTATTTTGCTGCATCAATGTGGGTCATCGCAGGGAATGAGCGAGAATATAAAAGGATGTGGCTGAGGAAGAAAAAGAAAAGGAAAAGCAAGAGCACAAATAAAAGCCATTTGGGAGAATAAACATAAATCTGAGATTGAAGGTAGGCAAGAGAACATGCAACTGTAAATTGGTCAGTCTGTTATTCAAGAAGAAACATACGTTGCAGACAGATTCACAGACAGCCTATCGAAGGGATACAGAGTACTGTAAGCACCTTGGCAGTGACAGCCTCAATATTGGCAGGTACTATACATTCATATGTGTTCAAATTTTTTTCTCTGCTGAAGATGATAGTCTCCGTTCTTTGCTTCCGTAAGAACTCTTCCTTTGTTACAATATCTGGAAAGAGATGTGGATGAGGACAAAATCAAGATTACAACAGCAGAACACCTAGAAAACTATCCAATGGTACTTCAACATAGGATGTAAGGATGGTTCAGGAAAAGAAGACGAGCAACGAATTGTCTTAACAGCTGCCTCATTTCTTCCATTGAATTCAATTAAATCTTAATCTGATCACAGCTGAGCATCTCAGCTATATCCTGCACCAATGAGTCCTCAGGCAATTACTACAACACTATGAAAGCATTAAATTAAAACAGTAAATACAATTCCAGCACCTAATGTTATATAGTAGCATTTCAGGGCTGGAGGATGCTGAGAAGTGCTAAAAAAAGAAGGTCTCGTCAGTATAGGCCTCTAAAACAAGGATTTAGTGTTCCAACATTTGTGTTTTAAAGTTCCAAAAAATTTGGCTTAGGTTGCAATGTGTGGTGCTGGCCCCCTTGTGAATTGCAGCTCGACATCAAAGCTTTTTTATGTTGCAAGACAGGGGATATTTATTATAATAGTTAACTTTTCAGTTTCTCTGTCTGGGTAACTGTAAGACTGCATACTATGCGGTGGGCATTCAATATTAGTGTAAAAATGAAACGTCAGCTGTGTTTAATGCTGTGTTGTATACAATCCTGCCCTACAGCAATCATGGTACTGCATATTGCTTTAATAGTAAATACTTAGCATGGAAGAAAATCAGTCTTTCGAGCAGATCAAATGCACAATCTTCACAGCCTTGGACGAGATAGAAACTTAAAGTCGCTCTAGGGAAGATATTCCTCATAATAGCAAATACTAGAAACAAATTAATCAAAATTTCACATTGCCTAGATATGCAGTATGCAAACAGTATGCAAACAGAAAGAGCACTCACAGCATTTCAGTCTCTGAGGGGCATCCTAGCAACCACACAGCATACACATGGATAATATTCATAGACACAGAATCTCATAACCATGTGCACTGACTGTCTCAAAAACATTCAAATACCTCAGATATTCTCAAAAAGCAGGATTTATAGCTACACATCACTCTGATGTGACTTGAGGTACCTCAAGCAACTACAACATGTGCATGCCCCTACGTGCGCGCGCATATATATTTATGTTTGTATTTCCAACACCGAGGGTTAACAGTCATGGTCTTCTTTTATCCCATTACCTGGCTTGCATATGTTGAATTCCAGGGCACCTCCAGAGTTGAGAAGCTTCTGTACCAAGGGCTTGGCAAGCATGGTGGGGGTGAAAAGTACTGGGCGCCTGCGCTCACAGTGGATTGGTCTCACCAAGCTATAAGGGATCAGACTGAGCCTCTTATTGATTTCACTTGAGGAATCCAAATCTGAGTAAAGAACAAGACATTTATCCCTCTGGTTTCCTCTCCATCAGTATTTGGAGAAAAAGGAGAACCACATAAACCAGAAATGACATGGTTAGTCATACTGGTCCTCCTTTCTCTTTTGCCAGGGTTGTCTTTACTATATATCCAGTAGTATGATGTCCAGCCTAATACTAAATAATTCAGTGCCTGTTGCTTTCAAGAGATTATTTCATAGTTTAACAGGACGCTTGCTTGGAGAATCTTTCTGCTTATTAGCTTGACTTACTTTGAGATAAATGTTTTTGGACAAAGAGCAAGAAAGCACCTAGGAAGAACTGCCAACCAAACAGGAAGTTTCAGTGTCCTAAACTTGCTCATGAAGGTTTAGCGCTCCAAGCATTTTTAGCAGAATCAGTGTTTTGGTCACAAATGCTGGCGAATTTTTGCACAGAGTGGACCATAGATGCTAGTAAGAGGAAAGACCTATGACATTTTTTCACGGCCATGCTGTTATGTAGAAGCCTTTCTATCAGTGCCATGTGTGTAAAAGCTATTACTATTTTATATCCATACCTTCCAGTTTATCAGGCAACAGCTTCTTTGCTTCAGATGAGGTCCGTGCCAGATCAGAGGGCCAGCCAGTGACGATACGGACTCGCTCATTGCTATTCATACGCTTATATTTGTTTTCAGACCTACTGACAAACTGAAAAGGTGAACAAAGAGATTTGACCCTCATTTCTTACATTCTTTATTCTCCCATGTATTCATCAGCCCACACTTGTTATCTATGAGATCTGAATTACCTGTGTCTACCAAAGGCAAGACTCCATGGATCTGTTGACTGAATTCTAAGGCTCTTTAAATATCATAGATCTGATTCAGAGCCTTTGTTAATCCCCTTTGGGATTTTTTATTTTGTTCTCTGCTCTTAAGCGGCATGTTCTTTCTCTTTGCAGAGCTCCCTGCTATCACCAGTACAAGCACTGATGTGTCCACAGCAGAGTAACATACCCACTCTGAGTATTTGTACAAATGTATCACAGGTTATACCCAAAACTCTGCCTCTTCTTTGCTGTACCAGAGTCTTAAAACTTCCCAAAAGGCACATTTTTACACTAAGAAACAGGCTTCATGCTTTCATTCCCCATCCACCCAACTATTCCTCTATGCAAATATTAATTCCTCCTCCTGTATATTTGCTAACCTTCACAACCATCTTCCTTCACAAAACTTATTTGACCTTCACACACAGTCTCTTTCACACTCAGAGTCACTGACCCACAATTAAAGGACTATTTTCTGATGGAACCTCATCTCACAGAGACTTGGGGATTTGGTTTAGCCCAATGGATTTGTCCTTATGGTTCAAGCAGAACACGTTTCAGCCTCTGATGGCAGACATGTTTGATTCCTCAAGCTACATTAGTAATGGAAGGCATGCACTTAAAAAGAAACACCCCATGTCACAAGAGCAGTTAGAAAACACAGCCCATTCATCTTTTTCATATATTAAATCTCTTTTTGATAGGAAGAATTCCTAATACAACCTCTGTACCTGAGGTGGGGTTTCTGGGGAGATTAGGATAGCCTGAGAATATCTGCTGTTCAGATCCACTATTTCAGACATTGCATTGAAGATTTGAACTTTATTACCTGTAATATTTGGCCCAAAAGAAAGCTTGCTCTGGATAGGCGAGGGCTGGCTTTTGGGTCATTCTGTGGGGCAGGCTCCTCTGGTTGCAATGTATTCTAGTAAAAAATAACACAGGAATTTTTCTTTCCCTCTTTTTTTTTTTTTTTTTATTTTAAATCACAACATTCAAGAAACAGAACAAGCAAAAGCAGATGTTTTGTATTTCCAATAAAAGGGGTAGTGATTGATTTGTATCTATCCCAAATACAATGTTCTAAGCAAACTGTAGACACAGCGTGGCCTACGCTGAGAAACACCGCTTCTGTCACTGCTCTTCCACATTCCTTTTTTCACAGGAGACTGCTCTCCACAGCTTATGAAAGAGGTAATTTCTGCACCAAGAAATAGCATGCAAATCTTTTGCTTTCACTAGCATCTCTGCCAGTGATCTCTGTCCCTTTGATCAGCAGGGACTGGAGTACAGAAGGAATGCATGACACTTAACCTTGATTGAAATCAAACACAAGCAGTGGCTACAGCATCTCTGTGAATGTTAGAAGCACATATGTCTCCCAAACACTAAAAATAACTTCTGATCACTAATACACCAGGAAGTTAGTTTTTAATTATGTAAAGATGGAATTCTTGGGTCTAAAGAAAGAAAAATCAAATTACTTTCACTGAGGGAAAAGAAGAAATCAGCAGGGCTGTTGTGTGTGAGGACCTGATAATCCCACTTCTCTCCATAGCTTGTAGATTGGAAGAGACAGATCTTTCTAATATGGGACAATGACAGCTCTGCGGATTAGATGCTTGTTCACAGTAGGAGAGAAATAATTCTGATTATTAACTCCAAGAACACGGCTTCTTCCTCATGTGGACATGAAGATGCATTAGAGGCTTAGGGGCAGAGAAGAATGAAGAGGGTTAACTAAGACACAGAACAGATACTAGACTTTTAAAGTGTACTCCCTCGTAGCCGGAAGGGTTAATAGTGTGCTAGGTCCATTGCCAGGGACAGTATTATTTAAAGCAAACATAAGGTGCCCATTGCCTGGGACAATCAAAACCTACATAGAGCGTAAACAGGACTTTCTGTAAAATTAACATAATGAACAACAAGTAGCAGTGGAGTAACAGGTGTTAAAAAGACCTTGTTTGTAGATACTTACCCGGAGTGCCCGAAGGGTATTATATGAGCTTTCCGTCTCATCTTTGCTTCCTCTGTGCATCAGCCGCTGCAGCTTCACCAAAAGAAGTTGCTGGGCTCTGAAAGAAAGGATGGAATCACATAGATCAAGATATCTTTGAAACCACTCAGAAGGCGGCTGGACTGCAATGGGTCTGTGCCTACAGAAAAGATTAAATAGAAATAGCAGTGACGACTGCCTGAACCACACAGTAAACGGAGGAACAAAATAATGAGCAGGACTGCAGTGCAGTTAAGGATTACACAATCCCCATGGCATGTTTTTCTATGCTACTTTTTGAGAAACCCACATTATTCTTTCAGGTAACATCTGGAGTCTCCTTTCTAAAGCTTTACGGCTCATATTACAGTTTAACATCAACAGGCCTTATCTCAAAAATTAAGGCATATACCTCTTTCCTTACAGCGGTCATTAATTTCCCTGTGTACAGAACCACTGCTCTCAGCCGTGGTCACTCAGCATTGCACTCACCTGCTGTAGCTGGGAATGGTCCCCATTTCCAGATCCCTGTCCGTGAAAGGATCAACTCTGGCACACAGCCACTCACACCTCCCCTGGTACATGGTGTCCAGAATATGAACAATCTCATCACATTTCACTGAGAGGGAACAGCAGTCCAGCTGGCTGGAGATGTTCAGATTCAAGCGGATATGAAATGAGTCCCCTGATGCGATAAGCCCTTCTTCCAGTTCTGACAGCAGTTTCCGGTAACCTGCAGCAATGAAGGAAGGGGTGAAGCGTGATCAGCTACTGGTCAAACCTCAGTACTGCTCCATTCCTGGGCATCCTCTGGGAGAAGCACACAGCACAAACTTCTGAGGCTCTTCTGAAAGAGGGTTTATACTCCTAGAGTGCTAGTTACACTAGTTACAACAAGGTTATGGGCCTGCACCTTAAAGACACTAATGGGCACTGATTCAGAAACAGCTTGTGCAGCTGGTATCAGAATCTGTGAGAATATTCTCATTATAATGATACTTTTAGGTAACTCCATTTTCAGTACTCCACACATGATCTGTGAAACAGAGAACTCAGCACAGATGCGGACAGAGCTATAGCTCTATCCTGTAAGTACAGCTTGAGTTCTGCACCAATTTTAATGACAAGCTATTCCCTTTATTATTAGCTCTAATTGGCACTCCCACAATCTATAACATGCTTTATCTGCAGTTAAGTGGTACTCAAAAAAAATTGCAATAGTCTTTCCTACCTTTGAAAACATCAAAGAAAATCAAAGACATCACTTCCTGTGTGATCTATGCAGCTGAAATTCTCTAACCGGCATTAAAAAAAAAAAAACCCGCAAATTTATATATACCAGTAAAAAATGGATTTTGGAATGTAATTTTTGATCCATAACCTGCAATTATCATTACAGGCCATGAACACTAAAATCAAAATCTGTTCATCACACGTGAACTCCAGCTGTTAAGATAAAGCCACAAAGGTAATAAACAGAGCAACTCCATCAGGTAAACACTAAATCGACTTCAGCTGGATAAAGATGATTCAGCTCACCACACTGTATTACAGAAAACTGTACATAAAAATAAGCTTGAATGTGTTTTGCAAGTCATGTCGTTATTGGCCCACCATGTAAATTCTTCAGAGTTCTGTAGTGACAAGCATATGGGCTTTTTTTTTTTTTCTCAGTCACAAAGCTAAAAGCTGCAGCAGTTACACAGAGTACCTATAATTAACACCAGTGGACATGCTTCAGATTTCTACCAATACAAAGGATATTCTGTCATTCTCATCCACACTAGTTAGTGTAACAGACCTGGGACTATTTTAGATGAGAAATACTTTTGGTCTTACCTTCGTGATTTGATTTATACTGGAGTGTTACTGGACCACTGCACCTCTGAATTGTCCAGTGAACTTCTTCCTTTGTGCAAGTATCCAAGGGAACACTCTGATTTTCCCCTTTGATGCAGCCCTCCAACTAGATATGGAAGAAATATTACTCTCCAGTGCAGGTTCAATCTCTGAGTCAATTACACCAATTTTTTTAAGCAGCATAATCTTTTTCTGATTAAACAATGCAGATACTTTGCTATCAGGATGCAGATTATGTCCTAATTATTTCATTTCTTTTCTCTCAAATAAATGCTAGCAGTCAACAGAACTGCAGCTCTTTGACAGTTCCAGGCTTCCCAGTAGTAAGTAGTGCAGGAATATCAGTTGTGGGGTTTTTTTCCCTTTGGAGGCATTTTAATAGGAAAATGGTTCGGGAACTTTGGCAACGGAGGGAAAACTAAGCAAAGAGCAACTTAGCAGAAGCACCGTTGAACTCCTGCTTATGTGATGCTGGGGACAGCTATGCAGGTGTGCAGCCCTTCTTTCCATTCATATTGCAGCTGTATCTGTTTCTGTTTCTAACATGTCCAGTCCCAAGACAGGCCACTCTAAAGAATGGTTTAGTAGTCATCAAGCTAAGCTAAGTAGCATGAACTTCCTTTCAGGCAGGAAAGCACTGGGAAGTTGAGAGCAAATCCCATTCTGGTCTCTTTGCAGGGGCTGTACTATACTACACGGCATTAAAGAAAGCATCAGTTGCTCTAATCCCTTCCATACAGAGCTACGGTAAAGTGCAAAAGTGCGTGCGTGTGCTGGATGACCATAAATACTGTTCTCTCATATTTTCAGAGTCAATAGCAGATTTTCTTCTGCATAAGTCATATGCTTTGTCATTAGCACAAGATGAAAGAAGAAACAAAGGAAAGTGTATGTTGTGTGTGCATGCATATAGGTGGACAGACATCCAATACTATTTGTTGATTATTTTATGCTCACCAGTAGGATTTGGTGTCCCTCCCGAAGGCCTGCTTTCTCTGCAAGTGATCCTGTCTTGACAGCGCTAATAAAGCTCCCTTTATCATTACCCCCGACCAGAGTGATTTCAGAATTGAGACTGTCTCCATTCAGTGTTACGCGCTGGATAGTATGGCAGGAGTTTCTAATGCGACCAACAGATGTGACAGAAGGACGAAAAGGTCTGTGTTCATGAAAGGAAGTAGCAGTTAGTTATCTCAGCTTTTAGCTACCACTCCAGAGTTAAATGCATGCATGATAAATGAGAGACATGTAAATAAACTTCTGGTGTTGTCAAGCACTAGAATCTAAGGAGTCTAAAAGAAACCCTTCTCATTGCTGCATAAGTTCTGGAGAAGAGCATCTGGACAGCTTCAAGTGCTCTGACATGACTGAATAACTCAGATGTATAACAGTACTTCACCTAGCAGCCTGTGGCAGCAAGATAACAAGATGACAAGGATAAATTTAAGCCTCTAGAACATTTTGTCTGCCTTGAAGTTTTTGAAATTCTAGGATGACCTTCACTGGTTTGCAGGATATGAAAGGGCTCCAAAATAACATGTTATACTGCTGCTGACATAAAGAAGTAAAGACTTAGCACAGTTTCATGAGATATTTGTATCAAATAACAACTTGCAACATCATATGCCTGCCATTATATCTTCAGCAACTAATAGATAAATGGAGGATCTCTACTATAGTAGCCTTTCCCCTCAGTCTCTGCCTAAGGTAGGCAAACTGGCATCTCAAATACCTTTCCAGAGAGAACTTTCTAAATATGGAGTTGACATGCTCAAGCTCATAGGCATCCAGGCCTTCCGACTGATGAGAAGAAGAGGAAGAGTGCACCGAGGGAGCTCCATGTGACTGCCTGTCATGACTGTCATCTGAAAAGAGTAACAAGAATGAAAATGAGTCCTAGATAGTGACAAAGATGGAAAGGGGGAAAATGGATGTTTGATTGATCTCAGCCAAAGCTGAATGAGAAAATTCCTGATGCAGAGGCATGATTCATGTCCACAGGCCATGGAAAGGAATGCCAGTGGTGCCTACTGGACCTACCTGATCACTGTCACAGAACAGCAAGACGGAAGGGACCTCTGGAGACTGTCTAGTCAACCCCCTGCTCAAAGCAGGGTCAGCTACAGGAGATTGCTCAGGACTTGTCCAGTTGGTTTTAAATATCTCCAAGGATGGAGACTAGTCAACCTCTCTGGACAACCCTGCTCCAGCGTTTGACCACCCTCACAGTAAAAAAGCTTTTTTTTTTTGTTTAAATGTAATTGCTTGTTCTTCAGTTCATGCCCATTGCCTCTTCTCCTTTCATTGGGTAGCACTGAGAAGAGTCTGTCTCTGTCTTCTTTACTCTTTCCCCTCTCAATTTGATGCTCATTTTAAGGCTGGAGGTCTTCTTATCAACCTGCAAACCTCAGCCAAGCACCCTCCATCTATTCATTCCATCTAATCCTTCTCCCACTTAGTTTTTCAGGAATAACTAAAAGCTTTCTTATTCTCACCCTTAGTTGCCCCTTTGCTTTCTTGTTATGATGAACAGACTTGATTTTTTCTCAGACTATGTGTCCCATCTTATTTAGACCAGGAATTGATTATTTGACAGTATCTGTAGCTGGTGAGCTAATCACACAGATCTCGTAGTTGAACTATATACATGATATCCTTGTGCTTACCATCTAGCTCCAA
This sequence comes from Pelecanus crispus, assembly GCF_030463565.1. Taxonomy (NCBI): domain Eukaryota; kingdom Metazoa; phylum Chordata; class Aves; order Pelecaniformes; family Pelecanidae; genus Pelecanus; species Pelecanus crispus. The sequence continues at coordinate 5,577,652 of NC_134653.1, read as the reverse complement.
AGCATCATATCCAAAACTGTCATTGTCCTCTTCAACCAGGCTGGAATTAAAAACAAAGCATGAGATAATGGAAGAGAGAGAGGGAGAGAGAAAGCTGTTCACTTTCCAACCTTCAGCAGATTTCATTAAGTTCTGAAGCAGGAATTTCTTCTGTAAAAAAGAAAGATGTTGGAGGTGTTGCATCAGGCATTGGTGCAGCTGCAAAAAAATAAGCAAGTAACATACTTGTGGGCCCAGGGAAGAAGTAGAAATATGGCAGGAAAACAGTATGTGTCAGCCAACATGGGAAGCATATGAAACAGCAAGAAGATTCAGAAGGAAGAATTGCTAACAGCAGTGAGGGAATGAAGATACTGCTGAAAACAAAGGGAAGCTGCTGACTGATGGTGTCATATGTGTGACTTACACCACACCTGCTTCAGCACTGAGATAAATGGTTGCATAATACCTGCCGTATATATACCGCAGCATGGGTTTTTGCCATGATCGATCAAAAATGTCAGCAGCTCACTGACGGACAGAGTGAATGCAAGGGAAGTGACTGAGGTGCAGCAGTAAAGGAGTAATTTACTTGCTTGATTTAAAGTTCTTGAAGCATTTTATAACAGCTTAATGGTACCTCACATGGTTACTCAGATACCTACAGTATCAGAATGGCCAGGTGTGCCAAGCTTTTGCACAGGAACTCTTATGCTACAGCTCTGGTCCCAGTCCAGCTCTCACTGACACAACCTTTCCTGTCAAGGGTGGCTAGACTGGTTGGCCTTAAACACAAACAGTTAAAATTCACCAAAATTTTGCTCTTAAAGAGATATTGGGGATGTCCAGCCAAGTGAGTGACCTGTCTGCTTCCCTAGAAGGACTTCATTAAAGCACGTCCTTTGGTTGCAAAGCTCTTTAAATAACAGTTTGTTGTTTTTCCCATTCAGAATGATTTGTAGGTCTCCTGCAGAGCTGATATGCCTCATATTTGGCTTCAGGTGAAGGGTGAATTTTTGCAGCCAGTCTGGAGAGAATCAGCTATTTTTATTCCATGAATAAGCAGGGAAATGATACACCTTTTCCTACATATTAAGTTATGATCTCACTTTTTTTTCCCCACACAAATCAAGATCAGATAAACTGTGAAACCTGCAACTTGGCATGCAAATAGCAATTATTTTGGGTTATGTTCACAAACAAGTTAAAAAACCTTAGCAGGCTAATTATAAAGTTATAAACTACAGTGAACTTTTGGGCATGCTCTTGAGTTACTTCAGTGATTATTAGCTCAAAAAAGTAAGGCCACATTCAGACCTTGCTCCAGGGTACCTTTTCCTTCCACATGACAGTGGGAAGGAATATCTATTATGAGGCAAATTTGCAGATTTCAACACAGCTGTCTTCCAATGCCTTAACATATGGCACAGGACATAGTCAGAGCTGTAGTGAAATAAGTCCACAAGATGAATAATATCCATGTAATCTTTACTGCATTCTATAATATACTGCAAATATTTAAACGTTCAGGCATGCCAAAGGGTTTTCAAGTTAAGCACATGAAACATTCAGATCATTAACAAAACAACCCTTTCTCTCCATCCTGAATTAATGCAACACACTTTCAAATCATTAATAAAACAACCCTTTCTCTCCATCTTGAATTAACGCAACACACTTTAAGAAGGGGCTTGGAGGACAATATAGGAGAACCTAAGGAAGGCTAGAATAAACTCTGCCTAAATCCTCAGCAACCTAGAAAATTGTGTGGGAGAGCTAGCTGAGGATGCCCTCAATGGAAAGCTGGCTTGCAAAGCTTTACACAGAGAAAGAGAGACAAAAGCGGCAGTCTGCCAGAGATGAGTTTGTTTTGAAAAGCATTAAGAATCTAAATACAGTTCTAATAAAGATTAGATCTAAAAAGTAGATCTAATAAAGATCTAAACCCTCCACATATATTGCTTTCTTCTAAATCAGTTTGCTTGGGCTTTGTTCTTTTCTCCTTCTACTTGGGACCTTTAGGGAAGGTATTTCTATCTTCTGATATTTCTGATACAAACACTGATGCTATTGACACCAACACCAAAACAGTACATCCAAGCACTGCATTGCAATAAACCTTTTAGAAAAGGGGTCAGTGCCATTTAGGGCACTGTGAGGCTGGCAAGGTCTCTCTCCTTCCTGCCACTAACTTCCCATTTCCCAGCCACTCCAATTTCACCCGCAGGGGAAGCCCGCAGGGCCATGACCAGACAGAAGTGGAAGCTGCAGCAGAAGGTGAAGCAGAGGGCAATGCATCTCCCCTCATCGCCATGCTGAGATACAGAGCCCCGAGCCCGACAAAAACCACCTCCCTCCTCCACTTCCCCCTCCCTTCCTCACAGACATTCAAGTGTCTCTGCTCTATTTTGGCAGTTTACAGAGGAGAAGGAGGGGCTTTGAGAGAAGGGACACGGACACAGGCGGGATGCAGCTGAGAAGCAAAAAGTGAAGTCATATCAGTCTACAGCGGTAGAGCACATTGTCCAATAGCATTGGTGCCTCGTCATTTCAGTACTGTTTCTTATTATGTACATTAAAAAGTCAATGCTGCAGTGGTGTCACTGTGTCATTCATCCCAGCTGAACTATCAGAGACTCCTGACTGTTTTGGACAAAATTAGGGATGAGGGACTGCAGCCCTGAGAAGTTTAGAAAGTCAGTCCTGCTGCCTAATAGAAGCTCTCCAACTAGAGACAGACACAAGGACATCCAAGGCCCTTTTTGGCTCCACCTTGTGACAACAGGTTCGGGGCATATTTCACCAGCGTGGCTACCTACCTGCAATGAGGGGCATCCTCTTTGCAACGTCGGACTATCGAATCATTTCCTGGAGGCTCAGGAGTGGTAGACATGATACTGTCGTTGCGACTTCTCAGGGTTTGCTTTTACAAAAAAAAGCGACAGAAAGGTTATCTGTCTTAAATGTGCTATCATTTCTAACTTACAGAAGCATTAGCCTGCTAGTTTGCCAGTGGTACTCTGCACTGTGAAGCACACACAACAGTAAGAAAAATCGATTCTATACATGCGGAATGTTACATACAAGAGCATTTGTATTCATATATTCCAGTATTTTAGCAATATGCTTGTGTGCTGGCACAGGACCTTTTTCTGTGACCACAGACCGGCTGATTTACCAAAGAATTTTAGCTGACATATAAGAGGAAGAGGATGAAAAGTGGAATGTATGTATACTTACATATATAACTAGTAGGAATAAGGGAGAAAAATACAGATCTCCATACATTCAATTATTAGTCTAGTACACTGGAAACTAAACTCTAAATTGTACTACAGGGAAGACAGTATAAGTCATCTAAATATCCAAGAGATATTCCAAGAATATTCCTAACCCAGCTGAGGTTATTAAAGTGGCAGGGAGTTCTTTCCTGGCTATTCTTGGATATAATTTTCATTTCCTGGGGGCAGCATTTTTCACAGTGTTCTAGAAAGATGTTTTGTTCTTTGTTATTAACACTCTGCAAGAGCACTCTCTCTGTCTGCTTGTCCTGCTGTGTCAGTGCTCACATATGTATAATGGAATATCTACCTTGGGAGATTATGGGGATACAGCAAGCAGGGAAGAAATGGTTTGGCTATGGTATGCAGAAATTTCCAACTGTGATCTGCACCCCTTTTCTCACTCAGTGTTACTTATAGACAGGAAAAGCATTAGAGAACTCAAAAAAAACCCCTGAAAATTTTCTTAAATAAATTACAAAGCAGCTTTGACAGAAAATCTCTTCCTTCTAACAGTAAATGTGAAGTGGCATAAAGAGACAGCAAGAGGTCATAAATACCTTTGAAATATCTTTAAATAAACATAAACCAATTCTGTGATTTTGGAAAAGGCTAATAACACAGTTCTAACAAAACGCTGGTAAAAGGATTAAGGGAGCCTCTGACAAGGGCCTTGAATGCGCTCACAGCTGGGGTGCTAGCAAAGTGCTAATACTGGGTTGCGAAAGCTCTGAACCTCATTAGGAGAGACAGGCAAGGGGCATCTGAAGGCTCCTTACAATTTTGCTGACTTCACAGCTGCTGATGGAGTTACTGATGGAAACAGAATTAGAGGAACTTGTGTCTGTGCGGCCATTGCTGGCATCAGCCCCGTCTTCATCCTGTGCTCTGACTGCTGCGTTCACAGACACCAGAGAAAAATACAGACACCAGAGGAAAATATGTCAGATTGCTTTCAATACAGAGTCTTTCACAGATTTGCAACAACACTTAGGATTATCCTTCCACTTCAGTTTATCTTGTTTTCCCCACCCTGTACTGGACAGAGGCTCCAGGAATCGCTTTGTGCCCTGTAGCTCTGGCTCCCTTTTCTTCCCCATCAGCTTCCTGACAAAGTACAGAAATGCACGCCACTCTGGACAGCCTCTTGCCAACTTTTTCTTTCAAGTCTGTCCTGTATGTTTTTATTAGATGTATGAACACTACTTGACAAATTAAAGAAGGATTGTCTTAAACATAAAGGAGTTTATATTTTAACTTCAGCATCTGAATCTGGCAGTCTGCAATAAGGTTGGCTCACTGAATTACGCTTTTTTTTACAAGAAATTTACAACAGGGACCAAGAAGCTTGAGCTCCCTCAGCAGCCCAAGGTACCACAGCAGGAACGTCTTTGTGGACTCCTTCCCTTCCTCAGCTCCTCTAATTTGTACTAATGTTGCACATTACCTGATATCAAATACACCATTTAACATGCAATATCTTGCAGCAGGAACCACGTTTCCCATCATATTTTGTACAACAGTGAGCATGCTGCCACACATAACAAATAAAGGAAGTGCTGCCTAAGATGGTGTTTGGTTCGAGAAGTGTTACATAAATAAGAGGAATTAGGAGTAGCTGAAACATGAGTATCAGCAACTAATTTCCTAACTTGGCAGCCGGCTGATGGGTGGGTCAACCCCTCTCCCCCCAGCTTTTGCAATGCTTTAGATTTAAAATTAATTCTTTTTTGCTGAAGGACAAAGGAACTCATTAGATGATCACTAGATTAGGGTCTTTTCAGTTTTTTTCCAACAGCAAAAAGAGACCAGTATAATGACTTTTAGTACAGGTATTACACCGATGACTTTAAAATTTTTGTAAACTAAAAGGAAAATAGAGTAAACAGAAAATTTAGTTAAGCTATGAGAGGCAAAATTGTGTGTCTGTGGAGATATCTTTGGATGGAGAAGACGTTCAGGTAGAACACTTGACTACTTTAAATTATGACATTGTTTACTATGAGAGAAACTGCCTATTTACTGACTTGGACTTAGTTAAGAATTTCCCTGGTTGGCATATTTGTTAAAACAACTTAAAGAGATTAAGTGAATGAGACAAAGCAACAGAAAAGGAATAAGGACATGGGTGCTCCTTCTGACCTTGAAACTCTGATGTTCTGTTCATACTGACAGGGGATTTAGCTCTTGGAGTTATCTAAAAGAAAGAGGACAAAATCAGCACAAATGCAGAATATTTGCCACATACTGTAAACCAAATATTTTCACCCCTTTTTTCACTGCCATGCTGTAATAAGTTTGCCCTCCCCTAAACAACAGGACCCAAAATTTAGAAGATATTTAGGTATCTAAATGCCACTGCAATGAACAACAGTTAGCTACCTAACTACTTTCAAAAGTCTGGCCCAAACGCATTGCAATTTCCAGATTCTTCTGAGGGAACAAAGAGACAAAAGGTGAAGTGGGTGCCTTGGGACTGGTTTCAGGCAGCTGTTAATACAACAGGCTTCCTTTTGGAGTGTGCAATGTAAAAATGCAGCTCTATTGCCATAAGTAATAATGACAGTCAGAGCTCAGAAAGGTTATGAAGGGCAGGGAGAATTCAAATGCAGATGAAAGGAAAGAGAAGCTCAAAACCCAGAATGTTAGACTGTATATTTTTTACAATTCATGAATATAGCATCAGATAATAGCTGTATGAATGCAGCTAGTTGCGGAAATCATGGACCTAACTCATGCTACCCCATACTCTTAAGTGAGAGGAAATTGCCATAATTTAGTTCTAAATTAGGTAGTTAATTTTGCTCTAGATTGTGTCCATTTCTTTCTATTATTCCTTCCAGCTGATGTGAGGTTTTCCACCAAGCTTCGTTTTCCACCTTCAGTTACTTGTGTGCTGGACTTTGGGCACTATGTCATTTTTTTTCACTACTGTTAAGGAGGCAAAGAATCAATTTATTGACAACTCTCCAGAACGTGAATGAACAGCAGAAGCAAGGAGAATACACAAAATGGGGAGAAGGGGCAGAAAATGGTCTATGAAGCCTGATTATACCTGCTCCTCAAGATGCAAATCACCACAGGGCAACACCTGACAGCTCACTATCATATACAAATCTATTCTTACCCTTAGAGCACAGCACTTTCACAGGCATGACCGCAACACGTATTATGTCTCTTAGTTTTAACAGTCCCTGCACTATATCATTCCAGACTCATTAAGACACACCTGGATTCCCTTTAGATTCACTCTTCTCTTGAGCCGAGTTTGATCAGGCAAGAAGAATTTGTTGTCTTCTGGAGACTCTTCAGAAGTGGAGGAGTCATCTGCTTCCTGACCATTGGCTTTTGGGCTAGCAGTGCCAAAGGTCTGGGAGATAATGGTAATGGGTAGATTCCGTGGCAAACTCTAAAGGTCAGAAGGAAACACTTTACTTCTGAGAACACTTTGGTACAACTCCTCACGACGCCCCTTTAGAGCAATCTAATTGAACTTTCTGTGACTCCCGTGCTTCAGAAGCTCACGCAGAATGTGGCTCCAGACCCAAAAGAGTAATTTAGATTGACATTTGTGGGGATTTCTGTTCAGTGGGGCATGTTCCTCAAAAGCATTTGTAGTTTCTACCCCAGTGTAGAAATGAATTGTCTTTCTGCATTTCTTTCCCTTCCATTTAAAATCAAGTTGCGGAATGCCAGCCTTTGAGAAGCTATGCACATGACACAGACAACTTGAACCCCACCTTCACTGTGTGAAGAACTCACAACACTGACATTTAGTAGGAGGAGGTTATTTTTTCCAGTTAATTCACAGAGGGAATTAAAAGAATCCCCTCTCCCTTCCACACCAAAATGTTTTTAAAAGCAAGTCTTAAAAAAAGAACTCATGTCTGTCTTCCTCAGCCCTACCTGGTCGTGAAAGTTATTGTCCTTAGAGAGCCGTCGGAGTTTGCACTCTAGGTTAACAATGCAAGCTTCTTTCCGAACCACCTCAATTCGGAGTTCATCATTTCTCTCCTCCAGCTCTCGAATCTGCTTCCTGTATTTATCTTTCTCAATCAGGCAATGTGAATACTGTGTCTGAGCCTCATCACGTGAGCGGAATGCCTGCAGTGGAGAGAAGAAACGTCTTTTGCACCTGGGCACCAGACACCTTCTCCTGCTGGTTTTGTTTGTAAGGTGTTTGGAACGGGGACTTCAGAACTGGTAACCATTCACCAATTAACACAGCAGTTAGGACCAGGATGTGCCACAGTAGTACCATCAAAAATTATGATGATGAGGGTGGTTTATTTCCAGCTCCCTCTTGGTTGGTGGCAAAATGCTCCAGAGTGCAAACCAGATGACTTGACACTAACAGAAAGCCTGCAGTAGCTGTTGTTAAGATCTTGGTCCTGCCTGCCAGATGCTACGCTGTGGAAACAACCCAATATTATCCTATGTTTATTTACTGCAATACAAATTCCAACAAGTAGCAATTTCTTCTAACTGTTTATTTTTTAATAGTATTTTGGGTCCAATTACCCACAATTCCCCAAAGTGACACATATGAGATACAGGCTTTTGCTACTAATTTTACCCACTTGAACTGGTAGATACCTGGTCTCGCTCCTTTTCCACCTCTTCTAGCTGTATCATCACAGTGTTCATACGGTGCTTGTACATCTCACAGTCTTTTCCTAGCGTTGAACACTTTAACTCCAAATCTTCCTTCTCTTCAAGGTACTGGAAATGACACACTGTTAACCACCACTGCTCTCAGAGGTCTTTTGGGCACTAGCCTGAGATATTCCATCTTTCTATCCTTCCATTTCTCACCTTGTCTCTCAAGTCCTCCACATGACGAATCTCCTCTTGGAGATTAAAGATCTTGTTGACCAACTCATGACGATCTTCTAGTGCTTCTTTACGGTCATGTTCCAGAATATCTAAAATGGCTTTGTCCGAATCTGGCAAACTCCTCTTGTCAGCCTGAGGAAAGATGTTTTTAAGAGACAGCCCAGGGAAAGAGAAAATAGTATTGCAGGGAGAAAAGTAACAAAGACAGTAACAAACAAGAGGAATAGAAAATGAACATGGTAATGCAACGGGAAAGTGGAAGAGGAGATGGACATTTGTTCATATTTTAAAACAGTGTCAGAAAAGATGAATAAAAGCTGTCTTGCTGTCAGAATAGTCTGATGAAGGAACTGTTTTACTGTTTTATTGTACTGGCTATAATTTGAACCATTTTGGATGCAGTGACAATTCTTCACTCCAAGCCCTGCATTCAAAACTCTTCTCTATTAATCAGCTCTCACTGAGCACAAAAATCACCCTTTGCCAAAGAGCAGGGCCTAAGAAAACATTCAGGGGAATTTTTAAAGTGTGCATAGGCTTTGCAAGGATGTGCTCAGAGAATATTAAACATGCCTGGAGTAGCTTGTACCACTGCTTCATTTTCTGTAGTGTCCAGCAATATTTTTTCTTTCAGATTTAAAATTAACAAGATTACCAGAGCAGGTTCCAACAAATAAATTGCCATCCAAAATTAACTATAAACGGAAGATGAAAAAGGCATAAAATGCAAGCAAGTAATATGCATATTTATTTTTAAAATACCTAGACTAAGTTGGAGATTTCAGTGACATTTTGGTTACCTAATATTTCTAAGTATACCTAAGTATTTCTAAAACAAACTGCCTTTTGTTTATTTATACTTTCACTTAGGAGCATTTCAATCCTATTTTTAGCTATTTCATGATTATTTTTCTGTTTCTTTAGGTGCTATAAGACCATTTCAATTAATATAAGAGACTATACGTGGACCAGAACTCCCAGAACCTTCTATACTACCCCCTTTTTCAACCTTTGAATTGGATTTGTATTAGAGCTAAGAGCCATTAGGCACTGCTAGAGGCTACAGCCACTTCTGAAATGCATTCTATTGATAAATTCTTAAGTGTCATTTTAAAATGCCACAAGCCTTTTCCAGCACAGTGCTAAGCACTCTCACGTATACCCTAATATTTGGCTAAGCTCTTCAGAGAGTAATACAGTGCTAAATTTGCTGCGTATCATCCTTTTTTCCCATCTGCCCAAAGAAAGGTTAGTTAAGATCCCTGTGCAAGTTACAGCAGTGTTCTACGGGCATTCTGGTAACTAGTGATCACCCAAGTACAGAAACCTTTATTACCCTCTGCTTCATTAAGACCTTTTTGGCACAGATATGACAACAGCCTAGGACAGGGTACACAGAGCCACTGTCAGAAATTTCTGGGCTGGCTATTTAACACAGCTATGAAGTGACAGGCTGGTACAAAGAACCACAGCAGGGCTAAAACACGGAGTTGAATGCTCAGCAATTAAACAGCTGCACTCTGCACCTTGAAAGAGCCAATCTCTCATGTACAGCTTGATTTATTAGATGACAATTCTTTTTTTTGGTAGAACTCCTCCTCATGCATGTGTTTGTCCAAGGAGTACTACAGACAGCTGGAAGCTATATAACCAACCTTCCGTTTTTCCAAACTTTGCACTTATGCTTATTGTAGCTTTGCAGGCAGAGCTTTCACCCAACACTTCCTAGCATTATAACAGGAGTATGTGTTGAACTTGAGGCGAGGAGTGGCAGCAGAGATGATGCCACCTCCTCTTCTCCAGAGTTACCAGTTTCCCTGCTACGTACTCAACTCCCTGTCCCTTACTGAAAACACATGGGAGCTGTCACCACCTGCTGCCTCTCTGTCCCACTCTCACAGCCTCCTCCAGACACTTACATCCTGAAGGGTAGCCACCAAGGCAGGCCGTGAGGAGACATGGGGTATGTGAGACACTATGGGAGGAAAGCGTGGGGCTGCCTGGAGGCAAGGAGTGCTTTAAGACTGCTGAATCCATCATCTGGGTAAGCAGGAGGGGTAAGCTGAAGCATCTGGATTTTTAAATGTAGTACTCTACTTTTTTACCTGAATGATGGACTGTAACTCCTGGATTTTAGTCTTCATCATCTCATTTTCCCGCTCCAGCTCCAGAACCTGTTCCTTTTTGGGTCGGTTTTCAATATCATTTTTCAGTTTCAAAGACTGGTTCCTCTCCAGCTTGCATTCCTCTTCCACCTTGTTCAAGCGATGCTTCAGCTGGTCAATCTAGAGCGGCCAGAGAGCAGTGCAAAGGAGAAACAGGAAAGGAGAGAAATCATTCCTAGCTCTGATATTGACTGCTCTGAAAACCCTCTTGCTTGCAGGTGAAAACATACTGTCATAGGTGGAAAAAAGATCTTAAACTGTGAATGCTAACAAGCAGCAGATAATTGGGTGTATGTGCATGTGTGCTGAATGTCCACAATTGAACTGTTGAACTCTCAAGCAGAAGCCCAGTATTTGCTGGCTACAACTGGTATGGGCTGGTTGTAAATTTAGATAACATCTGGACTAAAAAAAAGTGGCACATCCTCAATCCTTCAATAAATAGATACAAAACAGAGCTAACACATAGGAGGCTGACCACTCATTGTGCTTTGGCACATAGACTATTTGGATTGGGAAAACTAGAGGCTTTGAGTTCTGGATAGGAAAGAGAGGTCTGCAAAAAGAAAAAGTCGTTTCAGACAGAAGGGGGCCTGGGGAGAAGGTGGTGATGATCCTGGCTAGAGGAAAGATTTTAAAGTGGGGGAATAGCCTCGAGATTAGATTGTTGCATGGGGATGCCCAGGGACCTTGGCCAGTAACGCCTGCAACTGGTGACTGTGAGCAGCTGCACAGCATGAACTGACACGATTTTCTGCCCAGCCATCCCACACCACAGACATCTCCCTGCAGGGAAGGGATGTCGAACCCAAGGGAAGGCAGTGCCGAGGTGCAGGACTGAGCAAACGACTGTGTGAAAAAACAAAGTGGGGTAAAACGTCTGATCTCATTGGTTTGAAAACAAAGCCCAGTGTCCTGATCCACTATGGGTAGTTGTTTACTCCATCTCGTCTGTGGCACACACACAAGCATGAATTTTCTGGCACTTGAAGCATTTCTCTATATTTCCTAAATGGCCTCAAGCTATTCCAAAGCTCTATGTGAGACTTTTTGAATAAACCACCAACAGCTGTAGTGCAAACCTGGATAACTGCCCCAAGATATTATTGAGCCTGAAAAGCTAAAATTATGTTTTTAGCAAACAATTATGTTTTTAATTTTTTTTAAAATATGTTATGTTCTGTTAATCCATTACAAGTATCTGAATTATCTGCCATTAATACACATCACTGAAGCTGGCATTTCTGTACACCGATGCCTCTAATCATCTGGATGAGCAAAGCAAATGAGAGTTCTACACCTTTCTACTGTCAGAGAAGGTCTCATTTTGCCAGATGCCACTGGGATGCTCCATTGCTGCTCCTGATTAAAGCAGGCCAGAGCATTTATCTCACCTCTAACTGGAGGTCTCGGCTCCTTATCACAGCCATGCTCTTCTCGTCACTCAGCTGGGCGTATCTCATGGCCAGATTGTAGTTCTCATCTTTCACCTTGACCAGCTCATCGTTGTAGTTGTTCCTCTCCTCCTTCATCTTGTTGTATCTCTCCTGGAAGGTCAGCAGCTCTATCTTGTTCAGTTTTAGCTGCTTTCTCTCATCCTCCAACTGGCGAGACTTAGCCAAGAGTTCACAGCGCTGCACATCTTTCGTCTTTACTTGCTGCTGAAGCTTAATGATCTCATTCATTAGGAAATGGGTAAGGCCTTCATGTCCCTCCTCCACTGAAAATATTTGAACAGCTTATCAACTTCTAATAAAGTAACTTTATACTAAGTAGAATCAGCAGAACCGAGTAAGAAACAGATGTCCCAGAATATGTACAGAGGTGCAGAATATGCACAAATACACACACATTTGTGTATCTAACTGGCAACAGTACAAATTACACAGCACACTATTACCAGAATCACAATATACAGGCCTGTGGAAATAGCACAAACTTTGTAAAATGAATCTGTACAAGTACAATTAATCTGAATGCTTCAAAACTGCTGCACACGTGTAGGTCATCAGTGTAATTTAGTCCACTGCTCCAATGCTTCTTATCTTGAGATTTCTTGTACTGCCTATCATTCAATTTGAAGCTCTTCAGCTTCATTCAGACAACTGAGGTGTTCCTTTTCTTTATACTTTACCTGTTGCTAGCTCATTTTGCATTGAAGAGGACTGAAAAACCGCAGAATGCTACTACAAGATTAGCTTTTATTTCCACTTCTTGCCAGAAAAATCAAACCCAGTCTTCAAGATAGTCCTTATTTCAACAGGCTCCTTTGGGATTGATTCTACTCACCAACAATAGTGGAAAATCTCCGTGTAGGTTCTTTCCCTGTCACCAGTTTGTAGAGTTCAGGATAGTAAAACTCTAGGCTCTCTAAGAAAACTACATAGCCCCTTTGGCCCTTGGTGTGGAGAATGTCCAGCAGTCGGCCTAAGTACAGAGAAGAGGGAGAGAGGTTACCTATCAGCACTATGCGTGGCATAAGCAAGTACCGTCTCCCTGAAGTCAAATCTGCTTAAGGTTCATCTCTGCCACAGCAACGTGTTGTGGAAAATCTGTCTGATTAATTGAGTTCAGCTGAACTCATAAAGTAATGCCACATATTCTTTATGTTTGTGCTGATCATTATTCCGAAGGAGTGCAGGCAAATTGGTCTCTGGAACAGAAATTTCAAAAGACATGTTATTCAGTGCAGCCTTTACCAGGCAGCACTGAAACACTAAGATGGCAGACCCTTCAGTGACAAATCATGAAGCACGGCAAGACAGCTGAAAACTTACTCTTGGAATGGCATTGGCTGCTGCTTGTGTTAACTGAAATATTTGCCAAGGCTTTGATGGGAATATGAACCCCGTGAGCTCCAGTCTGCACAGCACCAGAAAGAACCATTGTTATCAAAATAGCAGCAGCAGATACCCCCTTTACATTAAATCTCCTGTAAATGAGATAGAGGGTTTCCATTTGATAATCTGTAATTTGATACAGGTTCCCTCCAGACTTAGCAAAATAATACTGTTCATATAGGAATACAGATGTAGCCATTCACAACATAATTACCTGCTCGGTTAATTTTGGAGGGCAGCATAAGTGAGTTAAGCACCTCATCCTCATCTTGCTCATCGATTACTTTGCACTGCCGTAGGTATGGGGTCAGTTTGGCTGGATTGATGTACCGGCTCAGCATGTGCCGGTTGCATTCTACATTCTCCCACAAAGCTTCCTCCTCATCTTTCAGTGTCTCCAGGCAGTCATCCATCTCTGGCTCTCCTCCTTAACAAGAGAAACAATTGGCAAATGAACATCAAACAGGACAGTTTCTATCCTGTTACTTTTTTGTGCTTCCATGTCACATAGGACGGAGCTTAGAATCACTTCTGACTAATGCTGAATTTGCTCTGTATTGAAACAGTTTGAGCCGAAGTGTAGCCTGTCCACAGCTCATCTGGAAAGTGACAGTTCAGAGAAGTGCCATCTTGAGTCTATGAACTATTGCATATTGCTCTCTAGTGATGAATCTGTAGCTCAGCTAACTCCATGAAGGTCTCTACAAGTCAGACGATCCCTCTTCATATCAGAAGCAATGGTAAAGGACACGGTGCAATGCAAGAAAGACTATGAACATGCAGAGCTCAGAGCAAAGGCAAATACTTGCTGCAGGCAACTAAGACTTTCATTCTCACCTCCTTTGTTCCTCCCAGCTGTACTGATTTGAACCTGCATTTTTTCCTGCATATATGTGATGAGCCAACACATGTAAATGACTGCACCACAAGAATAGTTAACTCCTAAGCAAGCAGTTACGTATGTCTGCCTTCTGCAGCTGTGTACAGACGGACTGATGTGTGGGCATGAATGCAAGTACCTGTGAGTTCAGACCTTGCCTTTCTCTGCATGAGTGGATAAGAATGAGCATTGTATCACTGAAGTCTGAAAATGTTCTGGACTCATGCAAATATTATCACGTGACTTCTGACTGCTTGCAAAGCAATTTCCTGCCAACTCCTAATTTGTAACCACCTCATTAGAGAAGGTTACAAGGCAGGCAACAATGGGGTGAGAAAACTTGTACTGAAGTTAAGACTAAACAAACTTTGTAAAAATCTTTCCTTCTTAATTTTGTAATAAATGTTAACCTTTGAAACAAGTCTTATTTTTGCATTCTAGCTTTCTCAAGATCTTGTGATCCAGGTGGCGCAAGAAAGATAAGCTTCTATTCCAAGAGTTATTTTACCCCATCAGAGACGATGGTATAAGAAGAATGTGCAGTTCTCAGGTCATATGAGGTGAGAGCTGTGCTTTATGAGGCTTTGCTGGTAATCAGTAACTAAAGACCTCAAAAGCAACATGTTGTTTCCCTTGGACCAGAAGAGTTCTCTCCATTGTGTTATAATTTCCTCAGCTTCCTACTTCAGGAACTGCAAAGCCTGTGTTACACTGAACATCACTAGGCAAACCCAGCTATTAAACTGAACAGCCAGGGGCTAATAACTCCTCATTTTGAAAACTAAACCCAAGAGTGCTAATCTGCTAAATAATGTGTTTGTCGGTGTTCTATCATAATGAAATACAGAGTAGTCCTACAAAAATGCATGTTCTTTGCTTGATGCTTTCAAAGGCCTTCCCAAATTGTCCAAAATCCTAGGCTGGGGTTCAATATCTCTATGAGAAAAATTTGGATGGGTTCCTCATACTCTGCACAGATTAGGGGAGTATTGCCAGGGGTTTTGTTCTTCTCCTGTACTCCAGTAGCTCTCCCAGAGTTCTGTTCTTTGTAGTTTCACATCTTAGGAACCACTTATTTAGCATTTGCTCTGCTGCTTGCATGTAGATTTCATTACTCCAGTGACTGCTATTAAATGGGCCAGAAGAGACAACAGTCCTCAGAGGGCAAGGAAGACCAGGTCTGCTCAACGGGATCCAGAATCATGGGGGCATGGCTGTAGTTATGGGAAAATCTCTCTGGTCTTATGAACTCCTCACAAGCTGGTTGAAATTCTTACTGAATGCCAGTATTTGCGTGCGGTAAAGATGACACTGCAGTAATGAACAGTATAAAGATAAAACAAAAGAAAAAGCTATACAATGTAGGTAGCAGTGGGAGGAATGCTAAAGGTGAAATAGCTTCATCTGAAGCACACATACATTCTCATGAACCTCACCCTCCACCACTTACTCTGGAAATAACTGTATTTCACTTCAAAGGTGAATTTAACAAACACTACATAATTGGAGAAGCTGAACTTTTGAGAGCAGAAGGTAGTAAAGCAGAAGGTCACACAGTACCTTAGTCATCTTACAGCCACAGCTATCTATTGCATCTAAAAAAAGATGTGTTGCAGGCCCTTTAATTGTGGGGAGCGTACCAGGAAGCTCACAGATGGTCCTCAGAGTGCAAAAGAAGCACTTGCCTGAATTTCATAAAACGCAAGATATCTTGTAATCTGCTGCACTGAACCAGAAATTATTACACACCGTCAGCAGTTCCCTCAGGACATTAGTAAGGGATTTCTCCATTAAATGATTCAAAGAAGAGTTCACTCATCAGCGTAATTCTCAACATGAATACATTTTTTTAACCTGACATTAAAAATACCTTTATCAAATAGTCCCTTGTGTATGGGCCTTATATATCCATACTGTTATTTTGGGGACATAATGTTTAATGGGAAAGTAATAAGTATATTGCATGAGCAGCTAAGAATTTTAAAAGCAGATTTCTGGTAGCAACCTCCTGTTAAACACAGTCTATTATCAGGAGCAAGCCCTTAGAAGCAACATCTAGTGCAGTGGTCCCTGTAGGAATTCCTGTAGGAATTTCAGAATCTTCCTTTTGCTTTCTTCTTCAGATTTCCACCTTGGAAACGCCCTACCAGAAGCACAGCTAAGCTCTCTCCTAACCCACTGTGCTGTTCATCACTTCTCAGGGATTACTGCTGCATAACGGGCAGCACTCCTCTCTTTCCTAGAGCTTGAGGTGTTGCCTCTGTTGTGTTTCTTTGGCCAGACTGGTCTAAGAGTATAACCCGTGAGTAACTCCACTGTCTTGTGGAGCTTCCAGAGACAATAGCAATGGGCAGCTGGTATTAGTACAGCACCCTTCTTAGTGAGGAAATATTTCTGGTTTAGTATTTAGTAGAATGTTGAATAGGAAATAACATGCTTGTGATTGGTTGAAAATTTGGTGTGCTGGTCAAAAAACAGATGCGACAACTGAAACTCAGTGGGAAACCAATGAAGGTATTGTATTAGTGGCTTTGATTTTAAAAGATTTTCAGCAGCACATGCATTTTCTAGGCATTTAAAAGACCTTATTCCCTGTTTCTGTCCTTCCTTCCTGTGATGATATTGCAGAAAAGTTGTTTTCACTTATAAAATTAAAAATGACAGCTTTAAAAGGTTTTCAAATATGTAATCACTTATTTAATCTGATCTTTATTACTATTATCTAGTTTCTGATTCCAACACCTCTTGAGTTGTAACCTAACACATTCAGAAGTTGTGATATGTCATAGAAATACTATGGTGTCCATTATAAATCACAGGTGTGAAGTCACAGATTTGGACTGACTTCAACAGACATTAACCAAAAAGCAGTAAGAATCGCCACAGCAGTTTTAAAACTGCTCTCCTGCTGCTCCTTTCAGCAGTTAGTATACAACATAGCTTTTGACTGCAGGAGCTCTTAATCCAGTAATAATCTCAGCTAGTCCCATCTATTTCAAAGATCTCTGTAGGTGCAGACAAATAAAAGAGAGAATCCCTTTTTACATGAAAAGAAATACTCTACTCCCCTCATCTCCTTTTCTCTCTCGGGGACTATCCTTCTCTCGGCTGTTACACACAAATGAATCTTTCTATGTGTTTGCTATTTTTTGTTATATTTTTCAACTGAACAAATCACCTTGCAGTTAAAGCTGTTCTCTGTTCTTACTCAGACTCCACACTTTCATATGTCAGTGACACTCGCCACTGATCAAGGGAATAAAGCCTGCAGGCTTCAGAACCAGGGGTTCTATAAAGTGCTCATCATCGGGTCACATCTAAAGCTTCATTTTTTGTGATTCATTTCATGATGGTGCAGAAATTAACCCTTCAGCCATTTAATTATTTGCATCCCCTTGCTCTGAATTCTTATCAGCCTGTCGATACTGAGAAATCACCATGTAGCAGACTGCAAATGTGGGCTTCAGCTAGGTTTTCCGATTTCTTGGTATCTCCTTTGTGAAATATGAAAAAAGGGCATTGTCCTCATACTGAGAAGCAGGAGGAAGTTTAGTCTGGAAGAGGTGATCTATTTCAATGTTTTGGACTTCTGCATTTGTCACAGATGTTCACAGACTGGCAGTATTTAAAAAGAAACCACAACGCATGAAATGTTTGTGCAAATTATAAGTTAGTAAGAACAGCGGTTTATCTTAAATACTAAATATGTGTATATAAACCAGGAAAGGATTGCATATAAATTATCACACTTTAAAGCAAAAATAAATATGAAAATAGCACTTTAAAACTGTGTATATAATTATCCTCAACATTTTGAGGGTATAGTATTACATCCTCTTTCTATGCATATCTCTAGATTTCATGGGGCAATACGCTTTCTCCCTCAAGTTTGTATAGCACCTCAGATGATAAAGCGTAACAACAGGGGGATTTTCTCAAAAGCTGCTTGTATGGATATGTGCAGATTTGCAGTATCAGAGAACCACAAACCCACAAAGGGATTTAGAGCTATTTTTAATTTTAGAGGAAAGTCACAGTTAAAGTGTCATAAGGAAATTATATTCCTTTGCTTAAGGACAGGAGAGCTCTATTTGCACTCCTGGCTTTCTGAAACGCTGAATACCAGCAGTTTCCAATTATGTTGGCTGCCCTGCTGGATGTTCTATGGTAATGAAAATCCCTTTTAAAGGGCTTAAACATTGATTAAGATGACTAAATTGCTTACCTATACTTGCAAATTTTTTCCATACAGGTGCCTAAATCTGGACTCCCAAAGGAGAGGAGACAGTGTCTTCATCTGCCTTTAAGAATTTGTACTTTATAGTCATTCTTTCTACCTCAGTGTCCCCACCTGAAGACAAGGCTAGGAAGAAGTAGTTTTATGACAAGGTAGGACTCGTTAATTAGTGACTGCAAAGCACTTGGAACCACCAAGGAGGTGGTTCTAGGGAAGGCCCTAGAAAAACATTTATTATTAGTGCAGTTCTATTACTTCAGATTTTGCAGGCCTTAGAATACTTTCTGAAGCCAGCAGCTCAGTTGCATGGACTGGGCTGTATTTCTGGTTTAGGTCACAGTGGCTGTATATGGAAAGAACCATTCTGTACATATCACAACCCCCTCTTTATATGAAAGATTCAACCAGCTTACTGACTGCCACAGTTTCAACAAAATATAAAAGAAAAGTAGGAGATACCAAAGTAATAGAAGAGCAGAAAGCTTTAAACACAAAATAGGATTATTTTAGCACAAGTGTATTCTGTTCAATTCCATTGAGTCAATCTTCCTGTTACACACAACCTACAAAAAAACTCAAAACTCTAGCAGACTCGTAAAGCTTCAGTGAGGTAAAGCTAGATCTTCAGTGAAGCCAGATGATAGCCATAGTCTTAAATACTACTCCCATTTTCTGAACAGAAGAGAGACAGAGATAACCAAAACAAACTCCCTAACTGGTTCAAAGGGCTCTGGAAGCATATTCGTCTTGCTTCTACGAGCAGAAAAGGGAAAGAAAATTCCCCTCATTTTCATAACAATTAGCTCAACAACAACCAAGTGAGAGAAAAAGAAATGAGGAATTCTATCATGTTACTCCTATGCAGTATCTCTGCTCTATGAAAACAAAGAAAGCAATAGAATAAATCAGAGATTTGTCTCTAATCACTATTCCTGTCCTAACAGAAGAGGGCCAGAAGAATGAATACAAAGGAACTGTCTTTAATTATCTCTCCTTTACCTTTATTTAGTCTCCTAAGAACAGATCCATATAAAACTCTATCTCAGAAAAAAAGAAAGGGTAATGCATATGTAAAGCACGGATCAATTATTAGTATTGTTACTCAGTACACCCAATGGTTTGCTTAGGATCACCTAAACCAGAAAACACTGTATGCAAAAAAGATACACAAGTTTGTCAGTACTGCAGGATAATATTGCTTAAGTGCTGAACAATCCTTGCATTGAATTCCATACTTATTACACTTAGCTTTCGTCTGCTTTTGAAACTGCATATTAAATTCTATAAAATACCTATCACTTTCTGGAGGAAAAAACTATTTACATGTGAAGAATGTTGTTTTGCCCAATGAAATACTGTTGCAGAAGACCTTAAGCAGTACATTAATACTTATTAGGATCCTGCAATGACCTCTGTTTCATAAAAGGCTGAGATCTCTGCTTTCCCATTTTGCCCTCAATCTGGTGAGAATATCTGAAGTCTACATCTTCCTCAAGCCTGCCAGCTTTAGAATTTCAGAGCTCTTATCACCTTATCACACAGGAAGGAAATGACTAATTTTGTCTCAATAGCAAACCGACGGCAGATTGTGCTACCTCAAACATGCAGCATCCAATCACATTTGGTTGTAGAACATATATTACCAATAATAAACAAAGAAAATGGAAAAATCCTCCTCTACAAATAGCTTAAATAATGTTTTGACGCCCCTGTCTTTCTGTGTGCCACTGTTTTTCTACATACAGTGAAGATGCTCAGTAACATACCATCTAAGCACGACTGATAGAGAAGCAAATTTAGAGGGTGGATTCATCTCACCAGTTTGAATTAGGCATCTAGTTTAACTTAGAAATCTAGCTCCTCTCTAGCGAGAGGTCTGTTCAAAACTTCATTCCACCATTTTATACTTCTACTGTAGAATGCCCTCTAAAGATTGGTTTCTAGTTGCGACTAGTTGCTTAGGTTCCCTCTAGGGTCAATGGAGAGAGATTTGTTCCTTCAGATGGCAATGACTACACTGGTGATTAGATGGATGTTATTCTATTTTCCCATATTGTTTAAGAATCTGAGACCCAGATTTCAGAAACGGTTATTACTACCATTATTAAATGATAATATATGTGAAAGTAAACGAGAAATGAGAGAGGTGAGCAATGAGAGATTGAGGGGAAAAAAGAACAGGAGAGAGAAAGACGAGATTTGGGGATGAAAAATGGTGAGGACAGGGGAAAAGGAAATATAAAAAGGGAACAGGAAAAGAAAAAGAAAGTTAGAGAAAGGGGAACTCAACAGAATGAAAGTGAGGAACAGAAGTGAGGTAGAGATGATAACAGGAAAGGCCTTAGTAAAGGCAAAGGGAAGGAATATGGAGTGTAAAGCAAATGAAGGGATAAATAGGGAAGGCCCTGCCACAGATCATGACACATTGGAAATTAGTGTTAGTTCTGAGCATGCAAATCAAGATAATGGCACAATAATTTACCACAGAAATTTAGTGTGTTTGTTTTAAAGAATTTGCAAGGTAGCAGTGGAGAGCTGAAAACCTGGCATTTAATAAATGCTTTAACCTACACATCCTCCATCCTGTTACGCATGATGATGAGGAGGACAACAGAAATCACTGTGCTAACATAGTACAAATATGTTTATATTTTTTATATGTTTTTTTCTCCAGTGTGGCATTAGCTATTAACACAAGCATTTCTTTTCATCTAATGTGTGCTAAAAGCCAAGATCTAAAAAAGAAGCTGTCATCCTCAGGCTGCCAAGGGCTCATGACAATGCTGGTCCAACAAATGCTTCAGAAGTCATTACTAGGTCCTAGGTTAATTTTTTCTTGAGACTGACTCACTCTGTTATTACAATTGATAATGAGATTCTCACTAGCTTAGGAGGAGGAGGAGGCAGAACTGAGGGCAAGCGTATAGTACTGTGTGATTAGGAGGAGTCTTGAATTAAAAATTCAAGTTGCCCGAACATGCAAATGGACTTGATGTTTTTAGGTTAGGTCCCAGTAAATGTGCGCTCACATTACAAAACTCAGCACATTCTTTGGTACAGAGAGCCAGTGTTCATAAGGGATTTGCATAGACTGAGCTACATAAGAACCTGGTAAGGACAAAGATTCATTAGCTGATACGTACACATGAAACTCGCATAACCCTTGTACAGATAGCCCGATTCTCATCGGTGTTATTAACACTTCACTTCTACTAATACAACAAGTCACACAAAACAGGAAAAGAGAAAGAAGTGTAGCTCTGCCATACAAAACTGCTACTCAGTCTGTTTATTTAAAAATTTACACTTTCTACAAACTCTCATGTTACACGAGTTTAAAAAAATAACAAAAAACACTCAGAGAAGAACATCTTTCATGCAGTCAGATAATGATTCCTTGTAGGTGATACTCTCATCCCCAAACAGTCAAAGGATAATGTGGAACACATTAGATGGGAGGACTGCACTCCAGTTTAACAATCTCCAAATTCAGCAACAACTGACAGTAAATGCATAGGCCATTCTTACACCAGAAAAGGTTACACTCCAATCTTGGATACTGTCAGATAATCCCACTGTAATTCACCATGGCCCGAGAAAGTTTGAAAATAATGTTTCATATAGCAGGCTTTATAACATGACAGGAAAATAAGGCAGAACCCTATATTAAGAATCCTACAGTTAGTCAAAATACACAAAATACAAAGAATGAACAAATTAGAAGCCAACTCTCATAACCCTCGTATAAAGATCGACCTTAACGAACAATACTGCTCCAAACACATGAAAAATAACCCACATGCAAACCGTTTACTGCATTATAACAGCAGTGTGCATTGATTGTGATGAGAATACGATTCAGTTAAATATCTTAAATGCACTATGCAAAGGTACAATAGCTCCCCACCTAGCTCTGAGAAGTCTTATTCATTCATGTTTAGCTCTTAACTGCTAACAATATATTCTGTTGCATCAAACGCTCTCCAATCTCCTAAGGGCGATGACTGCTACAATTCACATATACATTTTGTTCATTTTATGTAAACCCACAACTTCACGTAGATAGAACAGATACCTATACCTTACTCCATCTGTGACCTCTTTGTAACTATTACTTTAAAATAGACCCTAATTTTAAAGAACAGACTGCTGCCTTGCACCTGCTAGTTTGACTGCAGCTTGAAGAATCACACACACGCCTTACATAACAAATACCTGTAGTCTTTCCACTTCAAAGTCACTGGAAGAAGTAAGCTTCACTCCTAGTCGCAGACTGCCATAGTCGTTGACGTTCTGCTCATTGACAGAATCCTCTATCCTTGTAAGCTTGCTTAAAGCTGCATGAACATCTCAGCCAGCAGAGCGCAAACCACGCAGAAGACAACTGGATGCCATTTGACAAGAAAAAGTATACAATAGATCACAAGCAGCCTGGCCTAGGAAGGACAAAACCTCACCAGGAATCAGAAGGAGCTTGCTATTTTACTGCTGGAAATGAGAATTCTCTTTTCACATGGAAATGGTTGTACTTGTTTTATGAATAGATTTTTCCCACTTATGCTTTCTGGTCACCTCCTCTTCTTCTTGTTCTGCGTCCTCTCTCTTCTTGTATCAGTGTCGCAGGACTGTGTCACATAGCTCCGGAAACGTACACCCACCATCCTCTCTCTCAAACTTACTGTCTATATATAGTAGATAGAAAGGTGCTGGGGGCTGCCTTACTTCCCTTTTCTTCTGAACAGAGGTTGTGGGTAACTTTCAAATATGACACCATTGCAGACGAAAGTCTTAGAGGAAGTGTTCTCATAGCCACAGAGAGCTGTGTGCTCTGGGTGGAGCAGGACAGACCAGAGGAGTACCTCAAACAAGTCCTCCTTTCCTGCAGGTACTGCAGCTGGGGTTCATTAACAATTCCACATCACCAAAGAAGCCTCACTGTAAGACCTGCAATTAAGAGCAGGAAAGCAACCTCTGGAAAACAGAGAGACAATTCGCTTGCCACCCTGCAGAAGGGCTCCTTTAAGTCACTTCTATAGCTATTTAAAGCAAAAATTGTCTGATTCTTTACTTAATAGGACTGTACTTTATTTCTGTAAGCTGCAACCTCTCTATGACCTTGTCTTGCTGTGTTGGGGAAGAGATAATACCAAATACTTGGCATTCTGTATTTCCTACCTTCAAAGCATTGCAAGGAGGAATTAAGTATCTTCTGTTGCTTTCTCCGTAACTTAAGTCCATTGCTCTGATGATACAGAATAAAATGCTGTAAAGCATCTGTGTGGAAAACTTATCCCAGAAGAATTAACTAACCATTGGAAGAGACTAAACTCTGTTCTCATCAGGAAACTCTTGCCAGTTCAGTTCATGATTAACAAGTATTTTTTGAAAAGGCCAAAGAAGCAAAGTACTAAAATAGCAAGAAATCTGACTATCCGTCTTCACCTGAGTGTGGTTCTTGAGAATGAGTCAACATAAGGAGGAGTATGAAAATTTTATTGAATTCTCTGCTGACTGTGGAAATAAATATTTGAGAAAATAGCAACTGTAAAGTGATGCCAGAATTACACTCCATCTGTGAGCATCCCAGTCTTTAAGCATGGGCTTAAGGACTCTAGATGCTAAAACAGCATCTACAAACAATATTACAAAAGCAAGATTTGCAGGATTATGTGCACCCAACCCCTGATCTTTAGGAGAAGATGTATAACAGTACAAAGGGTGGTAAGGCATCACAAACAACTAAAAGTCAGTGGAAGTTTTTGTTTATTCTCCTAACTTATGCCCTGAAGCATAACAATTCCTTATGTGCTATCTGCATTAACTGTACCTCACAGCATAAAGTATCACAAGCTAACAACAAAAGCATTTGCAGAATGTGCAGAAAAGCATTTACTTTAAACACAGTGTTGTATTTGTGTATGAAGTAAGGTTACATGCAATATAAGCAACTAGTAAATGGCTCCCACACATGAGGATTGATTTCCTCTATTTCTCATTCCTACTCAAGGGCACAACTCGTAATTAGGGTCAGATTTTCAAAGAGCGTAGGTGGCGCTTAGGCATCAAAATAAATGGCCAGATTTTTGCAAGACTTGCCTCAGAGTGTGGGATAAGATAGCGTTATGAATCACAGAGCTGCTGAGTGTTAAGCACTTTTAAAAATCAGGTCCTTCTTACATGCTTAAATTGAAGCTGAGCTCTTTCAAAAATCATTTCCAACTGGAGCATTTTTCAAATGCTAAGTATTTGAAAAATGGGCCTTTAAAGCTTCGTGATGTGCTAATTTTTACATGAATAGGAAACTGCTCTATATAGCACCTATAAATCTGTCTGGCAGCAGTATTTAAGTAGTTCTGATTCTCCAGTATTGTATAAACTCTCCAGTAGTAGACATTCCACAGGGAAGCGGGGAGACGCTGTGCGTCAGCGCTTGCCTGTGTTAATTCTAACCCTTCTGAATCCATGAAATAAATTTTTGCTAGCTAACAGGTGATGGTAAACACTGCTGATGCATCAATCTCTTTTCAGCATATTGTGTCCAACTACAATTGAGATTTAAGAATTAGATGAAATTTTAAGCTTTGAATCCTCTGAGACATAATAAAAGAAGGGTTCTTTCTACATGACTAACAATATTTCTTTCTATGATGAACAAAACCAAAATTATTTCTCTTATGCTCAAAAATTAATACAGTGTACAAACTATATGAGGTTTTAGATTAGACTCTCCTTCCATCATTATTTGCTCTATTTATCTTTTTTTTCAAAGCCGGTAGGTTCAGCCTTGCAGAATCTATACTGCTGACTCAGCTAACTGAGCCAAAACTCATAAAAGTCTATTTTAAAAAGGTCCAATGATTTTATTTTCTAATCGTAAATATGAAATTTAATTAGCATCTCATTGCTAACGAAGTCACCATGGAAGATGAGACTGAGGAATTAGGCACAGGGAGGGAACGTCAAGCATAAACGAAAACAACTGTTATGCAGGAGCCAGTTTAACTCCTGCTTTCCTCCACTCAGTTTTCAGATCTTTTAAGAATTATGCGTTGTGTTCACACGTTTCCTTCTTTGATGGCAAGGCCCTTCTATCTTCTATGGCAGCAATTACTCTAGCGTGATATAGCATCATGCAAAATACAAAATAACAACAGATAAGGTTCAGTCTGGATTAGAAACAGAAGTAAGATTGAGCAAGTTGGACCTGAATTAAAAATCCTATTTTGTCATAAGCCAGCCAGGTCAGTAACTGTTTCAAATCCTATAAAAGCAATACACTCATCATCTGAGAAAAGAACTCATATTATTCTTCAGGGTACTGCAAACATCAGAAAGATTAAAGGAATTTTTTTAAAGGAAGCATATGGAGAATTTAAAAAGCCTCTTTAAAATAGGAAATGTGTCCAGCCTTTTCATTATGAGCATCCCTAGAATGTGTGTCCTAGGCTGACATCAGCACTGATGTTGGCATTACTGGGGGAAATTCTGTCTACTGTGACCCACCTCTACCATCTTCTCTCCAGAGTTCTTGAGAGGACAGGAGCTCTTGATCTGTCTCTGCCCACCCATGCCTGTTCGAGAGGGTTACATGAGTACATTTCCCCGCACAGCGACACAGATGGTTACCGGAGGTGAAGGCAGGGACAGGCCTTTATCTACTGTTGCTCCAAGAGGTGCTTTGGTGAGGGAGCACAAAATACAGAACATCACAGAAGAGAGGCCTCAGTGAGAAGTGGGCAAGTACCGTGGGAGAGCTCTGAAAGGGCTGATGAACTACAGTAACCACAGAACTGTACTTTCTCCTTATACTCACACTGAAATTGTTCATAGCAAGTTAGTGTGGGAGGAAGTGTTTACAGGACCTGTCCTGAGAGCGAGTAATTATTAATAATTCCTGGACTGCTAGAAAAGCTTTTGGAGTTACTCTGTGTGTGGGCACGCCCCTTGGTTGCTCTCAATGACAACATTCGCTAGGGTAAAAAAGGGCTTTATCAGTGCTGGTCCTGGTTACTTATGGGTGCACAACTTTTTAATTCTTGTACATTCCCTGATGTGACTTGAAAGCTGGAAACATCCAAGAATGTGGTCACAGCATTATAAAAGCTTACTGCTTTGCAACGTGACAAAACCAGCTCTTCTTCATTATCAGTAATGGAAAGCAGAAGTTATACATCAAGCAATGTTCTGTGTAGTAAGGCAGGAGCAATTTGGGGACACTGAAGCTTTCTTGGATGCTGTCAGACTAATTTTCTCTTGTGAATCTCATAATGCTTTAAAAGTGCTGTTCAGTTTTCAGGGCAGCCACCAATGACCACAGCAGTATTTGCATACCAGTTGTAAGGGCCAGCAGGCAGAGTGGGTAAATGATACTCATGTATCCACACTGCCAAAACCAAGGGCACAGTCTACAGGTTCTGATGATCAGCTGTCCTTCTACACCTAGAGCATCTCCCTCCATCTCTCATCTGAAAGCCTCCTAGTAGAAGCGACAGTCTATATTCTGGCGAAAAGCAGCAAGAAGCCTCTTTAGGGACAGTTAATTTTCTAGACTCTGTCTTCACTTTCCTCCTTGCATAGAGCAGGAAAGATGTTGGCTCTAAGAAAGTAAAAATATGGAAGGAGAACCTTATTTGGACATCCTGACTATTTCTCTCCCCTAGTATTAGCCCTTTCTGTCCTGATATCCCTGCCTGCTTGGAAGTAAGGAAGCTGTGAGAAGGAAGACTGGTATTTCACCTTTCTAGTGTTCACGTTCTTTGTCTTTTAAAATAGATTTAATATATAATAAATAACGGTAAAAATTGTGAAAAGAGCCCAATTTACCTATGTCCTCTTTTCAAAAGTGATAAAAATACACAGAAGCCTATGTTCTCAGCTATGAGATTAAGGATTCAATTCTGACAACTTTTGGAGTTTAACAACTTTTAGAAATCATAAGAAGAGTCCTTAGCCTAATCCTGGCTGCTCCTTCCTGCTTCTCAATGGAGGAGGTGGTCCAGTGGAAAAAAAATAATTTTTGCATGGTTAAGTTTCAACTGGATCAGTTTCTTCATCCAGCTCGCCACATGACCCTGCAAACGCTTGTGTCAATAGGGCATGACAGGTAGAGCAAGAGCAGCAAAAAGTGGCCAAAGCCAGGTCTTCAGCAGGGTTGCTGCTAGATGCATAACCACAGTCTCGGAGGCTGAAGCTGTTCAGGCATTTCTGGAACGCTGTCCCACATAACGTAATGAGTCAGCAGTTGCAGTGAATGTGAATGAAGAGCAGAGATACTGCAACATTCAGACAATACTTCCTAGTACCACAAATTCAAC